>NC_000074.6:118532747-118890247 GCF_000001635.26 Mus musculus | reverse complement strand
ATAGAAATTACAGGTGGGCACAACTGAAACTCTATAAGCCATGATAGACACACACACACACACACACACACACACACACACACACACACACACACACTGAATATATATTTTTTCAACTAAAACCAAACATCATTAGCCAGTAGAAATTTGAATCCTGTGTCTGGGGCCATCTCCAAGCCTTCCAGTTGCACTCCATATGGGGTCACCGGCGGAAGATTGAGAAAACCACATGTAATCAAGAATTGAGGTTGGAGCCATGGGAAGATGATGAGTCCTACTTTAGGCATTCAAAAGGGAAGTGCTTAGGTGCTCAGGGTCTTGGTATTAGATAATAAAATTCTTGAAGAGTTAAACTGAACTTGTGCATGGAAGACTTTCTGAAGAATTTGGAACTATCTGCTTAATCCCGCTTTGTTACTTATTGGTGATTGGGCCACCAAGCCTACTAGCTCCAGTCCACTGGAGTGGATTTGGAGTGGAGCTGACTCACATAGCTCTGGGCTGGGGCTCTAAGGATGTATCTCTGTCACCCTGCCAACCTGTGCTACTAACCATGAGCTGGAGAACCATGGAGGGCAGAGTGGAGGGTGCAAAGTCCTCAGAGCAGAAGTGGCAGGTGGCAGCCACACCACATCCCATTGCTGGCCATCCACATCCCAATGTTAGGGGGCTTGTTTCCCATATCAGCCATACGGAAACAGGATGCCATGAAGTAGCCAGGACCCTTCGAATGAAGAATGGCTAAGTAACACATCCCCAGCTGAGATCTGCCAAGCCTTTGCATGCCTCCAGAGAGAGAAACGAGGGAGGAAATGGATATTTTCTAAAAGGCAGAGCTGAGTTTAGAACAACACTCCTGGCCTGATCCCCTGACAGTAAAAGGTCACTGTTCCATATTCATTGACCCTGGAACTGTGGAAAATGTTAAAGGAGGAATTGGACAACCATCTCCAGCTAGAGAGTGTTCTGCATGGAAATGTGAAATCGTGGCTTTCTGTAATTATTCACCTACCCTGAAGATTGCGAAAACACCAGTATCAAAGAGCTCAGAGACCCACACCTTAGCCCACCCATCCACTCCCTGTTCCCTGGCACAACCATCCCTAGCACGTTCCCCCTTTCTGCCCTGTCCATTTCTTACTCCCTATCTGCTTTTTTAACAAGTGTCGCCGAGTCCCAGCTCCTGTGCTGAATCCTAAGGATACCACATTGAAAACGGTATATTTCTATCTCATTTGGGTCATGTAGCATGCAGCCCTTCTGAAGATGATCGATGTCCTATCAATTTAGGCGGCTGTCTTGAAATACAATCATATTAAAACCTAACGAATTTAAGCTAATAGTCATTTCCCAAAATTAGTGACCTGTGCAGACAATGTAAAATGATGGGAGAGAGCATTTAAAATCATTGAAACCACTCCCAAATATTCTAGAAACATCCGCAAAAGGCAAGCAGTTGATGTTTGTGTTGCAGTTACTCCAGTGAGCTTAGGAAATGCCCAACTCATAAATTTATGAAGAAAGCCTTTCACTTTGAAAATTATATACATATAATTATATATATATATATGTACTTTCCCTATTTCTTTCTGCCTTTTCCTAGTTCAGACTTCTTTGCTTACTTTAGAAAGGGGTTCCCCAGGTGAGGTGGGGGAAACCTGTGAGAGCCCTTCCTGGGGCTGGCAAAAAGATCCGGATCTTTTCAAATGCAAAGTGGATTCCTTCTTCCCGGTGTCTCAAGATCTAATTAGGAAAACCCCAGGCTCTTTACCTGGAACTGAATGATATTTGAAAGGATGTGTGGGCTCCTCTCCTCAAACAAAATGCCTCCTCCCTAAGTCTGACTTTATTGACAGGTATTTCAGGAGAGATAGCAAAGGAATTGCTTTTAACGAGACTCAGAGCCCTCCTGCACATTCTATTATAGAGCAGTCACGGGACACATGCATGGGCCTCATGTCTTCTTCCCCAGAGGGCTTATGGAGATGGAAGCCATCACCCACCACGATGTCTGGAGAGTGAAATACAGAGCTGATGGCTTGAAGATCAGCCCCATGCCTGTGCCTCCAAGGGTGCCTGCTGTGACCTCTTACATTTGATATATGTGACTGTAGTCTCAGGGGATGAGCCAGCTGTGTGTCTTCCGCTTGGATATTTCTAGAAACTCCTGGGCCTCGTCTCATTTGATAATGCCTTGCTGTGCCAGTTTCACGCACCACACCACTATTCCGTGAAGGCCTGTGTGGTTTTGGGGGTGGGGGGGAGGTCTCCAAAACGGGACAGAACAAACCAGAAGAGCAAATGGGATACACATTTGTCAGAGCTTTCAAGATTCCCGAATGAGTGTGGCTCCTTGTCCTTGGAAAGCACACAAACACGTCCAGACACTGCCAGTTGTGCTTTGCAGACAAAGATGGGTCCCAGAGAGAAGCCTCTAGCTTGCAGGGAGGTTAAGTTAAAGCCCTGGACCATGGTCATCACAGTGGGCACCCAGCTAAGGACACTCTGTCTTCTCATTGCCTCTAAGGAGGTTTTTTGATCTTAGGTGATCCTATGAGAAACTATCCCGGGGAAAGGCGACTTAGGAAAGAAAAGAGTTATTTGGCCTGTGATTCTAGGTTTCTAGTGAAGTCAAAAGAGGAACTTAAAGCATCCCATTCACAGTAGGGGCCATCGGGAGGGAATAAATGCCTTTAGCCCAGATTGCTTGCCCTCATGTCGCTTTCTTTGAGCTCTTCCAGTGCAGGACACGGTCCAGGAAATGGTGCCGTCCACTTCGGGTGGCTCTTTCCAACTCAATTAACCTTTAAAGCAATTCTCCACAGGCAAGCCCACAGGCCCAACCTGTTCTAGATAATCCCCCATTGAGACTCTCTTCCCAGATGAACCCTGGTTGGGGCCAGTTAACAGAGTTAACAGCAGAGAAGGGCGTGTTGTGTGTGCCCGTGCCTAGCATGCATGATCTACATGGAACTGGATCTTGGTGTCCCTGCCTGGCTGTGGAGAAGACTGGCCATGCCAGTGGAAATCTGAACTCCTCTCCTGAAGTCTGAGTGTTCAGGGAAGTGGACAAAGGATCTATCAGGCCAGTTCATTCCGCTGGCCACACCTGAAGCTACCAGTGCCCCAAGTCTCCCGGATCATAGCCGCCCTGAGACCCAGCCCGGATCATAGCCGCTCCAAGACCCAGCTTCCATATGCTTTAGGCGCTTCTGGACCAACATTTGACTTCATCTACGTAATTTTTGTTTTTGCTTTTTAAAGAGTCAATATGTTATATGAAGCCATGGAAAAAAAAATACGTGACAAGATAAGATGCCCTTGATGGTGAGAAGGGGCCTGGTCGGGAGGGGTTGTGGGCAACATCATAGAAACAGCAGGTTTCACATGTGTGATTTCTCTTCTCCGGCTGCTCAGAGCGTGGTCTGGCAGTCCAGTGTCATGGGGTATCACCTGGGAGCTACTTAGAGACCTAGACTCTTAGCACCCAGCAGGCAGATGCTGAAAGGCACAGAGCTATGGAGTCACGTCCTGGCAAGGGTGAGCCTAAAAGTAACCAAACAGCCTGTCTCGCAGATTCCTTCAGGGGAAGCTGGTTCACACAGAATCCAAGGTGCCAGAGAGAAGACCAAGAAAGATTCTAGGGTCTCCAGGGCTAGATGCTCACAAGCATTTTGTTCTTTCTAGGATGCTGGACTCCTAGCCCTGCACATCCCTTGAGGACTTTCTTTGAAATATACTTTTACACAGCATCTCAGATCAGTGTTGTTAAAACTGGGTGTTCTAATTTACTCTCAGATCACTGTATCGTTTCCACATCAGGACCAACGTTTCCCCCCATTAATTTATTTATTCATTCACTTTACATAGTAATATCAGCCCCCTCTCCTCCAGCTCCCATCACACAACTTCTTCCCCCCCCCCCCCATTCTCCCCATCCCTTCTCCTGTGAGAAGGGATCTCTTCCCTCCCAGTTATGAACCCATCCTGGCACATCAAGTCACTGCAGGACTAGGCACATCCTCTCCCACTGAAGTAAGCCAGTGCAGTTCAGTTAGGGGAATGGGATCCACAGGCAGGCAGGAGATTCGGGGGCAGCCCCTTTTCCTGTCATCGGGCAGACCCAAATGAACATGCTGCATGTCTGCTACATACTTGTGGGGGTCCAGTCTGTGCTTACTCTTTGGTTAGTGGTTCAGTCTCTGGGAGCCCCCAAGGATGACCAACATCTTAAGTAGCAGGAGATGGAGAAGAGCTAGAAGCCGTGAGAAGTGGGGGTGGTGGGTACAGCCCCCCCCTCCCCCTCCCCCCGGCAGCTTTGTGCTGAGTCTGCACATGCCCAGAACGCAAGCCAGGAAGCCAGGGCTGGCTCTCTTTGCAAGAACTGTAGAACTTACTATCAGATATCTAAAAGCCATCTTTTGACCTTCGGTAAGAATTATCCCAAGAAAGAGCCACGTGAACTTGTCTTCTGTATAACTTTTAATTGTTAAAACCCATCAAAAGTCAGGCCCAGAGGGATGGCTCAGTGGGTGAGGGCCCTTGCTGCCCAGCCTGACAACCTTTCATCTCTAAGGCCTAGCTGGTGAGAGAACAGATCTGTCTCCCACATGTTGTCTTTTGACGTCCATACATGTACGGTGGGATACTAGCACATGTGTACATAAATGTAATTTGAAAAAAATAAATAAAGTTACTTATGAGTAACATCCATTAGGTTTCATGGAGACCCATCACCACCTGTCCTTAGAATTTCAGCCCTAAAGGAGGCTTGGCTCCCAGGTTTGAAGAGGGGCTATGATTCGTTGTATTGGAGACACAAGAAGTCTTTGTTTGGCTCTTAGCTCTGCTCTGAGTTGGGAGGTTTGCTGGCATTAAGTTTTAAGCTAAACCATAGTGAGGCTGCCCAGGCAGAGTTTTGCCTCCTGACCTTCTCCTTCCTTATGTGAACCATTTCCAGATGCTCCCAGGCTTGTGACACATTTGCCACTCCTTTGGGGGCAGTATTTATGAGGTAAATTTATCTAGCGAGGCGACACATAAGAAAAGCATATCCGCCGGCCATCTGATCAAAGATGCTGGAAAAAGAAGTGGGTGGAGTCACGCCTAGGGACTTATCCATTAATGCTGAAGATGGACCACGCAGCCTGCGTCTGGATTCACTGTGCAGCTACCTCTGCCGAGTGTCGGAAAGAAGCTTTCCTGGTGATGCTGAGAATGCTGGACGTTTTTACGAGCTCCCTTTCACAGGAGAGAAGCCAGGCCTGGCGACTGTCACAGCTTTAAGATTTGTGCCAGTCTAACTCAGAACTTGCTCTTAACCACCATTTCCCTGTCCTCCATCTTATTCAAACCACCTCAGCAGCAGCAGCAGCAGCAGCAGCAGCAGCAGCAGCAGCAGCGTCTGTCCATCTGTCCACAGCTGTAACTTTGGGGGCTTACGCCATTGAGATACTTAAGAACAAGGTAGAAGTGACAGGTAGCATTAATGGAAGCTTCTGTTCTCTCCCCAGCACCCTTTGTTTATATATCAAAGAGGACAGTGAACTTGCCCTCCTCAGAGGGAGGAGAGGCACCGGTGTGGAATGGACTCTTTCAGAGGCGGCGTTTGACTATGAGTGAAAGATTTATGCAAATGATAAAGTATGAGAACAGGTCACGTGCCTGTCGTTTATAGCATCGGGATATGCTCTTATGCCATTAACTTTTAATTAACTCAATTAGGGAAGAATGTCTGAAACCATGATGAGCACACACAAACACTCCTGTTGGTGTCATGCTAAATTAACGGCTCTGAATGGCAAGATCTCTTCTGGCATTAATGGTTTCTCCGCCACAGAGCTGTTAATTGTCCTTGGCACCTATGTGTTGGTCACATCAGAGATATGCCACCCTGTCCCCAGAGCCCACTCTTCAGAAATCCATACTTCAGACAAGAAAGATGAGCAAGGTGTGTTCATCTTTCAGAGCCTGCTCTCTGTTTTCAGCATGACGGCCCCACTGAGGTGTATCTCCTTGCTTCATCTTCACCCTGCTGCATGCATTATGTATATATGTATGTGTACCTATTCATATATGTGTGTATATATGTGTGTGTATATATGTGTATATGTATGTATGTATATATGTGGGTATATGTATGCATAAGTGTTATGTATTTATGTATGTATATGTATGTATGTGTACATATGTATGTATGTCTGTGTATGAGTGTGTATGTGTGTATATGTGTATGTGTATATGTATGTGTACATATGTATGTATGTATATGTGTATATGTGTGTATGCGTATGAGTATATATTTGTGTTCATGTATGTGTGAATGTGTATGTATGTGTGTATGTATGTTTGTGTATGTATATGTGTATATATGTATGTGTGTGTATTTATGTGTGTATATGTGTGTATGTATGTATGTGTGAATGTATATGTATGTGTGTATACGTGTATGTGTGTATGTATATATGTGTATATATATGTGTGTGTATGTATATATGTGTATATATGTGTGTGTATGTATATATGTGTGTGCATGTATATGTATGTATATGTATGTATGTGTGTAGGTATATATGTGTGTGTATACTGTGTGTATGTATGTGTGTACGTATATATGTGTGTGTATATGTGTGTATGTATGTATATATGTGTGTGTACATATGTATATATGTATGTATGTGTGTGTAGTGTGTATGTATGTATGTTTGTATGTATAGCCTGGAGTCTAATATTTACTGTCTGTCTACATTAAAAAGATTCATCTGTACTCACCACTGCCTCTCAAACCAGTGTTTTTCATACACAGCAGGACAGTTGCACATATAACCTCACAGCATCTGTGACAATGTTCCTAAGACCTGAATAAGCACCTAGACACTGTCCCAGCATGGAGGAAAGATAGGCACAAATCCCACCCCTAGCCAAGGAACTACTGGCAATAGCTAGCTACACATAGAGGGAGAGTCGGTTTTCTTTAAAGGTGTGGCCTTTGGTAGATAGAGCATGCTTCAGTGGATGGCCCCACACCCAGAGTGTATGGATGGCACCAATTGTACTTTATAGGTTAAAAAAAAAAGAATGCAGACACCAAGGTGGGTAGGTATGGAATGGGAGGAAGATCTGGGAAGATTTGTGGAGGTGCATAAATATGGTCAAGATACAATCTATAGACTTCTCAGAGAAATAATAGTTTATATATAAGGAAGGTTCTTAAAAATCAGAACCCACAGCTGTTGTCGGGAGGCTGTTTTCAATACAATGTTACAATTTCAGCTAGGATAACCCTTTCTCTCTCCTTCTGAGACTATACGCAGTAGAAATATATTTCCATACTGAGGCATGGGCTGTGGGACTGGAGAGCTGAGCTTTCCAGCTAAATCAATGTCCTCACTCATCTTAATTAACATTATTTGTATTAGTCATTGTCTTAAAAAAAGAGCCCAATAACCAGCAATTTGTGTTGTTATAAAGGCCCCGTTTAATTTATCACAACACACATTTAATCAAGAGTATTTGAGAATAAATCTTTAAAATGATCAGACTGGCTGGTGTGGAGCCCTGTGGAGCGGCTTCTCGCTGGGCTGGTTTCCTTGGCGATCTTTACATTTTTACACCATGGTTCTGATGCCAGAGTCCAGGGACCCTTGGTGAACAAGAGCCTTGCCTTAGGGCTGAAAAGGGGGGGGGGGGGAGAGCAATTTCTTTGAAATTTGTAATTTAGGACCTCTCTGGACACTCCTCAAAGGAAAAGCTGATCCTCTAAACAAATCAGTAACCAAGAGGGCTGAGTCATGTAGGGTCCCAGACTACATGGCTCCCCCTCCTACTAACCTTTGCCCTTTTTGTCTCTTTGTCCATGATGGCTCATTTCACTTACTTTCTCCTGCTCATCTTGAGTACCAAGGCCAACCACACTCCCTTCAAATGTCTTCCCCTGGGTTGGGGAAATGATTTAGTTGTTAGAGCATTTGTCTTAAAACTGAGGGCCTGAGTCCTGGTCCTTGGGACCTACCTGAAAGCCAGACACAGCAGCAGAAATTTGTAGTGCTGAGGATGGTGAGCTGGGAGGATGGTGAGCTGGGAGGATGGTGAGCAGGGAGGATGGTGAGCTTGGAGGATGGTGAGTTGGGAGAATGGTGAGCAGGGAGGATGGTGAGCTGGAAAGAAGGTAAGCTGGGAGGATGGTGAGCTGGGAGGATGGTGAGCTGGGAGGATGGTGAGCTGGGAGGATGGTGAGCTGGGAGGATGGTGAGCTGGGAGGATGGTGAGCTGGGAGGATGGTGAGCTGGGAGGATGGTGAGCTGGGAGGATGGTGAGCTGGGAGGATGGTGAGCTGGGAGGATGGTGAGCTGGGAGGATGGTGAGCTGGGAGGATGGTGAGCTGGGAGGATGGTGAGCTGGGAGGATGGTGAGCTGGGAGGATGGTGAGCTGGGAGGATGGTGAGCTGGGAGGATGGTGAGCTGGGAGGATGGTGAGCTGGGAGGATGGTGAGCTGGGAGGATGGTGAGCTGGGAGGATGGTGAGCTGGGAGGATGGTGAGCTGGGAGGATGGTGAGCTGGAAGGTGGGAACAAGAGGATCCTTGGAGCTCACTGGACAGCACTTAGCCTACTTAGCAATGTTATGAGGCCAAAGAAGACTGTTCCAAATAAAAGAAATAAGGAGCCTGAAGACCAGCACTCAAGGTTACCCTCTGACATGCATACTTAAACACACTTGTGTACAGTCATGCACAGCCAGACACAACATATACACTCGGATGCACATAGTTCTTTCTTGCCCCTCCCCCACACCATGATATCGCATCCTGTATTCCTGCAGGCTCTTGAACTTTACCTTCAGTGATTTTATTTATTCACTGTTTGGTTCCTGATCAGGTAACAAGGCTCCAGGCTCAGCGCCCAGGCTGTGGATCCCAGGGTTCAGGAAGGCCTAAGAGCTTGCAGAGATCAGGAACTAACTTTCCTTCATGGCAGAAGCCTCGCCACCTCCCCTGCCCCTTATTATTTTTAAATACTCCTTCTTAGTGCCCTTGGCCCTGCAAGAACTCTGAGCTGGCAATCCTTACCATGAAAGTACAGATAGGTCCCGACGATCTCCGAGAATCGATTCCTCATAAATACTTAACAGCTTTATTTTAAAACCACTCATGTTGAGTTCATGTACGCAACAACTGTAACCCACAACTTCTCTGAGAAGTCAGGTTGGCATCAACTCCTTCTGGGCGTGGCCTAATCGAGTTGCCAGCTTCACCCAGCATACTATGTATGGGAGGTATGTCCCTGACATTACACCATGCAATCCTCAGAGGAGTCTCAGGTATCAAGGCTCACTCTCTGGGTGAGGAGAAGGAAAAGCACCGTGGCTTGTTCAGTCAGGGCAAGGCAGAGTTGGGGATAGAGCTTAGCCCAGCCCTCGTCACTGTGCTGCTGCGTGATAAATATTATAAAATACCACACAGAAGGTCGCCTGTACTAAATGCAGTGAGCATCCATTCTGCTACAAAACCAGCAAAGTAATGGCTCTAAAAAGCCAAGCACTGACAGCGAGGCGTAAGCAGAGGGTTTGGCTTTCCAGCCAACGCAGGCCTTATAGAAGGCACTGGGGTGGAGTAGGAGGGATTCAGTTAGCAGGATACATGAGCCATTCTTTTTGGGCATCATGCCAGTGTGTGGAGAAAGAGCCAAATCGTGGAATACATTATCAATGACATTCTCCAGTATTTAAGAAACTCACTAGCTCTTCATCTGTAGGAAAGCCATTCTCTACCTGGGCTCTGAAATTTACAGTAAAGATTCATATAAATACCCCACAACTGGTTCAGAGCCAGGAAAGGGCCAGGAAGCCTGGCAGCATAGGGTCATCTTTCCACTTCTCTTAACTGTCAAACCCACCCCAATGGCCATCCAGTCTTGCTGAGAAGGCTATGACATGCCCAGACTTTAGGTACAATTAGCTTGGAGGGATGAATCCACCATCTTTCTGATTGGCAATTTCCTTTACAGGCAGGTTTTTGGTTTTTGGTTTTTTGAAACAAAAGGAGAGGCTCTGTACATCTTGCTGCCTGCATGAGCCATCTGTCACAGACACCTTTGGGCAGTGCAGCCACAAGGAGTGCCAGGAACGCTTTGATCAACTGCAGTCAGACAAGAAAGAGCTTGTCTCTTGTTTTCCCTCCGACGAAGATGAGCAGCTCGCCTGACGCTTCCCCTATGAGGGACATTTTTACAAGGGATTTAATTGAGCTTCTTAGACTTGGTAGGGGAATCAGTGATCTTTGTTGTTACCCATGAGCCAAAAGGAGTTTGGATGAGGCTCAAATCGAAGAAACGCCATATAAGCAAGGATCTGGGAGAATTGTGGAGCAGATTCGAGGTTCGGGTTCTTTAAAGGTTTGTTTACACCTATGTCAGCCCACGCTGGATCCAAGGTGGCTTGCACACCTAAGCACGGTGATGTCTAATGAGAGACAGATGAAAGGAAGGATCAAAGGGAAGGAAAAGCAGGAGGAGATGAGAGAGCTAGCCAGCCTGAAGGATCTGGAGGACCATGGATTTGACCTTGTCTGTCTTGTTAGTCACAGCGAAGTGAACATGGTCAGGATATCAGACTGCTCCTGGTGGTGGTAATGAGAGAGAGAATCTCTGTGACCTCAAAGGAGTTCCCAGTTCTTGGGTCCAAAGACATGTGTGCATTATCTTCCCGGAGATTGGCACCGTGCACGGTCTACCCCAACGCAAAGGGACCACTAATGACTGGATGCCAGGCAGTGGGCTGTGTACATGCTCAGCCATTACCTAGCATGACAACATAGCTCTGGTCACCATTCCCTAGGTTAGGAGGTTAAGATCCAAAAGAGTGGTGGCACTCATACAGAGTCGCGTGCCTAATAAGCACACCAGGCTCAAGGTAAGCACACAGCTTTGGCAGTGCTCATCCCATTCCCATATGCCTTAGTGTTCCCTCACCTGCCTCTCCTCTGGGCCAAGTGAACACAGGACCTCCCTTCTGTCTCTCAGGAACTCTGAACAGATCCATGGGGCACTCATGTGCATGGCCTCATTCACGGGTAGCCTCTTCGTTCAACACTGATCCCTCTCCACTCCACATTGGCCCAGGGTACAATAAGCTATGGAGGTCTAGAAAAGTAAATCCTACTTTATCTGTGTGCATCATGGAAATTAACCGTAATGGCAGACAGCACACCACTTCCCATGGAGCAGGCTTTGTGCTGAGCATGCCCCATGGGCCGGTCATGTGATCAGAAAGCATTTGGAAAAGCCAGAATCCATGGGACCTAGAAAGACAGCAAGGCCTGGAGATGCCACTCACTCTCTGAGCACACTCCCTGTGCATCAGAGGTAGCTTCCCTTCCTAGTCATGGCAATTTAAATGTCTTCAGATGCTGTTGCTAGGTGCCTCCTAAGGGACTGATCTCACCCACTCCAGGTTAGCATCTCTCTCATTGTCCTCACTCAGCCATGCCTCACTTGGTTCAGCCTGTGTCTCCACTGTCCTCAGCACCAGATGACAGGATTCACTGTAGGAACAGGTGTATTCCCAAAGTGTTTCCATAAGCACGAGGCTATAAAGGTTTTAAGATGATCGTCCTTGCTTAATAAAATCTTATTTTCCCCATTTGCATTCATTAGGGAGTTATGGCTATGATTATATTAACCATAATATCCTAATAAATTCTTGCCTAAAGATGCACCAAATACATCAGGACAAATTAAAACTTTCTCTTCAAATTTTAAAAATGCCACTCAAACCCTGAGATAAATGTACTGGGGGATGGGGAGGCTCCTCCAACTGGTTGGCAAAGTAGCTTAAAGACATTAAAGCTGGGATAATGTTGGAGCTTAAAACTCCAGGGCTCCTGAGGGACTGGAGGACTCGGGATACATTTATAGGGATTAGAAAAACTACCCTACACCCGCCCTGGGAACTACAAAGGAAAACCATTAAAACTGACCTCAGAAGAGGAGAGGATGTCTTTTGTCTCCATGTGGACTTGACCTTGTTGCCCTAGCTGGGTGACTTTGAGGGTAGCTTGATTCTGCCAGAATAAACAGGCTTTACACATTTCTGGACAGTGATGCCCAGGCTGTGGTTCTTGAGGGTGGAGGCAGGGTCCAGGATGATAGTTTGAGTATGAAATGTCTCCATAGGCCCACATGTGAATGCTGGGTTCCCAGCTAGAGGTGCCGTTTGAGGAGGCTGTGTGGAACCATTAGGAGGTAGGGGTTCTAGCCAGAGGAAGGACACTTATTGAGGGTAGGCATGTCACAGCTTCCCACCCAAGCTTACGGTCTCTTTTTCTAACCCACACATGTCTCTTCTGACTCGTGGACATGTGGAAATTTGTACCACAAGCTCTTGCCAGCTGTGATGGAGCTCAGCTGTAGGTGCCATGCCTTCTCTGTTAATGATGGACTGCATCCCTTAAAACTGTGAGCCAAAATAAAGCCCTCCTTCCTTAAGTTGAGGGTGTCTATTTCAGGTGTTTTGGTAATAGAAACTCTATCTAAAGTGTCTTACTTCCCCCAACTAGGTCCTGGAGGTCTGTCTAGTCTACTGGATCCCAGGCTGTCACCACAGATGGCTACCCCAGAAGAGGCAGGTAACGTCTCTCTTTCTAGTTTGTCCTTCCTTCCCCTTCTCCACATTGAGATCAGGATTCAGGCATCCACTTCCTCAGGCTAGACCAACCTGAGGAAGGTCAGCTGAGACAAAGCCCATATGATGTGGTGGGGTGTTGAGGTAAATCTCCAACCCCAATAAGCCTGTGCAAAGAACACACAATTCAGTTATAATGTTTATAGGCTGCACACTTAGATTGGGCAGATCGACCACTACACTGCTTTATTCCCCAGCTATGGGGTCCCTTGCCACTTGCTGGTCCTCCAGGCCATGTGGTTCTGCTCTATCTTCCTTCTACCTCCTCTTCCTCCGTCTTCCACTCTCTTCTCCTCTCTCTCCTCCTTCTTCTCTCCCTCTCTTCCAGCCCCACCTTTCCTTCCCACTGCCCAATCTTGGGCTCTAGCCTTTATTTGACCAGTTAAAATGGTGAGAAGGCTCACATAGAATCACCTGAGTACGTGATCCACTCCTCATTGGGGCAGCCCCTCTTGAGGAAGCAGAATTAGCATCAAAATACAAACAGCACCATGGCAACCCACAACAGTGGAGAACATCAGCTTTGGAGATGGATCTTCTAGAACCAACTCTGGCACCACCATTTGCCAGCTGGGTGACTGGGCAAACCTTTTGATCCCTAGGGTCCTCAGTTTCATCCCCTGCAAAGTGGGGGTAATGCTAGACTCCCGAGTTCTTCATGTGAATTAAATGAGGTGACTCATAAGGATTACACAACATGGTGCCTGGTGCCTAATAAAACACTCAAATGAATAGCGCTATTATTTTTTCATTAAGCTTTCTATTTTGAGATAATTGTAGAGTCATGTGTGGTTATAAAAAAAAAAGTCACAGAGACATCTTATACACTCTTAATGCAGTCATTCCCAATGGCAACATCCTGACAAACCATAGCACAGTATTACAACTAGGATCCAATCAAGACTGAGTGGTTCGGCCATCCCAGCACCCTGTGATGCTGTAATATCTTTATCTCTTCCAAGATCGCTAGAGGCTGAATATCTAGAGGGGTGATTGGCCACAGGGCAAGGACTATGAGAAGAACACTTACAATACTACACCGAGGGAACCCACACTTTAGAACTCTCTCTCTGTGCTCCCTAGGGATCATGTGTATTTCCATATGCTCCAATGCACCTGCTGCAGGACTCCCTTTGAAATCCAGATTCTCGAGCATTGCTTGATGCTGCTGCTGCTGCCACCGATGGCTCCACAAAGAACTTAAGTCTGGTTCATGTCACCCAAAGACAGAACACAGCTCAGACTGTTATCCTATAAAGAGATCTGTGAGTGCTGATGGAATCAGAGAACGTTTCACCTGCTTGGGGTCCTCTAGTGACTGCTTTGTGCACTCACCTCATCAGGGTCTGACCTTCCTACCAACATTTTTTTGTTGTTAGTTAATCCCATCTCCCTTGCTGGACACACTCCACTGGTACCAGCTTTCTATTTACATTTTTAAACATTGATTTAATTTTTATTTATGTGTATGTGTGTGCCCATGTGAGTTTATGTGTGCCACACATGTGGAGGTACAAGTGGAGGCCATTAGAGGGCACTAGGTTGGATTTCCTGATGCTAGAGCTATGGTATGAGCCACCCACTGTGGGTGCAGAAAGTGCTCTTAACTGCTTGACCATTCCTCTAGTCCCCTGTTTTACAATTTTTGATCATTCTGGGATTGCTGGGGTCTCCAGATGTCCCTCCGTTGTATATGACTCCCCAAGGACCTCAGCACTACTGGCTGCTGATATATTCTAGGGTTTTCCACGCACCAGCTGTTGAAGTTGAACATCTGCCCTCTGGTTTCTCATAGAGTTGCCTTTGGCTTTCTTTCTGGCACCAATCCTCCCACTGCATAATCCTGATTTTATTTAACACTATTTTCATTCTCT
Source organism: Mus musculus (assembly GCF_000001635.26). Lineage (NCBI taxonomy): Eukaryota > Metazoa > Chordata > Mammalia > Rodentia > Muridae > Mus > Mus musculus. Next base: position 118,875,695 of record NC_000074.6, on the reverse strand, counting down.
ATCTTCTCCGGGTAAAATACAACTAGAAAAGAGGAAACCTCACCTAGCTCTGTCCTTCCATTCTTCACATCCAGGGAAGCATCTGGCATGCATCAGATGGTGTCTGATGTTGGAAAAACAAACTCAATTGGAAGAAAAGTAACAAGAAGAGAAAGTGAATTTTTTTCAGTACTTATCAGATCAAACAAAATTTTTAGATGGCAGTGTGGTTGACATTTCTTCAACTCTCTGAGAAATCAAACCTGGATTAAAAATCATTTCATCTAAAACATGTGTGAATGGACAGTTCCCATCACTGTGACATCTAGGGGTGTGGTCGTGTGACAAAAAGATTGACTTTGCATGGACTTTAGTTAAGTTGATTTGGCTTGGGATCCAATGTCTCTTACCGCAAAGACAGCTAACCAACTAAGGCTGGTGACTGGTAGGGCAGTCTGGGGGCAATGAATAGCTAGGTGTCTGTAGAGGGAAGGTAGATCCTAGATGGTAGGCAGTTAGCAGGTGGGGGATGGTCTCATTCACATAGGAAAGTGGACCTGTCTCATGGACTTTCTCCTGGAGTCTTTGGTACCTGCTCCAAAGATCCCAAACACAACTGTCTCAAGAAGGAAAATGGTATAGAGCCAAAACCATCACCATTTCCTTTAACATTCTCTTGGGAGAGTCAGGTATCAGTTAGAGATGGATAGATGCCTGCCTGGGAAAGATATCTCATCATAGATCTATCTCAGACACGTGGCCCAGAATCCCTGCTTTGCCTTGGGCTGGTTTGATTGACCCCTGAGACTCCACATGCTTAACGTGCCAATCAGATACATTGGTGGCACCTGTATCATACGGATGCCCTCAAGCATAGCATGGTGTGGTTTGAATGAGAAATGTCCCCCTCCCAGACTTCTGTATTTGAACACTTGGTTCCCAATTGGTGACACTATAGGGGGAGTTATGGAACCTTTAGGGGGTGAAGCCTTGCTTGAAGAAGTATGCCCCTGGGAGTGAGTTTTCAGGGTATATAACTTCCTACCATTTCATCTTCTGTCTCTCTGCTTTTTATGTGTGATTGAATGACGATGTGATCAGCCAGCTTTCTGGTCCTGCTGCCGTGCTTTTCCCATCATAAAGGGTGTCATCCCTCTGGGGCTATGAGTCAAAATAACCCACTTTCCCATCTAAGTGGCACCTCACAGAGGTACAAAAGTGAATAATGCACAAGGAAGTGACGTCAATGCTAACCACCCTGTGTGCTATAAGTGTGTGTATGTCAGGAGGGGCACTGTAACTGTGTGTGTGTGTGTGTGTGTGTGTGTGTGTGTGTGTGTGTGTGCATATGGGGGACTATAAGTGTGTGTGTGTATATGGGGGGACTGTAAGTGTGTGAGTGTGAGTGTCTGTGTGTGTGTGTGTGTGTGTGTGTATGGGGGGGACTATACGTATGTGTGAGTATGGGAGACTCTAAGTGTGTGTGTGTATGGGGGAACTGTGTTTGTATGTATGGGGGGACTGTAAGTTTGTGTGTATATGGAGGACTGTAAGTGTGTGTGCATGTGCGTGTGTGTTGTGGGTGGACAATGGCGTACTCTGAAATGCTCTAAAATTTCAGCAACTAGCAACTAGCAACTAGCTCTAAAATGGAAAACAGCCTCACTTCAGTGTTCTTCGAGGCCAGTGGTGTAAGGAATACTGGCACAGTTACAAGAACAAGCCCGGTGGGAAAGGAAACAGTGGATAAGTACTGGCAGGAGCTGCCACTAACACACAGCGTCGGGCACGCTCTTCCCTTCTAAGTCTGGGCATGAACACCAGAAGCAGGATGATGAGCTGGTAAGTGAGGCAGGACCAGGGGAGACAGCTATAAGGACTGGGGCAGAAAGGGAAGGACTGTTAAAAAGGGAAGCAGAGTGGGGGTCCCATCAGGACCCTTGCTGAAGTCAATGGGGAGGTGCTCGTGCCAGCAAAGATGGACACAGGGACAGAGAGAAGCAGAGTGAAGTGTCACGTGTTCAGGGCAATCAGAGTAACAGCATTAAGAAAGTAGCACTGCTGATGGGCACACAGTAGGACCATCTCAGAGCTCAGACAGGCGTGAACCAGAGATTGCTTCTAAACGATAACACAAGGGGCTGGGAGACAGCTAAGTTGCTACAGCCTTGCTACACAAGTGTGAGGCCCTAAGTTTGGATCTTTAGTGTCCATGTAAAAGTCAATTAGGGGCATGTATGTATAAAGCCAGCGCTCCGGAGGTGGAGGCATCTTTATTCTCTGTCCGGCTAACCTTAGCTGAATTGATGAGCTTCAGGGTCAGTGAGAGACTCTTTCTCAAACAATAAGATGAAGAGAGCTTCAAGAGGACACCCAATGCTGATGTGTAGTCTGTGTCGTCTGCACGTATGTACGCACACCCACACAAACATATACACACACACACACACTCATACACATATACAAACTCACACACATTCACACATATTCACACACACACACTCACACACACTCATACACACATATACACACCCACACACATATACTCACACACATATACACTCACAAATACATATACATACACTCACACATACAGTCACACACACATACTCAAACTCATATACACATTCACACTCACATACTCTCACACATACACACATACACTCACACACTCTCTCACACAGACATACACACACGCTCACACGCATACACTCACACATTCTTACTCTCACACACATACACTCACACATTCTTACTCTCACCACATTCACTCATACACACATTCACACACATACTCACAACATACAAACTCTCTCACACACATACACACTCACACTGTCACATACACATGTACACACTCACACACATACACTCACACACTCTCTTATACACACATACACACACATACACTCACACACTTTATACACACATACACACACACTCACACACTCTCACACACACATACACTCTCACACTCTCATACACATACACTCACACACACATGCACTCACACACATACACACACTCTCTCTCTCTCTCTCTCTCTCTCTCTCTCTCTCTCTCTCACACACACACACACACATACAGGAAGAAACTATTGGAGCTTCAGGCACCTTGAAGAACTGCTGAAGTCGAGGATGATCCACGCCAAGGCAGGATTAAGGGGCTGACGTCCCAGGCAGTACAGAAATCAGCAAGGCAGAACACCAGAAGAAGGCTGCTGGTGAGGATAAGATTCAGGAGTTTGCAAATGCAGATGGAGGAACAGCCAAGGAATACAATCCAAAACACTCCACTCCCTCCCTGGTCCGGCAAGATAGAGATCCAGGAACAAAACTGATCGCAAGTCTAAAGCTTTCACTTAAGAGTTTGCCACAGGTGAACTTTTAAGCCCCATTAAGCTGGGACTGTGCAAACTGGCTTCCAGTTTTATGAGTGATCCCAAAACTGGTGTGGCCCGGGAAGGAAGAATTGTTAGTCCACCAACCACATCATTAAGGGCAGCCTGCTGTAGTAGAATCTTGACTGTACCGATAAGTGACAATTAATTGCAGTTGGAACAAAGAACTTCCTGGTGACTCGAGAAATGAGAATCAGATTAGGTTATCAGTATGCGGAATACATATTACTCACACGCCTAGACTTCATTTCAGAGCTTGGGATCTAGGCCCGTTTGGTGCCCCAGCATGGGGAACCAATTCAAATTTACATTTCAAATGAAAAATCTCATTATTTAGTTAGCAGATGACCTTGTGATTACGGATCTGTAAGGTCCACATCTAATGACTGTAAGACCGGACGGATTCCATGGGCTTTATATTACAGAGGCGACTGAGCTTAGACTCAGCTTAGATTTCTCAGTGCTTCTTGGTAAAGTCTGGGGTAGGGTTTCCATTTGTAATTTTGTTAGTGCTGATTTAGGAAAGAGAAAAAAAAAAAAAGATAATTCAGGAAGCTAGGGAAACAGCCTAGTAAAGTGATTCTCGACCTGTGGGCTAGGAGCCCTTTGGGGATTATATATCTGATACGCTGCATATCAGATATTTATATTATGATTCATAACACTTGCAAAATTACAGTTATGAGGTAGCAATGAAATAATTTTATGGTTGGGGGTCACCACAACACGAGGCACTGAGGTAAAGGGTTGCAGCGATAGGAAGGCTGAGAACCACTGGCTTAGTGGGTAAGGACGTTCACTGTGCATGCAGAGCTGAGGTTAAACACCCAACTACCACATTAAAAAAAAAAAAAAAACAGGGCAAGGGTATGAGTGGCTGTAACCCTAGCTGTGGCAGGCAAAGACAGACAGATCACAGGAACTTCCTGGCCAGCCAGTCTAGCTCAAACAGCAAGCTTCAGGTTCAGCAAGAGACTCTGCCTCTCAGAGTGGTAAGGTAAGGAATAATAGAGGAATAATAATAATCCAGCATCCCCCTCAGGCCTTTGTGTGCATACACACAGGTGTGTACAACTGTATACACATCCATCACATGCCACATGCCAACACGCACCAACACATACACCTGCCACATACCACACACCAACACACACAACCACCCCATGTCACGCACCACATGCCACACACCCATACATACACCCACTACATGCCACACATCAAAAGATAATTTATAACATTTAGAAGTGTTCCTTCCACTTAGAATTCCTCTGCTGTTTTATCTTAAACTGAACAACATCCCGGAACACTCTCGACCACAGACCACTGGCTGTTACATTTCAGTGATGCAGAGTAAAAATGGTACTTGGCTGGCCTGAGGCTTCTGTTTCCACACAGGGCTGCTTGCCAGGCTGGTCCTGGCTGGTTCGTGTGAGGTTGGGTTTGGGATGGGTTCCTACCAATCTCTGATCCGAGTGACTTGCTGTGCTTGACGTGGGCAAACAAATGTAACTTATTCTTTCCTACATGGACTTGGGAGCTTATAAATGCCTCGTGGTACCGTTAGGTCCGGTCCCCAGTGAGAATCCTAGTGACCTTTCATAGGACACATCACTTCACATGTGTTGTTATACTTGTTGCTTGGGGGCAGCCACTGTGACCTGTGTGACCCTGGGGGAGGTACAGGGAGGGCTTTGGAAGTGACTCTGTGGTTCCCCGGGACATCGCCATGCACCTTTCTCTGGTATTGATTCTACATGGCATTCATTCACTAGGATAATTCACAGACACTGCTGACATGATGCTCAGAGCATGATGCTCTGTGACACACTCCTGAGTGCTCGCCAGGGACTGTATACACGGCCGCACCTGCCCGAACCGCTCTTTAGGTGTGGGTTTAATGAATTACAGGCCCTTTAAGGACTGTGCCAACACAGTAAAGCCCACCTAAGGCGTGCAGCCTTGGCCTGCTTGGAGTTCACAAATCTAAGATAAACATCATCACCGGGACAAATCCAGAGACAAAATGCAGACAGCGAGCAGGACCCTCACAAACAAATGAACACGGAGAAAAGATTCTGATGTGCCCTCACAGGCAGGAAGCCCAGATTGCTAACTGCATCCCAACCCTGGGCACAGGTAGGGTCTTAACCATGGGGAGGACCTGTTTGGAAAGCACCAAGCCATGCCAGGCTGGTGTGAGGAATTATTTGGGGATGCTGGTGCTTGGCAGCTGACTCAGGAGATGAAGTCCCAAGATTTAAGTCTTGACTATAACAGTTATTCCCAGTACTATCAGTTATTCCCAGTGTGGTGTGCGATTATTAACCTGAAATGCCACAGTATCTACAGTAGTACAATGGGGGCAATAGTAGCACCTGCCTCATTGGGTTCTGTCAAGAAAGGGTACACCAGTCTTGGTAGCGTTGGTCTCAGAGTGCTTATTTGCAGCCATTCGTGGTACGGCACAATGTCTCCCTCGGAGGCAGAGAGGAGGAGCAGGTAGTGGGTGGAGAATGGGTAGAATGAGAATGTCTTAGCCTTTAGAGACAGACGGCAGCAGGGCTAGCCTTCTCTTTCCTGCCAGGCCTAGAGGCATCCTGAGATTCTTCCTTGACATCACTTTGCAGGAAGATGGTCCTCTAAAGCCATGGCTTTCTGGAGATGCTCGCAAGCATTATCTCTGGACTCCAGACACGCAAGCTACCACTTCTGAGGGACCTTCGCTTCTGCTGACCTAACTCCCCGAGGTGACCACAAACTTCACAGCCAACCTTGGCTAGTTTCTCCTGCCCAAGGAAACTCTTATACTAGCAGGAGTGAGGATAAATGAGCCGGGATGGTGGAGATCCTTTTGTGGATGAACATGCTTCATTGGAGGAGGTGGATCAGCTGCCACATCGGTGGCTGGAAATCCCAGAACCACAGAAGAAGCCTGCCAGTTACATAGCCAGAGACCATAAGCCAGCTTGAGGCCCTCAGCTCAGGTCAAACCTTCCTAGTGGTCTTCCTAGTGAATGAAGCAAGGCCTTCCAGGCGAGTCTCCCGGTGACAAGTGGTTCTTCTCGGGGACAGAATTGCCAGGGTCTTTGGGTGTATAATCTCTGCTTGGAAAAGGGTTTTCTCCTCTCCCTCACACAGCCATGACAAAGTACCCAGACAGTGGCTCACTGACTTCATCTCCTCCTCTCATTCATCTTTTTTATTTCCAACGTGAGTTGTTAAGTCACCGCTCCCCCCACTCCCTGAGTGATAACTTGCACCCGAGTGGCTGCAGGTCTCCAGTTATTGGAGCCTTCCTTTATTTCTCCTAAGAACGTGGGCAGGGCTGCTTAAGAGCAAGCATGACAAGGGGGCCGTGTGGAGAGAGGGAGGTGAGGCGTGAGCCCCAGCCCGGGTCTTGCCTTGCTGGCTTTTCTTGAGCGTGTCACTGAGCTGCAAATGAGGGCACTGGGTACCGGCCATCCCTCAAGGTTAGAATCCTCGATTCACTCAAAACCCAAACCCTGCCGTCAGCTCAGGTCAGAACAGATGTCAGTGACATTCAGTGACATTCAGTGACATTCATGAACAGAAGAAGACTGCGTGTTGCTACCACACCAGAACCAGCGCTCTATGACCAAGCTGTGGCACCATGCTGGTTTCCTGTTCACAGCAGCATATAATCGGAACCTTTTCTGCATGATGCTCTAGAGTCCCTAGCGAAGGTGGCCAGGTAAGGTAGGGGCCTACATCCTCTAGCTGAGCGTGTTTAGTCTGGAGGTGAGCCCTGACTCATGGAACGAGACTGGCAGTACTGTGAAAGGATGTTTAATGCTTTCACACACACACACACACACACACACACACACACACACACACACACACACTCACATGCACACAAATACATATACCCATGGACACACACCTACACTCATGCACACACCCATGTATACACCCATGCACTTACACACATATGCACACACACCTATACCCATGCACACACACATGCATATATGCATGCACATACACCTACACCCATGCACATACATACTTACACACATGCACACACACACACACTTACACATATGCAAACAACATACCCACACCCATGCACACACATATATACACACACCTATCAAAAGATACATGTAAGCCTGACATTGACTGAGCTAGCGGCCCAGTACTGGTCACACTCCCTGCAGTGGATCTCCACAGCCACAGATTACCTTTTTCCACCTTCCAGACAGGGTCTCCCCATATAACCCTGGCTGTCCTGGAACTCACTGTGTAGATCAGGCTAGCCATAAACTCACAACGCTTCTCCTGCCTCTACCTCCTGAGTGCTGGAATTCAAGTGTGTGCCACCACAGCCAGCTGTTTTTTCTATTTTTCAAAGGTGTGGATACTTTTGCTTAAACAAGTTTCTTAGCTAGGAGCCTTTGAAATGTCTTTTGTGATTTATTTATTCTTTTTATGTGAGCTAATGCATGCTACATGCATGTGGGTGCTCATAGGAGCCTGGCTTCTGTTATAGCTCCCAGAACTGGAGGTATATATAGGTGGTGGTGAGCTGGCAGGTGTGTGCTGAGCCCTGAACCCAGGTCCCCCGTAAGAGCAGTAAAGTGCTTGTGACCACCGAGATCATTACTATGTTAGTTCTCAGTGTGAGTTTTAAAGACATGATTGCAGTTTTTAACATGCCCTGACTATTTCAAAGGAAGCAGAGAACTCTTATGTGCACATAGGAGCGAGCGTGTGCCTGTGTGTGCACTGCGGACATCCCTCGGCATCTCTCAGCTCTCAGATTTGGATAAAGGGGTTGGAAAAGCTGTTCTATATTAACACTCCAGTCCTTCATGTAATCAGGGAAGTGAGTGTCCATACACTTCGCCATGTCTACGGAGCTCAAAATAAGCCCGTTTTGAAATTGCGAGTTAAATATCTGAAATGCATTTAAATGCAAATTATTTCTGAACTTATCACAAAAGCTATATAAAGTATCAGGAGATTGAGCTGCCACTGACTGGTAACAACTCAGGGCCCAGCACACAAATATCCATTTGGAGATAGCTTCCTCTTTGCATTGCACAGTGGGCCAGGTTGAAGATCTCAAAGGCAGTGAGCTATTAAAAAATAAAAAAGTATCTCGGAGCGAGGCACATTCAGACATATATCCTCAGTACGTGCATTAACGCTTAAAATATAATCCGCCTAAGTGTACCGTATAGCTGCAAATTGTGTTTCTGAATAATATCTACATAATTTTCAATAAACTCATAGTAAATTATCTAGATCTCAGGTACCAAAGACAAATGGTCTTTGCCAGAATTAGTTTTCCCCCAGGAGCGAGGGAATGGAATCTATCTTCTGTAATGGGGAAAATTAAAAAAAAAATCACCTTACAGAATAGAAGATAGCCTTGGCAAGTGCTGGCTGGGACATACTACCATGGGCACTGCTCAGAATTTAGGGGAGCCTGGCATTAGAGCAAAAGGTGGTCAGAGGAAACACGGCATGGTTAGATGGCGTGGACAACCAAGATGGCCGCCAGGGAGTTCACTGGTGGCTTTTATTACTGCTTACACTTGGGTCAGAGCCACGCTATATAACTTCTCGAGGCTAAGTTATTCCTTATGGTGAGGGCTATCCTGTGAGTCCCGGTGTGTTTAAAAACCTCTCTAACACTCACCCACTCGATATCAAAAACATCGGCAGTTCCACCACACTGGCCAGAGTATCTCCAGATGCCATCACCTGTCCCCTGCAGGCTGGCTTTGTTCCCAGTTGAGAATGACTGGTCTACAGAGAGCAGCTGGCCTCTCAGTAATGAGTGACAGAGGGAGTGTGGGGGAGGGGGCTCTGCGGGGACAGGGTGACTTCCTCCTTTGGATCTTTCTCCACAGGCTTTGTATGGACTTTCCTGACATGTGCCGAAATCTCAGTTTCTCCACATGAAAAGCAGACATAAATAATCTGCACCTTTCAGCTCTTAGATTAGGGAGGGGCTATTGTTGGGTTTATAAAACGACAAAGGGAGGAGGAATGTGTTTTGGTAGATGTATGTATGGTCAGGTGTGGCAGGAAGGGGATGCCCCCGAGGGCCCATGCAGAGGTATTCCTTCCCCTAGAGGGACCAGCCACAGGACAGTATAGTACAGAATAGAGTTTATTCAGGGCATGGAGATGGGAGTTAAGAGGGTAGTAGAGACAGAAAGGCAGAGAGAGAGAGAGAGAAAGAGAGAGAGAGAGAGAGAGAGAGAGAGCACAGAGGAGTAGAAGAGTTTGGCCATGAGCAGGTGGAGAGAGAGGGGAGAGGGGAATGGGGAGAGAGAGGGTAGGGGAGAGGGGACAGAGTGGGAGCAAGAAGGCAAGAGAGCATGAGAGAGCAGAGCAGGGAGGGGGTGAGCAGCCCCTTTTATATTGAGTCAGGCGTACCTGGCTGTAGCCAGGTAACTGTGGGGCAGAGCTTAGACAAAGAAAAATGCTAACAGTTATGCAAATATTTTGTTCAACCTCGAAGTCCTCCAAAGGAGGACAAGCTCCCTGGTCTTGTGGAACACTTCCTACTGAAGCTCTGACTTGGGAGCTGACAGAATCACACCCCAACTGTTCCAGTGTTCCAGGGCCCGCCTCACTCTTTACTGTTTGCACTGTTTTCCTTTTGAATTTTCTTCTTAAATTTTTAGTTTTTTAAAAATCCCTTTAGAATTTCATATAAATTAGTTTGGTCCCATTCTTCCCAGCTCCTTCCAATTTCACTGCAGCAGGAGCTTGGCCTCCCAGGTGCCCTCGTCTGATGTCTTAGGACCCTCCTTATGTAACCTTAGGGTCAGCACTTGGCAGAACATCACTTGCTGGCCTGAGTGGTCACACATGCCATGCAGTTGTCCCCGAATCCTTGGTGGCCAGATGCCCTTTGGTAGGCTGCGACTGGAGTCTCATCTTGTGCTAAGGTGACTGTTTTAGGGTTGTTTTTAGTGCATGTGGCTCTAAACCTAAATAGCCCATGTAGCTAGTCACCTCTCCTCTCACACCTGAAGACAATGACCTGTACGTAGAAACCATTTAAGAGACTCCAGGGCTGTGGAAAGAGGCCTGGCTGTTCCCACACTGTCAGAAAAAGTGTCAGAGAACCTGGTTTAGCCAACACCACCCCTGGGCCTCTAAAGGAAGAACTACAGGGTGGTCCCTGGTTCTTCCTCCAGCCCTTCTCACGCTCCCACCCTCTTCCCAGGGAGCCTGCAGAAGCACCCTCCCCTCACAGTCCACTGAACTGAAAGAGGGGATCAGTGATGGAGCCTAAAACAGGATGGGTCTGAGAGTTGATAAGATGACAGATGCCGATTCTAGAAGGTCTGTGCTACCCTAGATACCGTTTCTATTCATTCTTCCCACCCAATTCACATCGAGAGAACTGGGTGAAGGTCAGAGCCAGGAAGATGAGCAGGTCTACAGAAAGAGCCCAGCAATTAACGAGGATGGTGTTCACAGAACACAACTCTGCACAGACTCAGTTCACATTCAGAACCGGAAATCTGCCCTCTCCCCTTCCCTGACTTCCCTAGAGCCTAGACTGGTCCAGCATACTCCCGAATGATGCCACCTATACTGCCTATTGTACCCAAATACTACTCTTTGTGCTTATGCGGGGATTGGGGGTGGGGAGCGCTTCCAAAGAGCTTACAGTGAAATAGGAAGCTAAGTTGGATATAATAAGTCAGTGAAGAAACAGACAAGATATGATACATTTTCAACACTGACTCAGAGACTCGATTGCCATGGGAGTGATATCTTCCCAAGTCCACTTCGTTGCCCTACCAACTGTCTGGCCCTCAAGTGACTGGAAACAAAAACAAACAAACAAACAAACAAACAAACAAACAAACCCCACTAACAGGGAGTGCCTGAGACTTCAGTGGAGACCTCAGTGAAGGCTCTGCACTAACAGGAGAAAGAGAAGGTGAGCATGCGCAGTGCAGTGTGGACCGCTCACCACCTCACTGGCAGCCTCTCCAGCCTACCACAACCGCCATCTCAGGTGCATTGCTATACCGGTTCTAACCCTAGGAATTAGCCATCAAAGAAGATCAACTTCCACAGAGCAGCGGACCCCTCAGCGTCTTGCAATCAGCGTGACCAGTCCGGTTTCATTAGCGTTTCGTTTACTAAGCATCATCAGAAAAGGCCTCACTCAGCCCTGTTTGCTTTTGCTGGATCCTAGCTTCACATTCCGAGTTCCGAGTATTCACCTAGGAACGGGGTCTCTCTACCTGGCTCCATCTGCAAGAGGAGGAACACGCACCCCGGTGTCACCCACTCTTGGTTCTAAGTCTTTGCTGGAGTTTTTGTAAGTCAGTGCTGAGAGATGTGCACTTGGCAGAAAGGAGCTGGATACAGCCCCCATCTGCATCTTCAGAAGAAACCAAAAGAACATGGAAATGGCCTGTTGGTGCCTTTCCGCCCCACAGTGAGGAATGATAAGCCTTCCTTATCGGGAAGATCTTCAAAGACTTTCCAATCAATCAAAGGAATCAACAGCAAACAGCTCTGCCCAACCCCTGCACACCAAAGTGAAAGCCTGGAGTTCTAAAAGAGAAATTTTTTTTTTTTGGCCTGGATATCGGGCCACAGTAGCTGCAGAGGACCAGGCAACACATAAAACACTCTTTGCCCCTCCCCTGTGGGTTTAGCAATAAAAGACAGCCTTCTGGGGCCGAGCTCTGGGGAGGCAAAGATGTTTCTTTACTCTGGCAGGCAGTGGGTTTTCAACAAATGAATGCGTTTTCGAATTAATTTCTATTTCATAGCAATTTGAACGTTATTGTTGACTTGCTCAAATAAATTGTATCATACGGAAACACAAATTGGATGCCACCTCCTTCCTGAAAACCCTGGGAGACCGAGACGTCTCTTAGAATAAAAATCTAAGCTCCTATCTTACCTTGCAGGGCCTGTCGGATGAACCCCTCCCAGATCCACTGCTATTCAGCAAGTCATATCCTTGGGGGGAGCTGGGGCTAACTCCATCCCATCCCATGTTCCCTGGTGGAAAAAAGACCCTTGCCTGATACACGGCATTCTGGCTTTGGAGTCCCAGAGATTCAACGGGATGTTTCTTTCCTACCTTCAGTACACCAAGCAGAATGGCCCCTGAGGGGACATAAACTGATTCATGGGACTCTTGTGCCTACAGTTCTCAGCATCTGCCCTCATCACGAGAGACATCTGGTTAAATTAAATCCCTCAGAGCACATACCCCACTTTCTTCCCTACCCACCAATTCCTTCCCTGTCCTGAATCCTTTCCCACCATCCACACCTATGCGCACTTCTCTGAGGAGACAGAATTCTGCCACCATCTTCTTGCCCTGGCTCCAGGCTTATTGCTTCTTTTGTTTTGTTTTGTTTTGTTTTGTTTTAAATTTGTAGTACTGGGAAACGTTTGCCCCCAAGACTACTCAACTTCTTTGAGTATATACTTAGCTCTCAACCTCCCAAAGCCAGTTCTTGTCCCTGATCCTTGTCACAGGACAGTCCAGTGCATGACAAAGCCAGACTCAACTTTCTAACAGCAATCAGAGGGTTGTACTGTGGTAGATCTGATCTCAGGGTTTAGGTTCACTCAAATAGATCTGAAGGAATAAACCGGGGCTGTTTTCAGCCTCAGGGCCCGAGTCCTGTGGGGCATTGCTTTATTGCAGTCCCGGGCACAGGGCAAAACTGAGTAGTCACCCTTCGCTGTGAGCCACCAGGCTGGAGTCAGGAGAGACATGAATGAGTTTTGTTGTTATCCCTGTATCTAAACTCTGACATGCCTGCCCACTGAAGAGGGCACTCAGTGCCTATCACACCCCTAGGTATTTCCCTGGAGACTCAAGGTTGGCTTGGCAAGGGTCTCTGATCAACAGTAGCTTCCACACTGCAGGCTGACTCCCATACTACCACCCCTCTGGGTCATGGGAAGTGCATCACAACAGGGATCCCCCAAAGTCTAGCCTTTCTCATGCCACAGTGGCATAGATGCCTCTTTGGATGGGCAAACCTTTCTAGCTGAACTAACCTATAGCAGTAGTGCTTAAGGCCAGATTCTCACTCGGTCTTTTTATATTGGTCTGATTGGCCTCAAATTAAGTCTAGGAGAATCTCTCATAAAAGTAATGCCAGTCATTCTCTTCCCTCCAGGTCCTCAAACGTTCTTCCAGAGCAAGAATAGTTCAAGGCCACTCCCTGTGTTTGGTCTCTTCTGCTCCTCTCTGCCCAGTGCCACAGCCCAGGTCCCTGATCTGCTCAGTATTACACTGTCACAATGGAGAAGACACCTCATGCATATTGATGAAAGCAATCGTTGTCACCTGGGTGGTGTGAGCTGGGATATAGGCTCCATCTGCCTATGTGGGTAGGGCCTAGATCCAGTGGCGTGTCTGCGATACTTATTTTCCTAGGGATAATTAAGTTTCGGTGGTATATTTTGAGAGACAGAGTCGGAGAAGTGACTTCATTTTGCTTATTTGTGGATTGAGCGATTGGGCAGGATGGCTCTTCGTGTCATAGGATGCCAGGATTTTGGAAGAAGATGTTTTGAAGCAGCAGCCGTGGGGTGGAAGAAAGGGTCCTAAGGATAAAGAGCTTGCTGCTCAAGCCTGAGGACCTGAGATCGAATCCCCAGAGCCCATGTGTGGGGATCCTGCAATCCTCTGAGAGTGAGATGGGAGGTGGAGACAGGACAATCTTGGAAGTTTCTGGGCCAATTGGCCTGGTGTGCACAATGATTGACACCCTAAGGTGTCCTCTGACCTCTACAGACTTGCTGTGCTACATACCAGCCTCCTCTCCGATACACTTCATAAAACAAAACAACTGCCACGGCAACCTCAGTCACATCACAGTTAGGCAAGGAAGGCGAGAAAGACAATCCTGGCCCAAACTGGATCTCTGAACATGCATGGAGTCTGGAGTACCTGCCAGAAGGCTGACATGCAAGGATCTCCAGCCAAGGACAGAGGAGGCTAGAGACAAGCCGAAGGACGCAGAGTCTCTTGCCTGCCACCGGGAGAGCTGAGCCTCTTGCAGGACATCGAGTTAATGAAATTCAGAAGAAATCTGTTTCCACAGCCCGGAGTGAGGAGGCAGCTTTGCTTAGTGAACCAAACACATAATCAGCCAGGAGGCCCTGGGCAGTCTAATCCAGGTGTGTGGCTGCTGCAGCGGTGATGCTGTTTAACCTCTCTATGCCTCAGTTTCACCGGCTGCATCCAGCAGATAAGGCCGGGCTGCAAAATGAAGGCTCAGACAGGTGGGGAGGCGGAGTGGAAAGAGTCCGATGGAGATGCTCCCAGGAGCTGAGTCGGGTAGAAGCCTTGGGCAAATCATGAATTACTTCTCTTTAAGCAGCCAGAAGATAAGCATTCATTTGTTTATCACACTGTCTTTCTGACGTCTTTTTTTTTTTTTTTAAGTGTTTGTGTCTAAGGAGACTTAGAAAGCAGTTTTCCTTGGCAATGGAGAGAGGGGAAATGAGATGATTTTTCTCTCAATATATTAGAAGCTTCTGGGCTACCTCATTTGGCAGTCTCGTCTCACCTCTGTAACAGGTGTCGTCGTCCTTGTTCCTAATTGTGAGTAAACCGAGATGTAGGTGTGTAATATTAACTCAGTGCGCCTTAAACATGGCTTTACACACCCCGAGAGTTTTCAGGAGCACACTGGAGCTTGGTCACACTCTAAGACATCCTGACTTAATTGCTTTCAAATGTTGTTTGAGCACTGAGGGTGAGGGTGGGGCGTTCAAAGGCTCCTCAGGGTGATTCTATTACCAGCAAAGTCTGAGAACTATAAATGCCACCTTGAAGGTCACAGACCTTTAAGGTCGAAATGCTGGCCTTGCTGAGTTCAGCCCAGTTTCCTCCTACCCAAAGTTATCTCCTGTAAGGCCTCTCAGTCTTAGGAAAATGCCTTCATCTCCTGGCCTGAAGTCTGCTTTCCCTGAAACAAGCACGTACTGGGGCCTGTGGCATTTCACAGTCATCTGATGTCTAGACAGGGATGGAGCAAAGAAGCCTGGGACACAGCTGCCCTGCTCTTCGGAACCTTTAAAGCAACAAAGCATTGCACCTGTGGGTTGGGTGGAGGGTTTTCAAATTGCAAAGGGGAAGCATCTACTACAACAAGCATAGCTAGCACAGAATGGAACCCGGGAATGGGTTCAGAGGTCATTCCCTGGGGTGAAGTAATGAAGCAAACAAGATATAGTGATTCAAGTACTTAGGAACTGCGTGTGTGTGTGTGTGTGTGTGTGTGTGTGTGTGTGTGTGTGTGTGTGTGTATGAGAGAGTGAGTGTGTGTATATGTGTGTACATGCCTGTGGGATATGTGTGTATGTGTGTGTGAGAGAGAGAGCTTGTGTGTATATGTGCCTGTATGTGTGTATGTGTGTGTGTGTGTGTGTGTGTGTGTGTATGTGAGCTTGTGTGTGTTTGTGCCTGTGTTGTGTGTATGTATGTGTGTGTGTCTATGTGTCTGTGTGTCTGTGTGTGAGGGAGCACATGTTAACATATGTGTGCAGGTATGCCAGTGGACCTAAGGGTCAATCTCAATTGTATCTCAGGATGCACACACTTTGTGTTTTGAGGGAAGGGTCTCTGGGTAGGATCTAGAAGTCATCAATTATGCTAGGATGGCTATTCCGTGAGCCCCAAGAACGTTTCTGTCTCTCCAGTGTTTTCTAGATTATCATGTACCACCATGCCTGGCTCTTTCTGTGGGTACTTGGAATCAAACACCCTGATGCTTCAGTGGTAAGCATTTACCCGACCGAGCCAGCAGCCCAGCCTGGAGCTGTGTTAGACCCATGTTCCGGAGGATGCTCCAGAATCACTGGAAGGTGAGATACAACTCGACTGTTGGGACCTGCTCCAGTGTTTATGACCCAGTAGACATGGACGGAGACGTCTACCTAGTTCCCAGGTAATGATGTAGATTGGGGGACACACTCTTGGTGGCTTCCCTAGTAGATGTACCCACCAAGAAAGCATCTCCAACATCCACCTGCTTAGCTGCTACCTCGGCCCTAGTATCTATCTTTACTTCTATTTCACCTGCCCTAGGCCTAAGCTCTTAGGCTGGTATGTGACAGGTGGCTCCCAATGGCAGACACTGCCTGCCTGCACACCCCACTTACAGCTCTCGTGTCATCAGGAGATGCTGCTGGGATCATTCTTATCCTAGGGAAGAGGCAACAGAGGCTGAGATTCAAATAATGCCCAAGGTGAGCCGAGACTGGGGTGTACATGAAATGGAGAATACCCAACCTCTCTGCGCCCACAAGAATGGAAACTTCACATGGTTCATCCAAAAGCGAAGTTGAAGCTTGAAGCTTGGTGGGTCTGCCTCTAAAGCTTGGGTCCCAACCTGAGCTATTTGTGCCCTTCCACACAGGCTATTCCTTGGCCATGTGGGCCACAGGCTGACCACAGTGACATGAGAAGGTAAGAGGGTAGATATAGAGGTTCTCATGGTGGTAAGATTGGAGACACATACTACTGTTGCGGGTACAGACTGGTTACCTGCCCTATCAACTGTGTTGTTGCCTACTGGCTCCCATTAGGAACAGATCTTCACTGTGGCATAATACATGCTGAGATGGTGATGGTGCCTGGTCCTGGGCTAGCGACCCCAGAAAACTAAACGAGTATGGGACCCATCAACTAGAGTGTGGGATCCATCAGCTGTGTAGGATCTGGACGTAGCTGTGTCCACACGCACCTTGGACATAGAAGTGATGGACATGCGGCCGATGCTGAGCTTTTAAGGGCAGAGGGTCTAGAGAGTAGAGATTCCACATGCAGTTCTGAGCAATGTTGATTCAAAGCTGCATGTCTAAGTGTCAGCAGTGGCTACTATGGCTCTCCTGTGGGGGCATTCTGCCTGTAGTCTAAGACAAGTGGGACTATCTGGAGTTATATTTGACTGTTAAGACTTAGGTGAATACCCTATAGTGCTCAGGCCAGCCCCAAATTTCACTAAGGCTCAGGCTGAGAAGCTTTGCATTGAAATAACTGGACATTTCCTGCCATGACACTTGCTCTGGCTGTACCAGCCTGGTTACTTAGGTCTGGGGGTAATTCTGTCGGGTACTTGTATCCTTTGACACATCCATTCTCCCTGTCAAGAACTCAAAGGAGACTTTGTTGGTGACCCCAAAGTAATCAAAGAGGTCACCAGACTAGAGGATGAAGAAGACTTATATTGCTGTCCCCACTGTGGAAGGCTGGGGAGCTTCACAAGTTCTAAAACCATCAAGGGTTCAATCCTGTTCAAGTGTTGGGTGCATCACCCAGGCATGCCATGAACATCATTATAAACAAGATAATACCCTAGATGTATCTGTATCTCCCACATGTCTTATGGCCTTAAACTTTAAGGTAGGTCTACTTCCAGATGGAAACAGCCTTTTTCATATTCAGTCACCTTGTGTTGAGTTGTCTTGGAGCCATGCATTGGTTAGAAGTAAGGCAGAGGCCATGACTGGAGGAAGACATACAAGCAAGGAAACAAGTGCTGGGTGTATCCCAATTTTATGGCCACATCCCTAATCATAGTATCAAAAGCCGACCAAGAACTTGGTTCAAGGGGGAGTATATTACTTAGGAGGAAATGTGAACATGTGTCTGATGCTGAGGTCTCCCTATGTCCTCAGGCTGTGGTGGTTTGAATAAGAATAGCCCCCATAGATTCGTCTATATGAATACTTGGTCTCCAGTTGGTGGAATTGTTGGAAGGATTAGGAGGTACAGCTTTAATTGGAGGAGGTGAGGTGTATGACTGGGAGTGAGTGGGCTTTGAAGTTTCAAAAGACTTTTGCCCTTCCCAGTGTATATTCTTAGTTCCTGCTTGTGGATCAAGATGTGAGCTCTCAGATGCCCCCGTCCCCAGGCCTTTGCTCTTTGCTCATGGACACCAACCCTCTGAAGCCAGAGGCCCATCTAAAAGTTGTCTTTGATAAGTTGCCTTAGCCATTGTATCAGGCGTGTAACAATAGGAAAGTAACTAAGGCAGAGATCAAGAACCCTAGAGCCCCAGGTACCTGCTCTATCCACACAGTGCAATATATTGTCAGACTGACTAGCCTTGGAATCACCTAGGAGTCTCACCTCCAGGTTCATGGGCAAGGGTGTTTCCAAAGAGTTTTAACATGGAAGGAAAGACCCATCTTGATGTGAGAGTCAGCATCCCGTGGGCTGAGCGCCAGCATCCATCTCTCTCTGCTCCTTGACTGTGGATGGAATGTGATCAGATGCCTCTTATTCAACACGGCCACGCTTTTCCCAGCACGATAGAATGCATCTCCTCAAACTGCAAGTCAAAATAACCTGCAAGGCTCTAAGTTGTCTTTGTCAGGTGCCTTTGCCACAACAACAAGCAAAGTCCTGCATAGAACATCAAGCTCATGTTTGTGACATCAAATGAGATAATCATAAATATTTGTGGTTGGGCCCTGGCATACTGTAAACTGTAAACGTTCGTGACATGTTGGCACCGACATCCGTATAACACGACATCTTGGAAGCCCCTTTGGTCTTCAGCCAACATATTAATTATCAGTAAATGTAATAAACATTCTCTATAGGTCTGTGCATGTCAAGGACTCTAATGGCTTGAATGTAAAACGAGCCCCTCAGACTGTAAGCCAGAACAAACCCTTCTGTTAAGTTACCCTTAAGTTGCTTCATGTGTTTCATTGCAGCGACAAGGGAAGTAATTAACACAAGATCCTAGTAGGCAGTCTAGAACACAGTAGGTACACAGGAAAGTCAGTTCCCATTTTCTTTCCAAACACTCCCCTCTCCTCTCACCCAGTCAGCTGTCCAACTCCTACTATGCAGACCTGGTCAAGGGTGACATGTGCCTTTCCCATCTATCTGCTGTGCTTCCTGTCTTGGCTCATACCCCCCATGGAGACCACTCCAAGCCTCCCACCAAGACCCTCACTTGCCTAACTGACACTGTCTCCCACTCCATTCCTGTCCTCCCATATTGACAAATTAGCAGCCAGCAGATTCCATTCACAGTGAGAGAGAATCATTACCACCCGCTAATATTTTTATAGAATTTCATAAACTTGGTCATTCATGAATCATTTACAGTACTTTATTCCAATGAGGAGTTCACAAATCACTCAAACACTGGCAAAACGCATAATAATGAGTGATATTTCAGGAGGCTTTACATTAATATGTCAGCTCCCAAGACTGCAAGAGCTAAATGATCTTGCCAGGTGCCACTTCAGGTCAGAACCACAGGAAGCCCTTCTGGGCACTGGGGCCGGGGACTGTGTAGGGTGCCAGTCAGTCGCAGAACGGGATGGAACTTAAGAGTCATTGATCCCACAGTCGGTCAGACCCTCTCTCAGCCCCATTCAGATAGGTCCTAGGAAAGAGGCTAAGGAACCTGGGTCCCGTGTTGATGTCTAGTTGGGGATAAAAGTGGGAAGAGGGGACTTAGAAGCAAGGCTTTGGAACCGTTGGGAAACTGGGATGGATCCTGAATCTAATACACACTGAGTCCTTGAGGAAGTTGGCAACACTGTTTCCTTCTCTCTTCCTTCCTCCCTTCTCTTTTTTCCCTCCTCCCTCCCTCCTTTCTCTCTCCCTCCCTCCCCTCTCTCCCTTCCTTCCTCCCTCCCTCCCTCCTCTCTCTCCCTTCTTCCCTCCCTCCCTCCCTCCCTCCCTCCCTCCCTCCCTCCCTCCCTCCCTCCCTCCCTCCCTCCTTCCTCCTCACCTTCCTTCTTTCCAACTGAACAGTGTCCACACATGCTAGGCAGGCGCCTCTACCACTGAACTGTATCTCCTGCCTTCTTTCTAAGTTGTTATTTGAGACAGGATCTCATTGGATTGTCCAGACTGGTTTTAGATTCACTCCGTGACTCTAACTGGCCTTCCACCTGTGATCCTTTCTGCCTCAGCCTCCTGGGTACCTAGGATGACAGGGGGGCTGCTCTGCTCCTTGTCCTTGGCAACTCTGCTTCTTCTGCCTCTTGTGTGAGACAGATAAGATTGTGCACAGGGAGGGGTTCCAAGCTATCTGCAGTGCAGTGTTTAAAAGTGGTAGCTTTTAATACTGGTATTCATTTAGGGTCAGGGATGGCTGTATCTCCAGTAATGTCTTATTCACCGGCCCCCTTGACTTCCATCAGTGCCTTCTGGTTGGATCTGGGGGAACTGTTGGCTCCCAGACCCGTGCTTTTGCACATGAACAGTGTTATTTGACTCCAAAACAAACAACAGCTATATTAGCGCAATTATGATGTCAACACACACACCTACATACTCTCTCTGCTTTTGAAGCTTGGGAGAATAGAAGCGAAAGCCCAGGGGATGTTGAGACTTAGGATGTGTGCTTAGAAGCCACTCTGTTCCCAGGCACGATGACTGTTACAACCAGAATGAACCTGGCCCCCATCTTCCAGACAGGAAGTCATTTCCCAAGAGAGTTTGAAACGGACAGGATATACACCATCCTTGTGTCTAAGGATAGCCTGACAGGAGTCACCTGCTCCTCCTCCGGGAGACAAGGAAACGGAAGGGAAGGGCTGAGACATTGGGAGACAAAGCAGGAGAACCCAGGCTGCCATGGCGGTGCGGAGCAAAGACCCCTTTCTTAGAATGAAAGGGAACAACTTTGCCATTCATCCATCCTTGTCCTCCTGGGACCACACCCCATGATGCTCGGCGGCACGGGACCTGCATATGGCTGGAGACCCTACAACACACCACATGGCTACAATATAACCCAGAAGTTCTGGGAGAAGCCTTCAGCTGGAGTTTCTGAAACGATTAAACCACTGGTCATGGGTGACCTAATTCTGCCTGATAACCTGAGCCCTGAAGGCTGCTGTGACTGTCCCCAAAAGTCTCCCACCTCCTCGGACTTCGTCACTGTACCTGGAGATAAAGATCACTGCCACCTGAGGTAGAAGCCCATACTGAAGTGGGCTGAGTGTGTGGCACCCAGAGTCTTCACCTGGATATCATAGGCTTCTAGCAGAATGACACCCTATAAACTAATCCTGGATCCCACAAACATCAACGTGGTACTTCCTACTCATTAATGTGTGCAGGCAGCACCTTGAAAGACAACTCACTGACTCTCATTCCCCAGGTCTCATAACCTGAGTTTCCAGGGTACAGGCACTCCCTGGTAGACCTCATTCTCTTCATTTAATATCTCCTGCTTATCCCCCAAATCCCTTTGATACTTCACGGAAGGACAGTGCGACCACAGCTCTTGTTTACATTAGACATCGTTGTGTTTGTCAGATGTATGACACCAGGTCAAACATGTTAGGAGACGGTAGAACTTAAAAACTTTCAGGAAAACGATGCGGCTTGAGAGAGGCCCTGATTCAGGAGGGTCTGCTACATGCTGGGCATTGTGCCAGGTGTTCACAGAAAGAACCCCGTTTTACCTTGTATGGAGAGGCGCCTCCTATTCTCTGTACCTTGTGGAAGAAATAACAGCAAGATGAGAGAGGGTTGCCCTGGCTCGCACGGCTCAGGGAGAAACATGGCTGCTGAGATGTGTGTGACAGGGTTGCTATTTTTTAGTTTGTCTTCTTCTGATCCCTGAACTCTTAGCCACTGAGCTTAGAAACGATTAAACTCACCAGACCCCCACCTCGGTTCCTTGGTTTTGCAACCTCACATATATCCCATGACAGGTTTGGGGAGAGAAGGTGGGGCCTTTCACAGACACAGGCCAAGTCCTCCCTGGTTATTGTCACAGCCTGTGGGTCTAGCATCAAAATTTTCCAACAGTCAGCCTTCCCCTTGGTGCAAACAGCTCACCTTTGGTACACACTGATCGGTACTTTCTCCTGTTCATAAAAGGTTCCGAAAGCCCTTAAAAGAACTCAGAGGTGTATCCATCTTCCTGGAACCAAGACCCACAATGCTTTGGGACATGGAACCTGCTAGCAGACAAGGACCCCACAACACAACATGTGGCCAACAGCAGATGCCTCTCATGACCATGGTCTGACTTTACTGAACTTTACTGACTTTACTGAAATTCACATAGAAAAAGGGCAAGAGAGCCACATGCAGAGCCCACAGCCTCAAACACAACCAGCAACTCTGAATTTCCTCCTTCCTCTTCCTTTTTTTTTTAACATAATTTTAATCGATGGAACCATTTGCATGTGACACCAACAGAATAGCACAAACTTGGGGAGCAGCCCGCCAAGATGGAAATCCCAGCTGGCAACGGACAAGCGGTCCGTGCTCACAAGTCAAATGCTTTTTCCTCATTAGGAAATAAGGCGGTAATATAATTTACTTATCAGCTGTTCCCAGAATCGAATTACAGGAAACAAATTACATGCTTAAAACAAGTCCCCGGCACAGAGTGCATTCACAGAGGGTTTGTGGTTTGTGTACCTGCGACGAGCAACCATAGCGATGGCATGAATACCGCAGTTCCCAAGGAGACTCGCATTCCCAGCATCCATGGCTTTTTCTGTATTTACTTTTTCAATCACATCTGGGTATTTAATTTTATACATTTCCTTGATTTTTTTTTCTTTTACCATGGCTCTGAAGGCACACCTGTCCTAATGCATGCAAACACTTCAGAACAAGGACACCATATGTGTTTGTCTTCTGTCTCTTGTATCTTGTCTTGAATATTCCCATGTAACTACTCTGTTTCCACACAAGATTTCTTCATAGTTATTTTATAGATTTGTGTTCTTTCTCTCTCTCTCTCTCTCTCTCTCTCTCTCTCTCTGTGTGTGTGTGTGTGTGTGTGTGTGTGTGTGTGCAGACAGTGCCTGTGGAGGTCAAGAGAGGGCACTGACTCCCCTTGAGTTGGACTTATGGGTGGGTGTGAGCTGCTCAATATGGGTTTTGGCAACCAAAGTCAGTCCTTGGAAGAGCACCAAGTGCTCTCGACCACTGAGTTCCCACTCCAGTCTGCTGCATCTTAAATGCTGCAGGAAGCTGCCTTCCTTGACACCCTGATGCCAGCACCCCTCCTGCAGTTCACTATTTAGCAATGCTCCACCCTCAGGGCCAAGGCCCACATTGTACAAAACTGCACTAACTCTTCCAGATTTCATCAGGATAAATGTCTAAAAGCAGGATTATCTTGTCTGAGGGTTTGTACTTATCACGGTGACTCGGAACACAGGCCTCTGAAAGCCAGGCTTGGCCTCAGGGTTTTGACCTCCTCCGAGGTGCCTCTGGTATCTGTCTCATTGGTCTCTGGAACCCAAAGAGTGACACAGGCCCGGTGGCTCTGCTGATGAGCTAGGGGGCCCCTCACTGTTAGGCTCCACTTTTGTTCTCCCAGAAGCACCTGGAGCCACACTTTCTCGGGTTTGATGAGGCACAGAAATAATTGGCTCGGTGGGAAGAAATCACTCTGAAATCCATATCTCTATGCGCAGGGTGAGCAGGCACCCAGGACTCACTTGATAAGTAGCGATCGTTTCTCTGTCCAGGGTCCGTGTCACGGAGACACTGCCTGTGTTCTCATTGATTCTGAAAGTTCCTTTAGGGTCTTGATCCACTCCCTTCCCGGTGAGCCGGAACTTGGACCCTTCGGGTCTGTCGCTATCGACTACCTGTTCAGAGAGACAGAGTGACATTTAAGACGGTCTGAAAGGCATGGAGAGAGCCCGCCATAGACACCCCACACATACACACACACACACACATCCCTTGGGGACCAAACCACTAGTGTCAGGTGCCAGCGCAAAGCTGCCTGATCAACCAAGATTAGCCAAAAGCAACCTTGCCCAAAATAGCATCATCATCGCTTAGCTTGGTTCATGCAAATGGTTACAACTTACAGCTGAGGAAGCTTAGCAATAGTGGAAGCCCTGGGTAATGGAGCAAGGCGGGCGGGTGATGAGGAAACTTGCATTGTTTCTAATGGAGGAAGGAGATTTGGTTTTCTCTGCAAGCAAGGGTAAGTGTAGGAGTTGTTTATCTGCCACACACTGGGCAGGCACTGAGCAAGGTTTATACTTTGTTGCTAGTGCTAGTGACCACACGCCTCATGGCTCCCCTGGGTGCCAGGCTCTGCTGAGCGACTCTCATGAACCTCTTTATACTTTTAAATGGTGCTTGGAATGGGACTTTTTTTTTTTTAATCATCCTGAGTTTGTTTATATAATGGATGGAACCACAGTGGTCTGCAAGGTGGCTGTGGTCCCTGCTCTTAAACAGATGAAAGTGAGATTCTAAACCACGTTGTCCGTATCTCCTGACACCACTGTGCAACACTGCTCTTTGTGACCATTGACCTTGGTCTGATATCCGAAGGCTAAGTTCAGAAACTAGAGGTAGAGGGAGGTTCTTGTGAGCACAAGGGACAGTCAAGTCAGAAGCCGCAGACAGGTGGGGGAACACCTAGAAAATTCCAGAAATGGGGAGTCTTGAGCACACTCTGAGCAGAGGAGAGTTTCGGGAAGGTAAGGGTTAAAATATGGAGGTCAAAATTTGGCGTGTGGAACTGCTCAGTTAAAGAGGGGGACTGATGCTTGCACAAGCTGTATCATATTCACCCGTATCTCATGTGCTATCTATCAGAGTTACCATTGTTAATCTGGTTATAACAAACGCAGCTTAAAGGCCATGAACGCGGGAGGCACAGATAGAAGGCTGCGGATGTGCAGGCAGCTGTAACTACTTCAACCATGAGCAGGTGTCTATGTAAATCAGCACCCTCCAGGGGCCCTGCAAGAACCAAGCCTGCAATTCTGCATGCAGGCACCAGGTGGCAGTGGTGTCTAAGCTAGGATGAGCATCTTGGTGGGAGCATCTTGGTGGGTGATGTGGGAGGACTGGTTGAGGTACATCAAAACAATTCCACAAGACAGGAAGGTTTTCTTGCGTTTTCATTTTTATGATTTAAAAAAATGTTCTCTAATGAAATATACTTAAGGCTTTAATTAAACACCAATTATCTCTGTTTGAATTTTTAAGATTAATGGAAAATAGGATCAATAACAAGATGTATGATACTTTTTGATAAAAAGACATTTTAATTGTGATTTCACTGGAGTTAACTCATCTCAGGTCCTTTCCTGAGCCCCCATCCCCTGCTTAGAGGCCTCAGAAGGTCAAAGACCCCATGGCTTCTTGGCCTTCTGGTTGAGGCCAGGGTCCACCATATTGTCCAGTTGAGCAAACACATGCCTGTCTTCATGCAAACACGTTACAATCCTATCTTCAAACACAGGGTTTTGCCTCTGCTCCCAATTTCATCAGGTGCAAAGTGGGGACAATCACTATTTAGTTCTGGGGGGTAGGGAGTGGGGAGGGAGGCTGAGGATTTAAAGAGACAGTATAGCTGGGCGTGGTGGCCGGGTCTATACTCATAGCCACACAGGGTCTGAGCCAGTTCAAAGCTTGAATGTTCCAGAGTGATTTAGAGCCAGCTTGAGCACCTTGGTAAGACCCTATCACAAAATATAACTTTAAAAGGAGGCTTAGGGGCTCGGGTGAGCAGGCCTGGAGGTTGTAAGGGAGAAATAGCTGGCCCTGCTCATTGCCTGGGCAATGCTGGAGAGCTGGCCCTGGTGGCACAGGTCCAGGAGAGCTGGTCCTGGTGGCACGGGTCCAGGAGAACTGGCTCTGGTGGCACAGGTCCAGGAGAGCTGGCCCTGGTGGTACGGGTCCAGGAGAGCTGGCAAGCTGAGCAAACCCAGCCTCTACCCCATCACAGATCTAGGGCTTTGAGCTGGCCTACCCCAACAACCATCCCATCTATGAATTGCTGGTACATGTGAAGGGACCAGTCCTGCAGATCCAAAGCTGCAGGATCTCCATGATATCGGGCAACAGCAGAATATCCTAGGGGAATCACGGTGAGGATCCAGTATTGATAGTGTAGCAGAAGCCACAGGCCTCAAAACCAGGTCAATGATTCACGCAATTAACATTTGCAAGTAGAAGCTGTTTGGGCAAAGGG
Organism: Mus musculus; assembly: GCF_000001635.26. NCBI lineage: Eukaryota > Metazoa > Chordata > Mammalia > Rodentia > Muridae > Mus > Mus musculus. The sequence continues at coordinate 118,849,364 of NC_000074.6, read as the reverse complement.
TCTACTGTGTGACATACCACAACCTCCACGGATATATATTTAAAACAACCATATATATATGAAATATTAAATAAAATATTTAATATATAACATTTATGTATTATATTTACATAAGATTTATTATTAAATATATTAAATGCAAATAAAAATAATAAAAACAAATATATAAATATAAGTATATTAAATTTTAATATATTTTTAGTTTTCCTTTAGTGGGGAGGTTCCAAGGGCAGAGGGTAGATATGAAGGGAGGAGAATGGTGCATGATGGGAAATTCACAAAGAATCAATTTTAAAAATTAATAAAAAAGAGGGCTAGGGGTATACAGAGTCCTTGCCTAACATGCTTGAGGCCTTAGGTTCAGTCCTCAGTACAAAACCCCCAAACTAAAGCGTAAATGAAACACACAGACTGGGCGCTGATAAATCAGGGCTAACCACTGTAATTCCAATAGCAATAATTGCAATAAAATCACGCTGTTGCTCATGGGTGAGACGGATCCCTCCAGGCATAAAAGGCTTCTTAGCCAGATAATAAAATTAAATCCATTTCTAAGGGAATAGACTGGCGTTTTCAAGAAGTAAATTCACAGACTTCTCTGGTCCTGGAAGTGACGGTCCTAGCACAGTAGACGGGGACAGCTGGGACCCTTGGGTGACCCCTATTTCTATCACTTGCCCTCCGATGTGTATTCAGATGTCCCCTTCCTGCCCCTCGCACACTTGAGACAGGTTCCCTTAACCTGGAAGACAGTCTGAGCCAATAAACACCGCGTCTGTGTCCCTCGACAGCTGCGGAGGTGACCCTTTGAGGTGGGGCCCTGTTTCCATGGGCCTGGGGTGGGGCTCAGTGGGCTGGGGTGAGGCGAGCACCCACCAGGAAGCGCCTTCTCTGCTCTCTGTTCTCTTCCCCATCCTTCTTTGTTCAGAGAGGATGGGGACCCAGAACCTTCGGGAAGAAGCCAAGCTCAATGTATCTCCCGGGGGCTGACATCTCTACAGCAGGCTGAACTCTAGACTTGGAAACTCTCCCGGGGGAGACTTTTCCTTGTACCGACAAGGTCAGGGCCAATACCTCCTTCTCTCTCAGAGAGCTTGAACCACTTGGCCTTATGGAGGCAGAGTTTCCAGAGAGAGGGCCCTGTTTAATGAGTGACTGCCCGTGGATCAAAAGGACTTATTCTCTAGGGTCAGGGCAAACCTCCAATGCTGGGTGCCAGTTTAGTATTGCTCAGCTCTCTCTCTCTCTCTCTCTCTCTCTCTCTCTCTCTCTCTCTCTCTCTCTCTCCCTCCCTCCCTCTCCCTCTCTCTCCCTCTCTCTCCCTCCCTCCCTCCTTCTCTCTCTCTCTCTCTCTCTCTCTCGCTCACTCTATCACTCTCTGTCACTCTTCCTCTCTTCTCTTTCGTCTCTTTCCCTCCTTTTTTCTCTCCCCTTCCTTTCCTCTCCTCTTCAGAACCCAGCTCTTTAATCTATGCCTGGAGCCTGCCTCTAGTCCTCAGAGCTGTGTGTGTGTTGAAGGACACGGAGCCACACGGGACACCTGCCCACGTGGAGGGGCTCGTTCTATCAACAAGAACATCTCTTGAGCTATGGTACCTGGTAAGCGTCAGCATGTCCTGGACTAGGGGACATGCGAGTCTCCATGCCTCCTGGTCCTGCTTGCCTTGCTCCCTCATGGCCCCACTACACACCCAATCAAGCCAGAGGTCCAAGCACCACTCTGTCTTCTGTGGACAGAGTGCTTCTGTGGACAGAGTGCTGTCCCTGGCCCACACATTTCTCACTACTGCACTTCGTTTGGAAGCTTCTTTTGAAACAGCCAGGTCTGTTTGCCACCTTCCATCTAAAATGTAACTATAGTGGGGATTCTTCCAGCCTGCTTCCCAGGAGATCAGTGAAGCTGAGTGGGCGCATCTCCAAGGCACAGCCACCCAGTTCCACCTGTGCCACAGGCCGTGGGGCTGAGAGGGGCTTGGAGAGAAAGCACGGGAATTGGGGACACTCTTTAGGGGAAACTGGGTGACCGTGCTGAGTTTCATCAGTTGACACTGCAGTCTACGAAACACAGGCTTGAGAGCCACAAGATTGAGCTACAGAACAAATTTGCGGGGGGGGGGGGGGGGGGGGGGGGGGGGGGGGGGGGAGGAGCAGGGAGAAAGAAACAAGAGAAAGAAAAAAAGAAAAGAATTCTTTGTTTCAAAGTGAGTTTAGGATTTATAGTGCTGGCCTCCTCCTTGGTCTTTGCTGATACATCGACGAGGATGTTCAGGTCTCTGACGGAAATTGAGAAGCAATTTCCTCATGGTTGAAGTATCCAATTTTATTGAGAACTGAGTGTTGTGGAGTGCCCTGGTGCTGTTTGTATTTTGATGCTAATTCTGCTTCCCCAAGAGGCGTGGATCACTTAAGTACTCAGGTGATTCCATGTGACCCCCCCCCCCATTTTAACTGGTCAAATAAGGGCTGTGATTAGGCAGGGGAAGGGAAAGGTAGGGCTGGAGGTTTTAGAGAGGGAGAAGAGAGGAAGGAGGAGGGGAGACAAGGAGATGAGGAGACAGAGGAAGATGGAGGAAGAGGAGGTGGAAGATGAAGCAAAACCAGGTGGCCTGGAGAAGCCACAAGTAACAAGAGATCTCATAGCTGGGGAATAGAGTAGTGTATATAGTGGTCTATCCGCCCAATCTAGGCGTGCAGCTTATACATATTATAATTGAGTTATATGGTTTTTACAAGGACATATTGGAGTTAGAGATTTACTACAACAGCTGAGAGCTTATGAGACTTAGGTTCTGAACAAACTTCACCTGGGGGAGCTGAGACTTACAAGATGCACAGGATCCCTTCAGAAGGACAGAGAAAGAAAACTGGCAGCTCCAGGAGGCTTCTGACCAGCTGGGGTTCGCCCAGGGCGGGGAGGTGCCCAGAAGAGAGTCTCCAATGTGCCCAGCTACCTGCAATCCCGAGGACACCTCCAGGGGTCTACCTTTTGAGACTCACCACCCACCTCCACTGGAGTGGCTTTTGGAGTTGCTGCTGCCTTATAAAGTCTGTGCTCCTTACCGACATTTCTCCGAGTCACCCTAGTAAACTCCCTGGCTCACCAAGGCTGCCTTTCAGGCTCATGACTTTGGTTTAAGAAAGGCTCATGTCTCTCCAGGAACAGCATCACAGAGCACCCAGCCCTTGCCTTCGAATCCTTGAGAAATGCTTGAGGTTTCAGGGCCACCCAGCCTCATTGAGCAAGAAGAGAGATACTTGGCCTGCTGTATAGTGGCTCTAAGCTATGGGTGTTTGCAGCTCAAGAATTTCCAGATTGCCCTCATGGTGGTACACAGGGTTCCTTTAGTTCAGCCAAATGTGGCCTCCTGTGGCTCCCCCATCCCTCTGATTCAGTCCTTTGGCCAGAATCAACCCTGCAGGCCAGCCTCAGCAGCTGTTAACACCCAGAACTGCAGAGCAGGCTTGCAATTAGCAGACTTTGCCATTACCCTTTGTAATTCAACACTTCTCTGCACAGCAGGGATTTTCTTTTCTTTTTTCCTTCTGGAGTTAGAATGGGAAAAAGAGTTAATATGGGAAAGAATGAGGACCCCAGGTGCCAACTTGCTGGAAGGACCTATAAACTGCATTCAGAGTCCTGCTGTGTCCCTGGGGAAATAGACTTCTGGCTGGATGTACAGGTGGCAGAGGGGGCTAGAACCAGGGTCCTGACATCAGAAACCAAAGGCCCCTCTGCATTTCCCTGTGAAGGCCCTTTCTTATCACCATGTTCTGCTGCAAACAACCAGAGATATAGGTGTGTATTTAAGACACTGGCTTTTGGTGTGTGTGCAAATGTGAGTTCGTTATGTCTGTGTATTTGTTCAAGCATGTGGTTGTGTGTGTGTGTGTGTGTGAATGTGTTATGCCTGTGTGTGTTTATGCATGTGGTTGTGTATATGTGAGTGTATGTGTGTGTGCATGTGTGTACATGTGTTATGCACGTGTGTGTTTATGCATGTGGTTGTATGTGAGTGAATGTGTGTGTTTATTTCTTTTCTTTTCTATTTTGTCCTTTGAGACAAGATCTTACAGTATAGCTCCAGCTGACCTCTACCTTGCATCAATCCTCCTGCCTCTGCCTCTGAGGGCTTAAATTACAGGTGTCATTTAAGTGCTTACGTTACTGTGAGTATAAGTGGATACATATATAACAGTTTGAAGAGGGACAATTTCAGGCTTACAGAAAGGCTGTGGAAAGAGCATACTGTTCCCATGTACCTGCCTGCAGTGCTGACTGCACTGAGAAGTGAACGATAATACTGTGTGTGTGTGTGTGTGTGTGTATGTGTGTATGTGTGTGTGTGTATGTGTGTGTGTGTGTGTGTGTGTGTGTGTGTGTGTGTGTGTGTGTGTGTGTGTGTGTGTGTGTGTGTGTGTGTGTGTGTATGTGGTGTGTGTGTGTGTATGTGTGTGTATGTGTGTGTGTGTGTGTGTGTGTGTGTGTGTATGTGTGTGTGTGTGTATGTGTGTGTGTGTATGTGTGTGTGTATGTGTGTGTGTGTATGTGTGTGTATGTGTGTGTGTGTATGTGTGTGTGTGTGTATGTGTGTGTATGTGTGTGTGTGTATGTGTGTGTGTGTGTGTGTGTTCAGAGTGTGCTCTGATGTGATTATCATTTTTCTTTAGATCTCAAATGCAGCACAGGACATACCCCTCTCCCACTACTGCTTTCAGTGTTTTACAAAACATACTCATTACACATATGTATGTATGTATTATGTATGCATGTATTGTATGTATGCATTGTGTGTGTGTGTCCATCTGCATGTTCCACAGCACATATGTGCAAGTCTAAGAATAGCATTAGAGAGTTGGTTATTTCCTTTCATCTTGGGTCCTGGTGATTAAACTCATGTCATCAGACACATAGGATGCACGTACCTTTACCCACTGAGCCGTCTTTCTGGCCTGTTAAATGTGATTTAAAATAGGCAAATTCTGGTGCCTCCTCACATTTATTTTTTAAAATTGTACTGGCAATGGTTGCCTTGAATTTACATATGGAAATGTACAGAATATACCAGAACTATATAGTCCAAGTTCTAGGTGTCTGCTCTGCCATGAGAGCTCCTGGCTTGACTGGCTGCTGATTCCCATCATCAGACTCTTCTCAATACTCCTGGAGATGCCTCTTTCCTTTCTCTGCCTAGAAAAGTGGGCAGGAGATAGTAGGTGTCCAATAAACACCTGAGTTGTGTTTTAGCGGCTCCGTGTCTCTCATTTCCCTTCCCATTGTGGCACAACAGACCAAGTGTGACCAGGCTCCTGCACAGGCCAGCACTGTCATGGCTACCGGCTGGGGTCAGGATAAAAGGCCAGGGACCCTCCCAGATGTGACTCCTCCCCCTGCTTCTCCAGTTGTGATCCACTTTCATTTTCCCTCAACCCTATATGAGCTGGACTTGGCTCTCCCCCGCCCCCCATGTCTTCTGGGGACACGATCCATCCTTATCCTCTGACATCAGTGCCAGGGTGACATCCCACCCATGACTGCTTACTCTGTTCTGCTCCCTGAAGGTTTCTCTGAGCCCCATTTTTTCCCCTCCCCTGAGACAGAGAGGGCTAACTCTTGTGGGTGTGGCAGATAGCCCCTGGCTGCTCAAGTCTGACTTCTTTTTACATTTTTCTGGGCTTAGAGAATAAGAGACAGAAGATGAATGTTTTAAGTGAAGAACTGCAACTTTCCCTGCGTGTTTTTATGTGGTTGCAAAATGCTCCATAAACCCACAAATTAAAAGTAAAGGCCTATTGTTCTGCTCTCCTCTCCCCTGCCCAGCCCCATGTGTATGTGTGTGTGTGTGTGTGTGTGTGTGTGTGTGTGTGTCTTTCTGTCTGTCTGCCTGCCTGCCTGTGTCCATCAGCATCTCTGCATTCTGCTTTTCCTGGGATTTGCAGGAGTCACAAAAGGACCTGGCCTTCCCACCATCTTTATAATTTGAAAAAGAATTTTAAGTAAACACCTTCCTTTAAGTAAACTAGAAGATAGTCAGAAATGGTAACATGGCTCTGTCACCTGTGTTACAAATTCAAGCCTATCTGGGCCACAGAGTGAGTTCAAGTCCAACCTGGACGACGTACTGAGACTTTGTATCAGAAGGAAGAGTGAAATAAAAAGAAAGTTGCTGTCTTAGGGTTTCTATTGCTGCAATACACGCCAAGACCAAAACTAATCGGAGGAGAAGAGGGTTTATTTCAGCTTACAGCTCTCAGGCCATGCTCCATCACTGAGGGAAGTTGGGGGGTGGGGTGGGCGGGGGGTGGGGTGGGCGGGGCGGGGAGGGGAGGGGAGCAAGCACTCAAGGCAGGAACTCAGGGCTGGAACCTGAAGGCAGAAACCAATGCAGAGGCCATGGAGGAGTGTTGCTTACTGGCTTGTTCTCCATGCTTTCTTATATCATCTAGGACCACCATCCCAGGGTGACACCACCCACAGTGAGATGGGTTCCTCCATTTCTATCATCAATTAGGAAAATGCCCCATGGCTTATTCCAGGCCAATCTGGTAGAAGCGTTTTCTCAATGGATTCTCCCTCCTCTCTGATGACTCTCGTGTATGTCAAGATGACATACAATCTAGTGACCACAGCTGGTGATGTACCTCATAGATAGAGATCTCAGCTAGTCTGTGCAAAACTTGGGTTCAATGCCTGCAAATATGAAAACAAGAAGCCTAGAATCCTTAGATCTTCTCTCTCCCACAACGGCCACAGAGGAGCACGGTCCAGCTGGACAGTTGTTCTTGGGACATGAGGGTAGGGAGGGTATTTCTCTCTCAACGCTTCAGATAGTTCCAGTTTTATGAAAGGGCTTGTGTTATTAATATAATAACAAAATACTTTCTTAAACATGCAGGAGGAGTAACTAGAGATGGGTGTGCATGCTAATTTAGAACGTGCTAGAATTCCCCTCCACAGGCTTACTGCTGACCCAGAGTCTCTAGAAGGTCTTGTGCTTATCATCTGATGGTTCCCCCGAGGTGCTAATTAATTGGCTATCAGCTGTGGTTCAAACGACCCTGTGCCTCAGACCTTGAAGATGCTTAGCTGGAGATGGTGATGTCTAGACAGCTATGACATCCATGGTTTCTTTTACTCTCGGGATCTTTAAGCCATCCACGAACCAGGTGTGCTGGATAAGTCTTATGTCAACTTGACGCAAGCCAGAGGGGAGACAGCTTCGATTAAGAAAATGGCTCTCTAAGATAGGCAAGTCTGTAGGGCATTTTCTTAATTAGTGGTTGATGGGGAAGGTTCAGTCTATTGTGGATAGGGCTACTCCTGGGCTTCTGGTCCTGGGCTGTATAAGAAAACAGGCTGAGCAAGCCATGTGAAGCAAGCCAGCAAGCAGAACCCCTCCATGGCCTCTGCATCAGCTCCTGCCTCCAGGTTCCTGCCCTGCCTGAGTTCCTGTCCTGACTTCCTCCAGTGATGACCTGTGATGGGGAAGCAGGACCCAAGTAAACCCTTTCCTCTCCAAGTTGTTTGTGATTATAGTGTTTCATCACAGCAATAGGAATCCTGACCGAGACACCCAGGCTAGCTTAGAGCTCACTATGTAGCTAAGGATGCCTTGGCCTTCAGATTCTCCCCAGCTTACTTCTGGTCATGGTGTTTTACCTCAGCAATAGGAACCCTAACTAGGACATTGGAGGACTAAAGCGAATCCCATGCTGGAGGTACAGACGTCTTGGTGGGAAGTATTAGGCTAACACCAAAGATGGCCGACTGACTACTACTGTGTGGATCTGGGCCCTCAGAAGATCTTGGACTGCTATCAATTGGTTCCCCATCATCATAAGCAAGTTTTCTAAGGATCAGGGGAAAGGAATGGAGCCCTGAGGAGGGAAAACGAAAGCTTAGGACCACAGGAAGAGGAAGCGTCCTGTTCTCTGTCCATAACCTCATTTATTAACCTTCCCAAATTGCCATCTTTTCTCTTATAATTTCAGATTGCTCACATTAAAAGGCTAGGCTGAGTTCTCTGGGATTCAGTGTTCACGATTTTTTTCCTTTTCATCTACATTTTTTTTTCTGGTGGTTTGCAAGTGTTTTGATGGGTTATGTATGGGTCTTACTTAATTTCTTAGTGCTGTGATTACATGCGATAACCAAGGCAATTTATAAGTCCATGATGGTAGAGCAAAGGCATGCCAGCAGATGGCTAGGGCACCAGCTGAGAGCTTACATCTGACCCACAAGCAGGAAGCAGAGAATGGACTGGGAGGAATGGTGTGGGCTTTTGAAATCTCAAGCTTACCCCCCAGTGACACACCTCCTCCAATAAGGCCACACCTCCTAATCCTTCCCCAATAGTTCCACTAACTGGGAATTGAGTATTTAAACATAGAAGCCTATGCTGGCCATTCTCATTCAAACCACCACAGGAAGGATGTAGGAAATCATTTTATTTATCTTCACAATGTCGTTTCTTATTTTCATGGATCCACAAGGGTTTTGCTTTCCATTTGTCCTATTGTAATACTGCTTACTAAGTTTTTGCTTTTCAGAATATCATTGTTGTTATTATTATATTTATTATTTTTATTATTAGTAGTAGTGTTACTATAACTATTAGCACTAATATTAGTATTGGCTAGCTTCAGGATTTCTTTTATAAATGACTCATGGACAGACACACAGGAGAAGAGTGAGCATTTGGCAGCGTTACATACAGGAGCTAAAAATCTAGAAGACATTCGAGGGTCCACTGGAAGCATGGGTGAGTAAATCACAGTGCACACAGTCAGGTTTGGAAAGGAAGGTGATTTTGAGACCTGAGGATGGACACTAAGTCACAGAGGGACATGTGCTGTGTGGCTGTGCTCTTAAGAGGCACAAACAGACTGAGGGTAGGAGGCAGGTCTCCGGGGACTACTGAGGGAGTCCCTGGGGTCTCAGGAGAGAGATGAAAGGCTCTAGGCACATGTAGTAGGGATCGCTGCATGAGGGTGTGCGTGGACTCAGTGCTAACTGGGTGTCTGTTTTACCACTGATAACAAGGTTCTCAAGGCAGGTCACATGGTTGGCGTTTATCTGCTTCTAGGAATACTTCTTACTGGGGCATGATGTCTCATCCCCTCTCTGCCCTCGCTTTTAAGTTCTGGAGTTTTAACATCCAAAGAGAGGCATTTGAACCTGGTACAGGGTATTTTACTCCGGGTTCCTTCTGTGTGTCTTTCCTGTAACATGTAGAAGTATGGAGAGGATTGGGTGAGGATGCAAGTTGCAGGCGTTGTGTTCCACACGGCAAAGAGCTTTGGTCAGCTTTCTTTATCTTTAGATGGGCACAAATCTTGAATTTCCGAAGAATCTTTCCAACTGGAAGTCCCTAAAAATGTTGGAATCTTCTGTAGCTTCCAACTTGGAGTTTCACCCACATTATGCGATCTGATTCTCCTCTTTTTGATTAGCTTGTATAGTTGTGGGGTGGTGGCCATGTTGATTGGCAATTACACCCATTGGGCAGGCCATCAACAGCCATCAATGTAGATATATCAACATCCAGAAACCAAAGTGATTGCTCACATACTGACTAAGAATGAATGAATCCCAGGGTCTCCCGAGGAGGTGACACCTTCAAGTGCCTCTGAGAAAGAGCAACACGCCAAGCCTGGGACATTAGAAGATCCAGTGGGAGCTAGTGGAGTGTTTTCAGTGTCAAGTGGGTACAGAGATGGTCAGAGACATCATCACACGACATCATTTCACAGGACGTCACCACACGCCTTTGCACTTGAGAAGCAAGTTGGAAAATCCAGAGGCAGGCATGTGGTGAAATCGGATTTACTGGTTAGGAACATACACAGGAGCTGAACTGTGGGTGTGATGTTCTGCACTAATGATAGAACTCCAAAAGTGGACCCCTCCCCACCTTGCCTCACATTTTCTCCATGGAGACTGATCGGAAACACTCGCCCTGGGCCCCTGTCATTGGCAATGCAAGAATGGAGGCTCTCAAAGTCTCACTTCCCAGATTTATATGCATCTAAAGGGTCACCACTCTGTACATCAAATTCCTGGCAGCATCATCCTTAAATTCTCTCAGCGACCCCTCCCCTACTGAGCTTTGTCAGAGCGGTGGCATGATTTGAAGGTTTCTGCCATCTAAGGGGAAAATAAATTATTCAGGCCCCTGGACGCGGTTTAAATACACACACCAAGCATCTTACAAACTTGCCAAACTTCCTTCCCTATGTTTCTCTGATCCCATCTCCTCTGTCAGTTTTTTATTTTACTTTATTTTTTTTACAGTTCCCAGAGAAAGGTTAAGCCAAATATTTATGCACTCATTTGAACCACAGTTCAGAGAAAGCAACTTAACAAAATCAGCATTATGAACCTGGAGCCTTTCCCACTTGGAAGTAATCAACAGGAACAATTGAACCACTTCTCCCTGGAGGTTCAAGTTGGCTGCTGTTGCACAGAGACTTTCAACACTACCACCACCACCACCACCTCCTCCTCCTCCTCCTCCTCCTCTTCCTCCCCCTCTTCCTCCTCTTTCTCTTTCTCCTCTTCCTCTTCTTCTTCCTCCTCTTCTTCTCCCTCCCTTTCCTCCTCCTTTCCTCCTCCTCTCCCTCCTCCTTCTCTTCTTCCTCCTCCCCTTCCTCCTCCTCCTGTCTCTTCTTCCTCCTTCTTCCCTCCTCCCTCTTCCTTCCCTCCTTCCTCTTCCTTCTCCTCTTCCTTTCTCCCATTCCATAATTTTGTGAAAATAAGCAGTCTCTAAAGTAAATAAAGTGTCGATCATGTTCACTTGAAAGGCTGGCATTCCTGTTCTGCTCTGCCCGTTCCTTGGTGGGAAGGACTCCTCCACAGCTTTGAGGTTTCATATTCTCTGAAGCTGCCATGCTCTCACTCAATTAGATAGCATCCCGATGAAAATCTCCCAAGACCCCCATTACCTAGATGTCAGGAAAGGTTTGAGTCTCCTCAGCAATGTGTTCAGCTTCTGCACAGCTAGCTTCCTGCCTCTCTTTGAACCCCTAATCTTTATTATGTCTCCCCTACACCCTTCATTCTCTGCCATGCTGCCACTACCCCTGCCACCCGCAAATGAGTGGGAAAATCCCCCAAGGTCCAGAGATACCGGTAGCTGATGGCTGTCAAGGAAGGGAGAGTCAGTCACTCTCCTTTGGAGAAGTTAGTACTGCTAGGTTTCCCATGACTCTGTGGATGGGAACACCCTTGGACTCGGGGGTTATTAACAGTAACAGAAATGATAGCAAAAAGGAAATGAAGTTGAAGGGGAGATGAGGTGGCAGGCACACGGGAGAGTTGGAGGGAGATAGCAGTGGACAGATATGATCAAAATTATATGGATGTATGAAATTTCAAATAAATTTAAAATATCATTTTAAAAATGTCACCCTTGGGCCTGGCTCGGTGATTGCCCTCTGGTGATCCAGCCGCTCCAATCCAAAAGCAAAGCTGTCTAGTCAGGCTAGGTCATTTCCCTAGGTCATTTGTCTCTTCCGGAAGCCTAGGGTTGGGATGGAGAGGGACAGGATTCTGAGTCCTAAGTCTGCTCTTTCAGAAGCATTCTACCAGTCCATGTACAGAGTCTGACTAAGAAAACCAACAGGAATGACTCAGGGCACAGTGAGTGCCTGTGTATGTGCTAATGCTCAAACATGGCGCATGCCATGGCTAGTAAACACTTCTGCCCGTGCTTCACCATGCCTGGATCTGTCCATGTGGCTTCATCCTGTTCTTCTGCCTCAGTATCCCAGTTGTGCTCATATACCAAATTATCACAGTCCCATCCCTGGGCCATCACCTCAGCAATATGGTGGCCATCTCTGGGGCTCATTATCCTCTTGCTCCTCAGAGTTCATGATATCTGACTCACCTCAGTGAGGACCTTCTTGACCACCTGAGTAACTGCACCTCATCCTCTATGCCTATCAGTCTGTCTCATTCCTCTCAGAGCCCCCAGGAACTGCACCATTATCTTCACTGTCTGTATTAAGTGCTTAAACATAAAGACCCACATTCATCACGAGTTCTGTTCTGTTTACCGCTGTGGGCACTGCATGGCCCATGATAGACACTCAAGTCTTTGTTAATAAATAACAAAGTCATGTAAATAAACGCCGAAGCCAGGGACACTATCGCCAAACAAGAAAGTGAATGAGGGCATCCGCCGACAAACAATGGCCACAGTGGTTTAAAGATGATTGATCAACTTCTGACAAAGTCCAGCCCTGCTCCTTGGATTTCAGTTCGCTCTCAGAGAGTCATTTTGAGTAGTCCAGTGTCATCCAACAATCCCAATGAAACACACACAAACATCCTTGCACACTTGTGTTTGCACAGTGTACGTGTACACACAAGCACATGAATACTTTTAAGAACAGAACAGTTTGCCGCTTCGGTGTTAGGAAGTCATGGATGACCCGTGGTCATTTAAGATGAACACCCTTGCCCCCACTGAAGCTACAGCCTCCGAACTGTTGCCTTTCCTAGAGGGTCCTCTCAGGTGATGTGACCATTTTCGCCAGGACAACACTGGGTCAACGCAACTGCTCTGTAGCTATCAATAGAAACCAATGGGTGCACATCAAGAGATGTTGCCGAAGCCGTTGCCAGCAGAGAAAGTATTATGTCCTTTACCGCCCACCCACTGTGATCTAGCCAGGCTTGAAACAACTTGGTGTTGTCCTGACCTTGTGGACAGACCCATCCTGTGTGGAGAAAGAGGTGTCATCTGAGGACCTCTGTTGAACCCAGCATGGCCAGTTTCTTCACCTCAGCGGGTGAGGCATCTCTCTGTTTCCTCATCCCCGTTTTTTGCAGGTACCCAACAGCATCCACCATCCCTGCCGCTAAAGTTCAGGGGTTCAGAAAACAGCTCATGCCCTGGCTTTAACAAACCCTTGGTTTGTATTCTGAACGAGGCGGGAAAAGTCAGGGATAATGATTTTACAACTAAGACTTTGAAGCAGCTTCAAGCTGCAACCCCAGTAATAACTGTTTTTAACTGAGCCCTCTAAATGCTAGGTGCTGCACAGAGGCCGGGTGGAAAGCCATCAGGGTGGCTATGGTATCTGTTTCACATTAAGAAATACAGGACCTATCATGGGAAGCCCTTTATCTGCCCTGGCTGTACAGTTAAGGGTGGGACCAGGTATGGGAATACTTGAGATGACTCATGTCAATAGAAAACCCCATATGAGGGTCTCATGGATGCTAGAATTTTCTATATTCAGAGATATTGCTGAAGTAACTGTCCCTTCTTTGAAAGGTTCCTACTGAAGAGAGCCCGAGCCCACAGTCCCCCATGGATCTCATGGTTATAGTCTCAGAGGCCTGGCCTTTATGTATACATGTGCCTGTGCATGTGCGAACTCACACATACGTGCCTGTCCTGACACTTTCTCACTGAAGGTGAACACGTTCACCTCCACTCATCTGTAAGCTGCTTGACCCTCGTGCTCCCAGCCCGGCTCATTCTGCCTCCAGACTTCCCTGGTTGTTATAAGCTTATCACAGAAGTAAATCAAAGTGTTCTCAAGAGGAGAAGAAAAGATAAAAGCAAAAAATGCAGCATCCTCGAGAGAGGGATATTTTTTATAGTTCCACGACTCTGGCAATTCTGTCTTTAAAAAAAATCCATTATTTAATTTTAGTACCACGAGGTGCTGGTGATGAATAATGACCCCTCTCCTACCTTCCAGTATTTCTAAAATATTAATACCGGTTGGATTCCTCTCCTAAAGGGAGGTAGAAGCTGAATCCTTTATGTGCCTCAGAACCTGTTCTACAGCAGCAGGGAGGTTGATTCAGTGTCTACCAGTCCCACACTCTGGGCCCCTCAGATGACGCCTGCCTCAGAGGACGGGGGTCACGCAGTCGGGTGGAGGGATGAAATGAGCTGCCTGGCAGTGCCATTCTCAGTATTGATATTGTCAACACCGTTCTTTTAAACTACCCATCACAATGCGCTTTCGATCCGCATTCAATTTGGTATGTGAATCGTGAAGAGTAGCCATAAGTGGCCTGACCTTCCCAGCCCTCTCAGGTCAAATGCCTGCTTAGGATAACTGTGGCTCAGTGTGCAGCCCATGTGGAGCTTTGAGCATGGCCCCCGCCATGTTCTAGAGCGGCCATGTTCTAGAGCAGATCATGCTTGTATGTGTGTGTGAGAATGTGTGTGTGTGTGTGTGTGTGAAGGGGTGCGTGCATGTGTACCTGTGTAAAACATAGCTTGACATTTGCAGTCCATGAGAGGAACAATAGAGGAAACTTTCAAACTAGACAAACAGGATACTAGATTATTACACTTGGCAACTGTGGTAGTAGGAATAGGTATAGCTCCCATAGATTCATGTGTTTGAATGCTTGGCCCATGGGGAGTGGTACAATTAGGAGGTGTGGCTTTGATGGAGGATGTGTGTCACCATGGGGGTAGACTCTGAGGTCTCCTATGCTCAAGCTCCACCCAGTGTAGAACGCAATGTCCTCTTGCTGTCTATGGATCAAGATGTAGAAATCTCGGCTCTTCCAGCATCATGTCTGCCTGCATGCTGCCATGCTTCCCGCCATGATGATATCGGACCCAACCTCTGAAACTGCACGTTGTCCCCAATTAAATGTTGTCCTTCATAAGAGTTGCTATGGCCATGGTGTCTGTTCACTGTTATAAGACCCTAACTAAGATAGCAGCGGACCATCACAAACAAAGTCAAGTTTTCTTTTTGTTCTCTTTACAAAATGAAGTTACAGTCAAAGCAGAAGCAGGTGCCCAGGCTCTGATTCATAGCTAGACTCTTCTGGTTTCCTCTAGACAGCATCTTATTATGGAGCCCTGGCTGGCCTGGACCTGGCTCTGTAGACTAGGCTGGCCTAGAGATCATCGAGATCTACCTGTGGTCTCATAGATGTGGAAGATGGTAGTGTAGCGGTAGATCTGCTCAATCTAGATGCACAACATGTAGTCATATTAATTGTGTTGTGTTTTCATTGCCGGAGCATATTTGGGTTGGAGAATTACCACAGCAGGCCAAGACCTGGCTCTGTAGACTAGGCTGGCCTTGAGATCATAGAGACCTACCTGCCTCTGCCTCCCGAGTTCTGCATGCTAGGCTTAGAGGTGTGGACCACCACACCTGGCAAAGTTATGGCTACTTCCCTCACTTCCAGACTTTGAAATCCGCACAGCTGCGTAATACAGTTTTAACCATTTCATCGTCAAGTGTAAAATAACTGTAGGATCACATGTAATTGTAAGAAATCTCATTTACTCAAATTTCCCTAAGAGTACTATCTTGTCACCCAGTGGGCAGCAGGATGCTGTCTTTTAAACACTAGCATTGCTGGATGGCTGGTGTTTTGTTGTCCAGCGTTCTCTGGAGTGCCGCTCATACGTGTGAGCTTCTGACATCTGTCTATTTATTGCTTTATGACAGGTACATATTTGTGTATCCATCAACACAATCAAGCTATAAATAGTTCTATCTGCTATCACCATCAGGAAAACTATTTTTCTTTTAAGACAAAGTTTCTCAGTGTAGCCCTGGTTGTCTTAAAGTTCACTTTGTAGACCAGGGTGACCTTGTACCGACAGAGATGCCTGCCTCTGCCTCCTGAGTGGTATGCCCCACCACTGTTTGCCCATCAGGAGATTTTTAGTGTGTATATGTGTGTGTGTGTGTGTGTGTGTGTGTGTGTGTGTGTGTGTGTGTGTGTGTGTGCCAACTGGGGTGGGGGCAGATGGGCCATGTGTAACATGTTGGGAGGTGAGAGGAGCATCTTGAATGTTGGTTCCAGTTTCCCAGGGTCTCCGATTGTTCAGCACTGTGTATGTCAGGCTTGCTGACTCACAAGCTTCCCAGAACTCCCCTGTCTCCATGTGCCATCTTGTGACAGGGGCACTGGGATGACAGATGCAGTCAACTGTCCAGGCTTACCGTGTACTCTGAGGGTGTAAGCTCAGTTCCTTATGCTTACACAGCACACACTCTTAGTCACTGGGCCACCTCCTCAGCCTGCCTCCAGGATTGCCTAGATTCACTTTTCATATCCACACTCTCCCCTCACCCAGACCACCTCTCTTTTCATAGCCTCCTATTGGCAATCACTAATTTCTCCTCCGTTTCCATCATCTCGCCATTTAGAGGACTTCAGGTGAAGGGGATCTGGTGGTGTCCCGAAGATTCTCCCAAGTTGCCACACTCAAAGCAAAACTGGGCATGGTGCTAGATAGCTGTCATCCCAGAAAGAGGAGGTAGAAGGATCAGGGGTTCAAAACCAGTTTGAGCTACGCTGGGAGCTTGAGGCTAGCCTGGGCTAAATGTGACACTCTGTGGCAAACCAGATACCAATTGAAACCAAAGAGCTACCTGGTTGTGTCCTGTGGGTATTTTCCTGGGCTCTCTGTCTAGCCTCATGGATCTGTGTTTGTCCCTCTGTTGCACAACACTGTCTTGACCTTGTTACCATGACGCCATTACAGTGAGAACCCTGATGTGATCTGCTTCTGGGTTGCTTAGCTATCCCAGGTCTGTACTTTTTCATACACAGTTTAGAATAAGCTTGCCTACAGAGATCCTCGCTGAGATTTTAGCAGGAATGACAGTGAGTATAAATGTCCCCTTTTTTGTGTATGACATCACAGGCACGTTACTTATCCTTACTGAACGTCTCTTTGTAAACAGCTTCTCAAATTTGAAACAGGAACCCCACCTTTGAACAACCATTCCCACGATGTCCGGCGCGTGACTATCTTAGTTGTACACTGTGAACAAAGCTACTGCGAACATGTCCCTGAGAGGGCAAAGGTACTCTGCATTTGGAGTTGTTCTTTAGGGCAAATCCTCAAAGTTGGAGGGAAGACTCAAACACTGAGAAGGGTTCATCTTCTTATGGTTATTCTTCTTCAGTCAGCCTTACACAGATTTTGCTATCTGTATGTGAAAAAGACTACCACCATTAGCTTGAAATTCCAGTGAGGCACGATGTGGTATATCAGGGAGGGAGGGAGACTGTCAGTGATGGCAAGGGAGGCTACAGAGACAAGAGTTTTGCAGCTTCCATGCTTTCTGCAAACGACAATGGCTGTGTTGGTGGTGGCTGGCCTGATGCTGTTACTGCCACAAACCTGCTCTCAGGTACTCCCCCCCCCTCCCCCTGTATCCAACTTGAGAAGGTGGCTAAGTGGAGCCCACTTCTATCTTCAAGCCAGTTATTTGCTACTAAACTGCTTTTCCTTAAAGTTCCTTTTCATCCAAAAGAAAAGAAGATTTAGTTAAGTCATTTTCTTTTTATCCAAGAAAAGCAAAGGGCACGGATTGACCAGCCCCATCGAGCTGCCTTTTGTTTTGACGATGACGGGAATGGCTGTCATCTGAGGGAGCCCTGAATGGAGTGAGAAATATCCATCGTCAGCGCGGGATAGCTCAGGCTGCTGGGAGACCTGACACGGTTCCATTTGTGTTTCCATCCTTCCTAATCAAGTTTCTGCCTCTTCCTGTAATGGAAGTCACATTCCGGGGAGAGAAAAGAAAACAAAGCCTCTGCCTCTAAAAACTGTGCTGGGCTGGGCCCTTAATAGTGAGCGTGAGAACAGAAAGCTCAGGCTCCCCAGATCGCTGTGTGAGGACGGGAGAGGAGTGGTGAGCCCTGCTGGCCTCATCTCAGCCATCTTAGTGTGGACTGAGCTTGTGGCTCTGTGGCAGGGTTCTTGTTTGACAGTCCCTTTGGACTCCATGGGAGACGAAGCAAACAGAAGGGACAGCATCAGCACTGTGGGGCAGACAGCTTCCCAGGGGCCTTGCTTTATATTTTGACACTGACTTCTGTAATCCAAGCAGCCTGTGTGTCAGCCTCACTTTCCAAAGATGGAGGCGGAACCTTAACTAGTAGAGCAGGGTTTTCAGGCAAAGCTGTCCATCAGATCTGAGACCTGCTGGACCTCAGGCTGAATGCTTCCCTTTGGCCCTCCCCGGTTCTGGTGTGGGGGCCGACCCTGATCTAAGCTAGAGGGGCAGATCTAACACTAAATCGATGCTGTGATGTAAAAGAGAGCACGGATATGCTCTGCGTGTGAGCAGCACTCTTGCACACGTGGACTGCTCGGAGTGAGGGGCAGGGCCTGTCTGCTTTGCCTTGAAACACAGTGCCTGTGCTTTCCCATCCTACAGAGAACACAGGCTCTACATGGAAAGAGTGGGCTTCCCTCCCAGTTCAGAGGAGGGGAATCAAGCCCTCTGTGCATCATCCATTGGAGGTGGGGTTCAGAGCATCGGGCTCAAGCTTCAGGTTCAAGTTCTTATTCATACCTCGATTATCCACTTTCGGAGAAACCGTCACTAAATCTCTCTAAGCCTCAGCTCTCTCTGATGTGAGGAGGGCCTGGTACCCACAGGAGACTTGCTAGGGGGACTAGGGTGAGCAGTGCAAGGGGAGAGCTGCCATTGAGGACACCCTGTCACCTGCCATTCAGCACAGGTTCTGCACCTCCCTGGATGCTGGCAATACTGTTCGCAGTATTATCTGCAGATGCACACACCCTCACTCCGCCGGGGGGGGGGGGGGGGGGGAGCCAGACAGCCACAGAGTGCCTGCTGTCTCTCTCTCTCTCTTCCTCCTGATCCTCTCCCTCCTCACCCCCTCCCTATTTCTTCCCCACCCCATGACAGGGGCTCAGATGATCTCTAGTTCTCATTCTCCTGTCTCAGCATCCCCCAAGCACTTGGATTTCATGCATATACTAGCACACCAGCGTCTTTCTTCAGTTTCACTGAAGTGGTTTCTGTGGTTTGGGGATGAAGACAATTATACCATGGAAACTGCAAATAAAACCACATCCCCACCTCTGAGATACGCTTGCCTGTGAGTCATGTGTAACAATTGTTCCCCTCAGATCCCTGGGCACGTGCCTGGGCATGCCTCCTTGATATACACAGCTCAGGCTACCTAAAGTAAGGGAACAGTCAGCCCCCACGCCCAACTCCCTGAATCTAAGACTGCAGGAGGCTTCGTGACCACACACACACACACACACACACACACACACACACACACACACACACACACTTGCAGCTCAACCCTCCCCCTTAGAGATAGCAGCGTGGAGTCGCTAGTTCTACGCTCACGAAGGTGGCTGTGGCTAAGGAGACCTTGATCCTGTTCCTTTGCGCCACCCGGATTTATGTTTCTTCTTTGGACTCAGCTCTGGGGAAATTACTTTTCTCCAAGTGTGATGTCTCTTTTATGTGGGAGATGGGCGGGGACTGGGGGAAGCAGCATCCGTTACCTATCATCCTGTGATAACATCTAGAAGTGAGAAAACACACACTGGCATCATTCAGAGAACCCTTCCAAAGGTGGCAACTCCTCAGCTCAGGGCTGACATCCCTTGTCCCTTTATTTGCCCGGCCCCAATCCTCTATAGAGACGATTTCACCATGGCTCCTAACACGTAGCAGACATGGCTGGATGGACTGTCAGTGTTGAAGAATACCACTGTGCATGTGAGGCAGCCACTCTGCATTTGTGAATGCTAATCCCCAAGATCAGACTCTGAGGAGACTCTCTGGGAGGGCAGAAGGCAGAGAAGTTTCTAGAAAGAGTGCCCAGCAGCAGGATACAGGTCATGCCTGGCGACCCATGAACTTTCCTTTGGGTCCATCCTCATGTCTCCTCACTGTCCTCACACTGTCCTCACACTGTCCTCACACTGTCCCCTCACTGTCCTCACACTGTCCCCTTTCACCCCACCCCTCATCATGTTCCCCTCAACTCCCACCATCAGATAAACCTAAGACATGAGCAGTGGCATTCTTACGTTGATTTTGCCCACTGGGGAAATTGAGGCACAGAGGTTAAGGATTTGGTCCAAGCTCTTATAAATTTGCATCATCAGCAGCTGACAGAGAAAATAACAAACTTCTTGAAGTTGATGTGCACAGCAGCAGCTCTGGTTACCTACACATGATCAGCACAAGAAACAGTTAACACTGCAGCAGGCATGGGTGGGGGGAGGGGTTGGAGTTCCACTCTTGGCTGTGGATCTATTGGCAGCTTATAGCACCTGAGGGAGGGAATCGCCTTCTTTTCTGGATATGACCACTGGTAGGTTCCTCATGGCCCAGTATGAGCCACACATTTAATCTTTAAAATTTATGTGTATTTGTGGATGCAGTTGTGCATGTGTGTGTAATACCTACAGAGGTTAGAAGAGGGTGTCAGATCCCCTAGAGCTGGAGTCACAGGCAGTCGTGAGCCACCCAGTGTGGGTACTGAGAGTACCTACATTGCTGCAAGAACAATAAGTGTCTCTCAACTGCTGAGCCGCCTCTCCAGATCCTGACTCAGGGGGTTCTTAACAATAGAAAGAAATAAATAAAAAGAGTACCTAGCATGACTTTGGTAGGGAACTGGGATGGGGACACTTACTGGGTATTGTCAGGAGGTGACATATATGGTCAATGTGCATTATATAAATGCATGAAATGCAAAGAATAAAAAATGTTATTAAAAAGCCAACTCACGTGATAGATTATGTTGCTTACACAGGGGGCTGAGCCCTGACAAGCAGTCACATCTTATGACCCTTCCTTAAGCGGTATGAGGTAGAATCTTGTTTCTATCTTCCAAGTCCAAACCCAAGGCTTAGGCAGGCTAAGAGACTCCCCAGCGGACACTTAGATATGCGTGTCCTTTGAACTTTTGTCCTAAGTCACTACATTAAATAGTCAGATCGACGGTCTACAAGAATTTAACCAAATAAGCATATCTCTAGCCCAAAGCCTGCCCTCTAGGTGACCAAAACGAGCAAGCCGAGAAATGGTCAAGCCGCTTGTTCTGGCCAACTTAGTAAATTACACAGGAACAAAGGGGGATTCAATCAATTGCTTAGCAATTAGCCATTATGAAAAGATACAGAGAAAAATCCAATGGGCTGTTTGGTGGAGCAGGAAGCATTTTAAATGTCACCACAGTGAGAGAAATATTTGAAGATCTGTCTTCATAATGGTTAACTAATTGCAATCTTCAAATTTTATTGCCTTGGAAAAATAACTCAATTCCAGAGATAGAACATTAACACTTGGGGACATTTCTCTCTTTTCTTTGTTAGCATGGAAGAGAAGTACATAAGTGGATGAATCTCAGTAATTTAAAGGGACTGCTTCCCAACTAATGATCAGGAACCCCATGGGCAGCATTGACTGTCAGTGACCATGTTACTACCCAGCAACCTGCGGCAACTTGTGGTAGGTGTTTCTGTCATAGGGAATCGCAATGGCAAAGAGACATTGGGATCTCTCTCTCCAAATGCCAAGTTCTGTTTAATGAAATTCCAGTGCTGCATAGACAGCTACACCCTGGCAGAACCATGGAGACTGGTAACTACACATTTACATAGTAAGCCCCGCCCCCTTCTTGTACTAGTCCTGCCTGTTGAGTGAGGATAGCAAGAGACAAGTCCAACTGTTCTCATTTTTCACCCACAGGGGAATGAACTTCAGGACAAATGGAACCTAGTGGCTTCAGGAATGGGTGTTTGTCAAACCGTCTCCCCGGGGCAAAGTCTGACGTAGCTGGTGATGAAGAGGTTCTTGCCTGGATAGTCAAGGGCTAGGAGGATGCTGTTTGTGACCACACAGGGAAAAAAATCCCATTGATGGTGGAATGGAATTCAGCCAAAGAAGACTACAAACAGCCTCAGGCTGGATCTAGCTGCTTTGAAGCCACCTGCAGCCTTGGATGTCCTGAGAGTAGGATACAGTGCATGCCTGGCCCTGACTTCAGCTGTCTGAGTGGGTTTCTGTCACTCACGAGTTCCATGAGAATCACTTCTCAGCTACTCAGTTATTTTACCCCAGTTTCTTAATATCGGGGCAACCACAAGAAGGCCACTGGGGATAGAAGTTTGGAAGGAGACTAACTCACAGTTAAAACTTGGATGTAAAACCCCAAAAGCACGGAGAAGGGATTGGGAAAGGAACTCTGATATTCTGATCAAAGGGGCAATTGCTGGCCAGAGACTGAGGACCTGGGTCACAGCTAAGTGCTTGGCATATTTAGAGGTCACAGTTAGGAATCCACTGTGTCCTAAAGGCACATGCAAATTCAAAAGAAAAAAGAAAAGAAAAGAAGAGAAGAGAAGAGAAGAGACGAGACGAGACGAGACGAGACGAGACGAGACGAGACGAGACGAGAAGAGAAGAGAAGAGAAGAGAAGAGAAGAGAAGAGAAGAGAAGAGAAGAGGGAGTGCTCTGACTTATATTCGTATGCCACAAAGCAAAGAAGTCTGTAAATGTGTTTTGTTGAAATTGGGATGCTTTCAGAGTATGTTAGACACAGCTCATTTCTCAAGAACTGTGAACTCACCGTGCCCACATGACTAACCTAGGATGGATAAATGCCAATGAACCCTGTCCATGTCTAAAATCTGTCCAATGCCAGAAGTACAGCTTTGCATTTGGCTTCAGTTTGATTTCACCTCCTTCTGGCCCAAGGTCTTGGTCAGCAAAGTAAAAAAAAAACCTAGGCACAAGAAACAAGAGAACGAAGAGAAGGCAGAGTGGAGTGGCAAGCGGCTGAAAGAGGCACAATAAAGCGTAATAATTGATGATAAAACTTTACGGGAGGTCATTAATCCTAACCACTTCAATTTCCAAAAGGAAAGATTCATTGTCTTTTTAAATAGACAAAATTTGAGTTTATGGGGAAATTTAATAATATTCATGCTTATGTAATAAGAGACTCTAAGAGACTTAAATTTCCAGTGGCTTTGGAGTAGAGGCAGGATGCTAAAGAAGGAGGCAGGTTGAGAGGAGCCAGGCTGAAGGCCAAAGCCTGGCATGGGTGTTAAGCAGTGTTCTGAGCTTTAGGGTTTCACCTGGAGAGAGGCAAGTGATGGAGAGACTGGAATTCAGCAAGTGAAGCCTGTTCAAACCCAAACTACCAGATCCAGGGAGGTTCTGTCTCCCTTCTGATCCTTCTATCCACACTGGCTCTGAGCCGAGCTCTGTTACTTCCCGAGTGACTGTGGTGTCCCCCCCCACCCCCCCAACCCCCATTCTCTGTGCATCAGAGGGGACCAATGATGACAGGAGCCATAACATGCCTGTCATCCCTAACTGCATGCACATCTGGGGCTTTGTTTCTTAGTTGAAAGGTCAAAGTCATGGCCACCTTCAAGGCTCTTCATGACCTGCCATGCCTCTCTGTCTCCTATCTCTCTCTTGCCTGGTCTGATCCAGCCACACCGATCTCCTTGCAGTTTCCAGAACACTCTAGACAGGCACCTTCCTCTCCCCTGCCAGGCTGACTCCTTGGATAGAGGCACTCTGTGCCTCCCTTGCCAATTCTTGGTAAGGATCTCTCTTTCCTCATTTAGCCCCAGCTCCACCCCCACCCCTGCAGTCCATCCAGACCCCCTCCCTACCCAATGTCTCACCTTCATCCCAAACTCCAGCCTGCCATCCTCACCATCCTCTGTTACATTAACCATCACAGCAACTAGCATCACCTAGATTTTATCAGCGATTGACGTAGGGTGCTCTCTTGTAGGCAGGAAGCAGTGTGTTCTGCAATTGACCGTGTGCACTGAATCTGCAGCAGCAGTTCTCCTCGTGTGTGGGAAGAATGGTCACCTTGCTTCCTACATCACTTCATCTTGAGCCACACATCGGGAACAGATTTACCTGGGCTCTTCAAAGAGCAACCTGTAGAGATTTCCTGGCCAGTGTACGTCCGCTAAGCCCTCGGCTTCAAGATGAACTGGGTCCAGGTTCTTAAGCAAGGTCTGCCAGCCTGGCCAGGCATAGCCACCTTTGCCTCAAGTTATGGTTTCCTAACTGTCAGCAGGGCTAATGTAACCTGCTCCGGTTGGCATTTTGGGAATACTCAAGAAGAGACATTGCAACTGGAGCCATTAATGCTCATAATTAGTATATGTCAACTAGCAACAAAATAAAGCCCAATAAGACAGAAACATATAAAACATAGAAGATTCTAGCTTCCGGGGGGTGGGGGGATGGGACCATTGGTAAACAGGCTCCAGGACTGGAGTTGGATCCCCTAGAACCCATATGTGGAAGCTGGGAATTCTGAAGTGGGCTTGTAGTCTCAGGGCTGAGTTGGCAGAGACAGGGGGATCCTGGTCCTCACTCAGCAGACAGATTAGGCTAGCCCAATCAGCAATTCCTGGGCTAGCTCCAGCCAAGCTTCCCCTGCTCCCAGGTTTCAAGAGCATCCCATGAGCATCCCATATGATGTCAGCAACCAAGAAACTTAAACTTCTGCCTACTCTTATTCCAGGGGTCTGGAACCTCATTTTACAGCACAGTGCTTAGCATGTTCCAGAATCCACTACAAACTAAACAAATAAGTGGAAATACACCCCAAACTAGAACCAACCCAGGAAAGCCTCAGGCAGCAGAGGGGATTTGAACTGTGGTCTTTCCAGCCACACAACCTAGTTGCCTTTAACAGTAAAGCAATACAAACCTCAACGTGCTCATAGCATGACCAAATGCTATTTTATGAGAAGAACTATCCAGGCAAAGGTATTATCTCTTTTATTCGGTTAGACAGTAGGGCAATGATGGGAGGTGATAATTAGTTTCCAGATTTGTCCCGTGGAGAGGACCCAGTGGTGACTGGTGCAAGAATTGGTGGCATTTACAAAGTAGGTGCCAATCTGTCAACCACAGGTCACTGAGAGACCGGAAGGCTGGTCTGTCGTCACTTTCATGTCTAAACCACACAAGTAGGCCTGATTCTCTAATGGAGCACCCTGTTCTTATCGTGATCACCTGCAGAGTGAGTGACCACCAAGGTGAGTGACAGATCTGGATTTGACTGAATATTTGAGGAAAGAAGGGAAGGAATGGATTATGTTTGGGAAAATTCCTTAGGAGAAGTGAGACTTTTCACTATCTAAAAAAGAAAGAAAGAAAATCCCAGAACAAAACGAAAAACCACCACACCACTAACAACAACAACAACAACAACAACAACTACATCATAACTCATGCACGCGGAGACTCAGAAAAACCAGAATATTTAGCATCATATTTAACAAATGGGTCCCTGAGCTCTTTCAGCTAGATTTGCTTCTGAATGTCTGAAAAGAGCCATCAGGGGCACAGTGGGACTGGTGATTTTCCCAACAACACAGTAACTAACTGAGAAGTTATGACATGTGGGCAGCGGGTGATGGCTTTTGTTTGCTTTGTTT
This sequence comes from Mus musculus, assembly GCF_000001635.26. Classification (NCBI taxonomy): domain Eukaryota; kingdom Metazoa; phylum Chordata; class Mammalia; order Rodentia; family Muridae; genus Mus; species Mus musculus. The sequence continues at coordinate 118,824,131 of NC_000074.6, read as the reverse complement.
GGAAACGTGGTTTTTTTTTAACTCATTTTTCTTGAAAATCTTGATAGCAGCTTAGTGATTTGCTCTGAAGGGTGTGTGGGATGCATGTGTGTATGTGTATGCTGCCCCCACAGAAATTGTTATATATATACACATATGTGTATATATATGTATGGTTTTATATATGTGTGTGTGCTCCCTCCAGAAATTGTTTTACATATATATTATATATATTTGTTTTATATGTGTATATATATATATGTATATATATATGTATGGTCATATATATATATATATGTATATATATATATGTATATATATATGTGTGTGTGTGTGTGTATATACTCCCTACACGCACAAATGTGTATTCAAAGAGCTAATCAATAATTCAACTGCCCCAAAAAGTTGCATCACACTTATCTAGTTAGCATAAACTGTCAAAATGATACAATCTAGACTCACCTAGAAAAAGAAAGACTAATTGGCTTGTCAAGTGGCTCTGTGGATTTGTCTGTGAGAGACGATCTTCACTGTTAATTGGTACAGGAGTGCACAGCCCACTGTGGGCAGCACCATTCCCTGTGCAGGTGGTCCTTGATTATAAAGGAGTTAGTTACCCATGAATAGCAGTGACTCAGAGAGGAAGCCAGAAGGCAGTGTTCTTCCACAGTCTCTGCTTCAAGCTCTTTTTTTTTAAAGAGATTTTCTTTATATACATTTCAAATGCTATCCAGAAAGTTCCCAATACCCTCCCTCCACCCTGCTTTCCTACCCACCCACTCCTGCTTCTTGGCCTTGGCATTCCCCTGTATTGGGGCATATAAAGTTTGCAATACCAAGGGGCCTCTCTTCCCAGTGATGGCCAACTAGGCCATCTTCTGCTACATATGCAGCTAGAGATATGAGCTCTGGGGGTACTGGTTAGTTCATATTGTTGTTCCACCTATAGGGTTGCAGACCCCTTCAGCTCCTTGGGTGCTTTCTCTAGCTTCTCCATTGGGGGCCCTGTGTTCCATTTTATAGATGACTGTGAGCATCCACTTCTGTATTTGCCAGGCACTGGCATAGCCTCATACGAGACAGCTATATCAGGGTCCCTTCAGCAAAATCTTTCTGGCATATGCAATAGTGTCTGGGTTTGGTGGCTGATTATAGGATGTATCGCCGGGTGGGGTATTCTCTGGATAGTCTATCCTTTCGTCTTAGCTCCAAACTTTGTCTCTGTAATTCCTCTCATGGGTATTTTGTTCCCTATTCTAAGGAGGAATGAAGTATCCACCCATTGGTCTTCCCTCTTCTTGATTTTCTTGTGTTTTGCAAATTGTATCTTGGGTGTTCTATTTTCTGGGGCTAATATCCACTTATCAGTGAGTGCATGTCTAATGACTTCTTTTGTGATTGGGTTACCTCACTAAGGATGATATCCTCCAGATACATCCATTTGTCCAAGAATTTCATAAATCCATTGTTTTTAATAGCTGAGTGATACTCCATTGTGTAAGTGTACCACATTTTCTGTATCCATTCTTCTGTTGAGGGGCATCTGAGTTCTTTCCAGCTTCTGGCTATTATAAATAAGGCTGCTATGAATATAGTGGAGCATATGTTCTATGGGCACAGGGAAAACATTCCTAAACAGAACAGCAATGGCTTGTGCTATAAGATCAAGAATTGACAAATGGGACCTCATAAAATTGCAAAGCTTCTGTAGGGCAAAAGACACCGTCAATAAGACAAAAAGGCCACTAACAGATTGGTAAAAGATCTTTACCAATACTAAATCTGATAGGGGACTAATATCCAATATATACAAAGAGCTCAAGAAGCTGGACTCCAGAAATTCAAATAACCCCATTTAAAATGGGGTTCAGAGATAAACAAAGAATTCTCACCTGAGGAATACCGAATGGCTGAGAAGCACCTGAAAAAATGATCAACATCCTTAATCATCAGGGAAATGCAAATCAAAACAACCCTGAGATTCCACCTCACACCAGTCAGAATGGCTAAGATCAAAAATTCAGGTGACAGCAGATGCTGGCGAGGATGTGGAGAAAGGGGAACACTCCTCCATTGTTGGTGGGATTGCAAGCTTGTACAACCACTCTGGAAGTCAGTCTGGAGGTTCCTCAGAAAATTGGACATAATACTACTGGAAGATCCAGCAGTACCTCTCCTGGGCATATACCCAGAAGAAGTTCCAACTGGTAATAAGAACACATGCTTCAAGCTCTTGTTTGAGTTCCTGCCATAGCTTCCCTCAATTATAGACTGTGACCAGGAAGTGTAAGCCAAAATACAGCCTTCTCTCATAATTGTTTCAGGTCAGAGTATTTTGTCACAGCAGTAAGGAAACTAGGACACCTCATGCACCATGCACACACATTTGTACATACACGCACACACACCCACACACACACACACACACACACACGCACCTATGCACACACTTGCATACCCACACTCATACACGCACACAGACATACACATTACATTCACACAGACGCATACACACATGAACACACTTGCATATATATACACACATAGACACGCACAGACACACATATGCTTGCAATCACATACAAAGGCACTTCCTCATGCATATACACTCACACAGGCACAACCCTCTCTATGTGGGCAGCACACATGTACACACACACACACACACACACGCACACACACACACACACACACACACACACACACTTACACAGACTCACACACACAGCGCTTAGAGATCTCCACCCCTGCTAGTATTTACATAGCAACATGTATGCCAAGCTCACTGACCTCACTGCCCACCAACTTCGGTCCTCACCACCACAGCAAGCCATGACATCTGACGACTGTCTTCCCTGTAGGGAGCCCGGGAGTCTGCCTCTTTTCTAACATGGTCGTTCTCTTGACTGAGGGATGACGCAAGGCACCATCCGGTGGCAAGAACAGAAGTCAGCAGGCTTTATTTCTTAGAGTTAAAGTAAAAGTCTTATTACTGGAGTCAACAGATGAGAAATAGAAGTGCTGCCGTGAGCGCTTGGCTCGCGTGAGCCTCTAGACACGGGGAATTTACTGTGAAAAATATTCCAGCCAGGTTTGGAAACAACTCTGCAATTTATTTTTTCTGACCTGTTCCCTTTTCTCACTAGAGGCTACAGGGAGTCAGATGGAAGATCCAGGCAAGTGGCCCTCTGGGTCTCGGGGGTCCTATCTCAGTCATTAATGCTTTGACACAGATGCTGATACCCACGCCGAGGGGCGGGGCACCTTAGACGCCGAGGGGCGGGGCACCTTAGAACGCCTCGCCTCTGATTTGCAGGGCTTCCAAAGTGGCTGAAAGGCCCCACAGGGTTGGGCTTTGCCTCCATCCTTTTCCTTCCACTCAAAATCAATTCGCCTTTATTTGCTTTATCTATTGGGTCTTGGGTACGATTTTACACGAACATATATTCTGACCCTCAGAAAACTCCAGGCAGCTGCGGGCTCACATTTTTCTCTGTCCTAGTGTGCTAAGACTAGAAGATCAGACTGCTTCCAAGCCTTCCGTCCATGGCGCTTGCCTGGGCAGCAGAGGCAGCTGTGGGCCTCTTAAGGAAAAGGCAATGTGGGCAAGAATGAGCAGAAACCAACTTAGACACACACAGGCTTTTGAGGGAAACACAAGGACTTTCTCCATACGAAAATCCTAAGAAATGCCACTCTCAGTGTATGAAGGAAAGTTGGGCTTAATTCCACCAGTTGCCGCCAGAGTAACGTTCCTGGGTTTTCTAAAGGACTTGGTGTGTAGCCAATTCCCATGTGTAGCATATAACTCCCAGATTTAATTATAGATCTTCCTCACTCTCTAGTTCCTGGGAAACAAATCCATGGTTCGTGTCTTGTGCACGGAAGGTCATAGCAAGAAGATAAATATTTTCCGGGTAGGAAACTTTATCTAGAGGACACAGGTCTGCAACCCCGAAGCCAAGAGCCCTTCACACAATAGCTGAAAGCTGCTAACTTTGACTAATATCAACGGCACTTAAAACTTTCTGTGTTTATCGTAAAGAAAGCACTTCCCACTTAATCGCTGAAAAAAATTTCACCATATCTCTTCTCCCATATTCTAAGGCTGAAATACAAATAAGATGAAAAAGTTTTCTTAAAAAGCTCTTTCCTGCTCAGTTAAGATAAAGGCTGTGTTTATTATCACACAGGAGGGAGATTATCAGGGAAACGCAGCCTAATTTTAATCATTTGAATATCGTGGGTCAGGGATCGCCGTTCATCTGAAATCAGGTGGAAGCTGCCACCATGGACCAGCTATGCCGAGAAACTAGAGCCAGGGGGCAAACTGAAGCAGAAATGCAAATGGTTTTATGTTATATGAAGGCAGATCTCAAAGTAAAGAGACAATTTCCCCCCAGGGCTAGAGAAATCCGTCTCATTTTACTTGATAATTTTGTGTATTTAACACTCTCTGAAATCGGTTTTGGCTCGTTCCCGTTAGCACCACTGCCTTTCCGAGTCCTAACTGCGGATTAGATGGGAAAATAGACGCAAAGTGATCTGTCAACCCAGAAGAGCTCACCCAGATGTTAGCCACTGCAATTAAAATTCTGAGTGTGAATTCTCTTCGACCGCCTCTGATGGACCAGTGGTGGCTTTCCAGGGTCCCAGGACTCAAAAATATAACATGTAGTTCTCAGCATCACCCTCATCGAACACATGGTGATCATAAAGCAAACTTTCAGGACCAACTGACAAAATCTCATGGAACCATCCCAGGGGAATTTACAGATGAGCTACATCCCAGCAGCGCCTAGCAAGCCCATGCAGAGGGAAAGCAAGACAGAGGAGGCTGTGGTTGGAACTTGGCATTCAAACACCGTCCTCCTTCTAGACTGTGGTGGTCTACAGTTTGTGAGTGGGAGACCAGAGCCTTCAGCATCAAGCAGGCTTGGCCATTCTCCAGCAAAATATTCAGACAGGATATGGGTAGGGAGGGGGAGGGGGAGGGGGAGGGGGAGGGGGAGGGGGAGGGGGCCATCACTCCCTTTCTGAAAAAAATCACGTGTAATTGTTCTTGTTGGGTGTAGCAACATCTTAAACTATTAGCAAGGTAAAAGGTACAACTTCCCGAGTGGTTAGTAAATGTCAGACAACACACACTTGGCATGAATTCTCATGCAACCCTTGTGATGTGGGTTGAGCGTACTCAGATATAGCTTACCCAGGGTACAGGTACCAATCAGGAGATGGGCACTGTCTCAGGGGCCCTGTGCTTCAAAGCACATCACAGGTAAAGGCTTGTCCTCACCTTTCTGAAATCAATATCTCCATGGGAAGTCCATAAGAAAAAATAGCCCTTCTAGCTCCAAAGCACACATTGCATGCATACACACGCACACACCATACAAACACACATACACACATATAATATGAGCATTTGAATATACATATGCATACACAAACACATTATACCATAAGAACATTCACATATACATATAGGCATATACACAAACACATATCACATGCACACAAACCTACGTGCTCATGTACCATATTGACATTCACACATACATATGAGCACACACCCATGAGCACACATACCAGATGTACAAATCTACCTGCACATATACCATATGGTTATGCACATATGCATATATACATACACATTCCACATGCATACACATGTTCACATGTGCATACACACTTTGACTAGCTTTTCAGCTATTCAAAGACTCCTGAACACACCAGGGGAAGCACTCTTTGAGCCATAAGATAACTAGCTTCCATTCAGCCACATCTTTGTCTCCTCTTTCCAACACCCACCCTTTCTCAGGTTCCCCCATTTGAGTTTAAATAATCAGCTAACATAAGATTCTGGCTCAAGTACCTTTGAATGGCAGCATGGTTAAGGGATGATGTTGCTTTCACGAAGAAATGCAAAAGTGTCAAGTATTGTGACCCCATATATGGCTGGAAGTGCTTTATGGTTGATGAGGCTTTTGGTATTGACCATGGTGGTAGAATCATCATGGGATCACTGGGTTTCTTGGCCAGCATCACCCAGAGAAAACTGCTGGCCCCCACGTCATGCTAAATGAATGCAGCTGTGACAGTTGTGTGACAAACTCCCTGGTTTACATGAGGGTCACTGCAGAAAACATGGACTTTAAACAGAGAAATGGAGTCCTCCAGCTTTAGATGACTGCTGAGCCTCAGAGTTCACTCAACACAAAGCCAGACACAGACATAATGGTTTCCAGATCTCTGTCCACTTATTTCTATCCCAAGCAGAGGATGGTAGGATAAAGATTCAGTCAAGAGAACCATGCATTTAAACATGCCATCGTACTGAGAAGTGGATGTGAATATCCCCATGCTGGTAGAGAAGAAAATGTACTTGGTTTATTTCTTCACATCAATAATATACTCAAATAAAGTATTGGTTAAATGGCCAGCATTACAATTCATGTATTTAAACCTACTGCAACAGCTGCTCATAGGAGTCAGAGTCTGCTATCAATGGCACTGTTTATTCTAGAAGAAAAACGAAACCCTTGTTCTGTTGCAAATTATGAACTAAAATAAACAAAAGACCATGCCACTAGGGATTCAGTGGTCTTTATTTATTTTAATGAGCCACTCCCTAGAGCGATCCCTTTTCTAGGATTGAAATTGGTGCACATCATCTGACAGGCATGCCTCTGAGTGACAGGGCAGGGCTTGCAACTTGGACATTGTGTAGTAAGGAGGGAGGCAGGACCCTGTGTGTTTTCACACAGATGAATGATGCACACATCCAAGCCTGTGCCTCCCTTCAGACCAGAGCATCTGAGGTGTGAGAGGTGGGATATTACACATGACATGGAGTTAGGGTTGGCCTCAGCCATGTAGTTACTATTAGATTGAGTCCTGGGTTGAGTCCAGTGTTTTCTCCCACTTTAGTCAGCACCAGACCTGAACATGCCTTCACAATCAAACACAGGAAGATATCGTCCTTAGGGAAGCTGCTGGAGGGATTGATTTTTTTGTTTTGTTTTGTTTTGTTTTTGAAACCTCACCATCATGAAGGAACAGACCCCAGGAGGACCCATGCCACGGGCCCCCAGTTTTCGTCTGCATCTACTCTTTCCAAAGAATACAGTATGAGAAACGAGCTTATCTCGAGACAATTACAGTTCCCATCAAGAACATTGATTGATTTAGAGTTGTGCTATGAGAAAATGCTTTCCTATTTAAGACAAAAATCTCATCTCTAAATTACAATGTGCCTAATGAAATTCTTAAAATGCAATAATCACCAGGCTCCTACCAGTGTGTTCTCTCACGAACAAAAACAAAGCTACACTGAAGAGAGCAAAACAACACTCTGATAGCTACAAACAGCAAACCACAGGAAACCTACAGATGCAGTCTGCCCGCAGCAACATCCGGAGGGAGTTACATTTCCATCAACCCCCGTGTATGGGAAATAATAGCTTAAAAACCACAACTTTGTCTTTATTTATTGATATTAAATTTTTCAATTATATGTTGTGTGTGTGTGTGTGTGTGTGTGTGTGTGTGTGTGTGTGTATGTGTGTGTGTGTGTATGTATGATGTACACATGAATATAAGTACCAGACAAGGGCAGAGGCACCAATCCCTCTGGAGCTGGAGTTGCAAGCAGTCATGAGCACCCATCGTGGGTGCCGGGACTCAAACTTTGGTCCTCTGAAAGAACAGTGCATGTTCTTAACTGCTGAGCCATCTCTCTGTCTCTTAACTTGCTTTAATAGGATCTGTGCCAAACCACCCTTTAGGCAGATGCTTAGGAGTGCTTCCTTTAATTAGAACAATAAATAAGTGTGTGCCGGCTAGTCTTATGTCAACTTGACACAAGCTAGAGTTATCTGAAAGGGGGTGAACCTCAATTGAGGTAATTTGTCTATAAGATCCAGCCATAGGGTGTTTGTTCAATTAGTGATCAACTTGGGAGGGCCCAGCTCAATGCGGTAGGGGCCATCCCTGGGCTGGTGGTCTTGAGTTCTATAAGAAAGCAGGCTGAGCAAGCCATGAGGAGTAAGCCCCCTCCGTGGGCTCTGCATCAACTCCTGCCCTCAGGTTCCTGTCCTGACTTCCTTAACTGATGTACGGCAATATGGAAGTGTAAGTCAAGTAAACTTTTCCTCCCCAGATTTGCTGTTTGGTCATGGCGTTCCATCGTAGTAAGCAGCAATAAAAATCCCAACTAGGACAGTGTGGTTTGTATGTTGCCCTAAATCTAGAGGAAAGTTAGGAAACACAGAGGGATGCCTAGTTCAGAAATCTCCTGGACAGAGTCCAATCCCTGGCTGTATGGTCCCAAGAAGCCCCATTCTATTGTTAAGTGAGATGGCAGTGATAATAGCATCGATCTGGCTTGGTTGGAAGAACAGATGGATGCGTGGCAAACTGAGATCCAGAGAATGTCAGGAACAAGGAGTGGGTACCTGAGGCTACTGGGAAGATGATGGTTTCTCAGTGAGGCCTACACACCCCACGGGCCAGCCTACATTCTGTGGAATGGAAGTGTTTACAGGTCCTACCAAGTCACTGGCATGGGTCACACATGACAGTTAACCCTGTCACCAGAGTGATGCAGTGTTCACACATGAACGGTTTGGTTTCTGAGAATACACACTTCTAACGGGAAGGTTCCCTCAGTCTTTGGCAATGATGTGTGCATTTACGTTCTCAATGAGTTGTTCTGGAGGATCCGGGTGAGCCTCTCTGTGGCTTCTACAGGCTACATCAGTAAGTTAGTGGAGGGAATCGAACTGAACACACACACACACACAAAGGAGTCAGGCTAGGCTATTTGTGTATCGTAATGAGCACTAATCAAAGGCCTTGAGCAGGGAACAAAAACAAAGCCTGCCTGCCTACGGCTGCGTGGGTTCTGCAGATGTGAGCTGCAGTCGTTAGAGTCATTAGCAGGCATGCTGACATTCAGCTAGCAAGCGGTATTCTCGGACACAGAGTGGGTGAGATTACATGATCCATTTAAATAAAATCGGCTCCAGAACAGATAAAAGCCACAGGGTGACCGTTTTTTTTTTTTTTTAATTGAAGATTGGATTTCAAATCATCACTTTAATGGCTCAATGATCCAAGGTTGATAATTAGACCAGAGCGACACCCGTACAAACCGGGGGAACATTCTTTTAATACTATGCCTGTGTGTGATGTGCCAGGGAAATCCGATGCTTAGACATTATTGCCCCAAGTATACTGTTTGGTTATCAGTGGTGGATGGGACTTTGAGTAGGAGGGATGCCATGGATTCTCAGTCACAGTGGGGTGACTTTGCCTTCATGGAGACATTTGGTGATGTCTGGAGATGGTTTTACTTATTGTCAACGGAGTAGAAGGATCTAGAAAGCAGAGGCCAAGAGTGCTGCTTAGCATGTTATAGTGTACAGAAGAGCTCCCCCCAACCCCGGCCACACACATGCCAGTGATACGACCATTTGGCCCAAGCTATCATTGTGTTGGCATTGGAAAAATTTTAGGCTAGATCCCCCTGTTTCTCTTTCCAGAAGGGAGGAGTCAACTGGCTTTACAGGGCATGGCAGTTACCTGTCTATATAGACAAAGCTAGATTCTAAAATCCTGACACTAGGTTGTATAAGTATATGTATATGATGTATATGCACACACACACACACACGCATATATACATACATATACATATATGCTTATTTAAATATATATATATATATATATATATATATATATATATATATGCTTAACTTACGCCTCTGTATCTGTATGTGTATATGATTTCAGCTACAAAGCTAGATGACAGATCCCCTGGAGCTGTTGTTACAGGTGATTGTGAGCTGCCTAACCTGGGCTGGGAACTGAAGCCAGGTCCTCCACAAGAGCAAGCAAGTGCTCTTAACCACCTTGCCATTGCTTACTCCATCTCTGCAGTTCTTATTTTGATGATAACGTTTTCACACAGATGTTCATCCTATGGGTTCTGTTCCTCTGGAGATCAGCGAGTGATCCAGGCCCTTGTACTTGGGATCCCAAACTGGTAAAAACTCATTTGGTTGATGGGATCCTCAACTGATGAACACACATTTGGTTGAGTAGCTCGAACTGGGGATACGCAGTGATTTCTCATGGCAGAGTCCACCATGGGAAAGGTGCCTTCCTCTAGCAAATTCATTTACCGAGCCCATCCTATGTGGTGGCATAGACAAGGGGTGAGGGCAAGCTATTACCAGTGAGCAGGGGATTGGTCCCCATCTTTGAAGACCTAATGGCAGGTAGGAAAACATGGCATGGGCTTATGGGTAATGCTTTTAATCACCATATTTAAGATAAAATTGTGATGCTGATGGTATAAGTGTGTATTTCAGGGGATCTATCCTTTGAAAACTTCTCTGCACCCACTGGTAGACATTTTATTTAACCAGTTCAGAAAGCTACTTTGTTGGTCACATCAGCCACATTGCATGTGCCCAGCAGGCAGCCTTTCTGTAGGGGCGGATGGAGAAGTAACCCATTGTCACAGACTGTTATATCCGATGGCTGGACTCTGTGTGGGCAGCCATGGTCTGACTTGCCATTGGCCATTTCATTGGCATAGTCTAGAACTTTGGGACATCTTTGACTTAAGATGGCAGGGGAGTCAGGGCTCTAAAAGCTTGGAGTCTCAGACCTCAAAGGTCAGGAGAGCTACCACCTGAGAATCAGACCCTGAAGGAGCCTTAAGGGATGGTGTTAGTATCCCCCTTTTCACAAAGAGACTAAAGTCTTAGTTCTCAAACCTTAATATCTATCCACTGTCAATCCTCTTTGAAGCTGGGAATTTCTCTTCTATATTTTGGAAACAGAGCACCAGATTGAGGGTGTTCAGAGAAGTGAGAAGTGATAGTAAAATGTGTGTGTGTGTGTGTGTGTGTGTGTGTGTGTCTGTACTGTGTGACTAAAAAGCTTTCAAAGGGTTAACAACACAATATCCATGAAACAGACTAATGCACAAACTTTAAGTGCCATGGTATGTGTGTGTATGCATGTGTGTGTGTGCATGTGTCTGTGCATATGTTTGTGTGTCTTTGTGTGTGTCTATGGGTGTGTATGTGTGTGTGCATGTGTTTGTCTGAATCTGTGTGTTTGAGTGTGTATCTCTGTGTATGTGTACATATGCATGTGTCTGTGTATGTGCATGTGCACATGTGTGCATGCTAAGGACTATGCATGAAGCCACAAAGCCTTTGATGGGCTGTGCAGTTGTCTGACAAGGTGAGACTGATGTGGGTTTTTCTTTGCTTTTTATATTTTCTGTATTTTCTTGTGCTTTGTCAGGGAGCAAATTTGCTTGTTTGAAGTGATCTTCAAAACAAAGGGCTGGCTGGCTTTGTAGGCAGGGATTTCTCCAGTCACTCAGTAGCTACCCAGCTCACATCAGGAGGCTGGGTTCAGTCCATGGTGCCTTCCACCCTACACAGCTGCTTCTGGATCCAAGGTCTTTGAGCTCCTCTCTTCTTTTTGCCCAGTGTCCACACTGACTCATTAGAGAGAGAAGCAGAGCCAAACTAATTGAGGCTGTGTGTTTCACTGGAGGCATAGATCATAAATTTTCATCTTTAACCAAGCCAGTACATTGATTAACTACCTGGACAACACTATCTGAAACCCCAAATAATCTACATGTCTTAGAAGTATTTTCTTACTTTTGGTTCCAAACCAAATTGAAATGGCATTCTTGCCAAAAACTATCTGCACTGTTCTTTGGATGTTGAAGACGGACGTAAGCACTTGCCCTGGGGATGTCTAGGGGCATGTCCTGTGGTGATGGCAGTAGCCACCAGTCCAGTAGAGTGGCCGCTAGCCACATGAGGTGACTGGGCACTTGGTTGGACAGAGGAATTAAAGCTCATGTTTTAAGCAATTTTAACTAATTAAAAAGTGAACTTTTAAATAGCTACAGGTGACTGACACCAGACACTGCCAATCCAGGCTCTGAACTTTAAGGTTTATGTACTAGCACGGAGGGCCTTTGCCCAGGGTAGGAATTGTACAGTGCAGGCTGACAGGTCTTTTTCATCTCCTAACTTTGAGTGTTCATTGACGGCTGTTTGACTCACAAACCAGGAAGGAAGTAGAACACTGGTCAAGATAATTAGAGTCTATTAGGAAGACAACTGCATATTATCTCACAGGTAAAATCAAGTAAGAAGATGGGGCTTCCAGAAGCTTCGGAGTTGTGTCCTTAGATGCGGTACCAATAGGAAGAGATGGATTTTGAGTGAGGAGTGTGATGGAGCTTGGGATTCCAATCATGTCCCCGAGATCTGACAATCACTAAACTGGCTCCATTTCTTTTTAGAAACCCACTTCCTCCTGACCTGGATAAGCCTCCGATTCCCCGGAAATGGGATGGAGTGGGATTTCCTGAGAAATCAGTCTCTAGGCATTGGGCTGGGACATCTCTGTATCTGCACCTAGAAATCTCCTGACTTTCTTGGATCAGACTGGAAGGGGGTTACCACAGCCTGGCTACATCTCTGCCTGCTGGGATGGTGTTCACTTGGAAACAGCCAAAGGATGTCATTGTCCTCTGGACCTGGAATGGCAAGTTCTAAGTCACAAACTATGGGGGCAGGACTTAGGGGAGATGGCCCCGCCGGTAAGATGCTTGCTATGGAAGCATGATGATGTACATTTGGATCTCTCCTAGCAATGGCTGCACGGACAAGTCTCAAACAAGAACAATATCGATAGACAAGATAACATGGAAGGGGGAAATGTCATGTGGATTACCCTCAGACAAAAAGCTGCACATACTAAATGATAGCTGGAGAAGGAGCCTCTCCCAGTAAGTTTTCCAACTGCTTGCCAAAGCCAGAGTTGTCAGCCCTGAAACCACACACATATAAGCAACAAAAATGGACTCAGCAGGTTGTATTTATATGTTTCTGCATGTTTTTATATATGTGTAACAATGATAGTCTAATAAAAAAAGGCTATCAATTTGGCATGAGGGACAAGGGGGAGGGAGGAGTTGATTGGAGTGGGCATGGAGGTCTGAAGAGAGGAAAGAAAAGGAAGTGATGTATCCTAATGAATATGTAAAAATTTTAAATTAAAATGTGTTGTGGCATACATCTATAATCTCAGGACTGGGGAAGCAGACATAGGCAGGTCCCAAGGTTCATCATCAAAAATGCTAGCCTAATTAATGAGCTCTAGGCTCAGTGAAAGACCCTATTCCAAACACTAAGGTGAACTCTGATCAAGGGAGACACTTGACATCAATCTTTGTCAGTCTCTGGCCTCCATATACACAGGCACAAATATTCTGCATACCCAAGGTCATAGGTATACACATGATCACACACACACACACACACACACACACACACACACACACACACACACAGACACACACACAGACACACACACAGATTGAGCAGCAGAGTGCAGTAGTAACTGTGCTGGTGGTAGAAAGAGAAATAAGGTGAATGGAAGGCAACAGGGAAGGGTTTGGGTCAAAAGCTCAGTTTGGGTGTTTGGGCAGATTATAGTTTGTTTTCTAGAGAAAGACATCCCATGTGGGTAGGGGTAGGGACATAGAAGGAAGGGGTCAGAGAGGGAGGGAGGGAGGGAGACAGTGGAAGAGGGAGAGGGAGAGGGAAAGGGAGAGGAGATGGGGGAAAGAAGGAGATAGGGAGAGATGGAGAAAGGGAGAAAAGGGAGAAGAAGAAGGAGGGGGAGTGGGAGGGAAGGGGAGAGAGAGTCAGAGAGGGAGAGGTTCAGAGAGGGAAGGGGTCAAAGAGGGAGAGGGAGGGAGAGAGGGAGCGGTTCAGAGAGAGAAAGGACCAGAGAGGGAGAGGAGAGTTCTAGAAGGCTGTTTATGTCCTAGTTCTCAAAGCATTTTGTGTGTGTGTGTGTGTGTGTGTGTGTGTGTGTGTGTGTGTGTGTGTATACTTTTCCAGATTTGGTGACTGCAAACATAGGATGCCCAATTAAACTGCAATTTAGATAAACAATGACTAAGCCTTAAATGATACTGCATCCTATGCACTACTGGGGACACAGTGTTACTCATATTAGTCATATCTCATCTTAAAATTTGACTTCACCAGGCCTTCTAGGCCATCTGGAGAACCTGTTTATGAAATGAGTGCCCCAAGAGCCCTCCCAGGATAAAAACGGACCCCGTGGCTCACTAGGCACGGAGAAGGTTGCTGACTCTCCCACCCTATCAGGGATCCCTAAGCAGCTTTTTAAAAGCTCGTCAGAGCTCTGCAAAGATACTCCTTCCCACTCTGTTTCCAGAGTGCTTTGCAAACTTCTGAGAATACAGAGCCAAGCAACACAGACATTTCCATGCCAGCTCCAGGAGCAGAATATCTGAGTCTCAGAGTTGGATTCACAGCTACAGGCATCAGGGAAAAGTGTATACCTGGAGCCTTAGGCCAGGCTCATGTAGACAAGGGTCATCGGTGATAAGTACCAATGTCACGGGGTCAGGGTAAGAACTGTGTGTTTCAGCATTAAGGCATTAAGCCTGGACAGGGAAGTGGTGACTGCTCGCTATGGCAGTCATACCACAGATGGGAAGTTTCCCTGACAATGGCCATTTTCATCCAGAGGCAGTAGTATGTGTGTGGACATACTGAGACATACAGAAGGGACACCAGTGTAGAGTAGGATGAAGCTGGACGAGACTCCATCGCTATCATACAGGGTTGCTTTTGAGCCCAGCGGATACAATGAGGGTTTGGGAGGCATAGGGTCCTTGGTGCACAGACTCATTAGACGACCTGCTCTGTCCTGGAACTGTATAGCTGTCTCTGCTTTTCATTAGTCTCTGCCTTTGTTCCTGATCACGTTAGAGAATGGTGTGTGGTAGTGGTTTCAAGAATAGATAGGACCGTGTCTCAGTTATGGAGGCTGGAAGCTACTGTTATGAATCATAATGCAAATACTTTTGGAGATAGTGGTCTGGCCTTGCTCTTGGCTTCTGCATGCTTTCTGCTGATCTTCAACATTTCATGTCTTGAGGGTGTGTTATCCTGTCCTCTTCCTTAATCTTTGTGTGTACCAGGGACATCTGTCCCTGGTATTTGATGTCGTCTCCACACCTCCCTTGTTTATAAGGAAATTGATCCTATAGAGCCAGGGCCCACCCAAGTGACCCCAGTTTAGATAGGCAAGACCTGTCGCTGAGGAAGGCTACAGGCTAAGGTACTGAGGTGCTGATGTCAACACAAGGATTTGGGGAGGATGAGAGTCACTCCAGAGCTGCATCTCTGTACAACAACAGTTCTCAAGCTGTGGGTCGTGACCCCTTGGCCAGACCACTATCTCCAAAAATGTTTACATTATGATTCATAACAGTAGGAAAATTACAGTTATGGAGGAGCAATGAAGATAATTTTATGGTTGGGGGTCGCCACAACATGAGGAACTGTATTACAGGGTCGCAGCATTAGGAAGGTTGGGAACCACTGCTCTAAAACAAAGCTGACCGCCAGCTTTCCTACCACCCAGTAACTAGAATATGACTTAAGAGAGTGTCGCGCAAGAGATGCTGAAAATGTTGATGGTGTCCCATTCTTACCCGACTCCACGGGGCCAGTGCTCATTTCTACCCTTGTTTCTAGGTGCCCAGTCCAAGACTCTGAATATAAATTTTCTTTGTAATTGCTGTGAATTCAGTGTTGGAACTCAGTGTGGCCCTGGAGCTGGCATAGAAAATCTTCTTTTCTAAGAGGTTTGGAAAGTATCACATGAACGAGAGAGTTGGAACAACATGGAGATGTATTAAGTCAGCTATGATAATCATTCGTTCCTCTCTCCCCTTCCACCCCAAGGGAAACATTTAATATCACATGTTGATCTGCACTTGAGTTAGGGACAAAACCTTTGTGGGAAGGACCAGGCCAGCTCTCTTCCCATCAGCCTGTCTGAAAGTGTTTAGTAGTTCAGAGACTACCATGCCAAACAGAACATGTCACACTTGGGGAAAGAACCATCACAGGTTTCCCGTCATTTATGGATCCTGGATTGTATGTAGATACAGCAAATAATATCTATGTGTTTACAACATGAAAGTCTAGGCTACATTGCCTGCAGGGAAGGAGATTGGTTGGGAGGGGAGGAAGGGGAGGACAGAGGGGAACATGTTCAAAGTCCATACTATACTTAGGTGGTGGTTTCAATGGAATAGTCTCAGACACTTGGGGTGAGCTATTCGATGAGCTATTTAGAGAAGTGGGCTTGTGGGAAAAAGTGCATTCTGGGGCATTGGCAGCGAGGTTTCAAAGTTCTCAGCCATTCATAGTTCGTTTGTCATTTACACTTTGAGAGGTGAGTTCTCAGCTATTCTTGGCGCCATGTCTGCCTACTGCCATGATTTCCTGCCACACTGGTCATGGACTCTTATTCATCGGGATCCATAAGCCACAAACATAAAGTCCTTCCTTCTATAAGCTGCCTTGGTCATAGTGTTTTATCTTAGCAAAAATAGAAGTAACTAAGATGACATGGATGAACATGTCCTTATGAAATCCATCACTATGTGTGATGAATACATGTCGAGAACAATTTACACATACATGTGTTAACACACATACACATATACATACACATATATACACACATATACAATACACACATACATATATACACATACATACACATACATATATACACATATACATACACACACATACATACATACATTCACATACATAAATACATATACATACATACACACATACATACACACACATACACACATATACATACACATATACACACACACATACATACACACATATACATACACACATACATATATACACATATACACACATATATACATGCACACATACACACATATACACACATACATAATATATACATATACACATATATACATACATATATACATACACACATATATACATACATAATACATATACACACATACATAATATATACATATACACATATATACATACACATATACATACATACATACATACATACATACATACAAACAAACAGCTTCTAATTAGCTGGAGATTCACAAATAGAAACTTACTCTCAGAAAGGGACAAGTCACACTTGAGAACAAGCCTGCCGTGTGGTATGTCACTAAACTCCTTGGTGGCTTATAGGAAATTGGAGGCAGAAACAAGGAAATGAAGATAGTGACAGATATTTCAAAATTTACTGTATTTATCTTCTGTCAGCCACTGTGTAGGCACAGGGCTTGCCAAACCTCAAGCTGGGAAATGGAGATTATTTATGGGCAGTTGGTTTTAATGGAACGGATGACCTTATTAGAATGGCTTCCTTCATAAAAAGGGCAGGTGAGGCTGGAGCGGGGAGACAGGGGTTGGGTGGGTGAGAGAAGAAAGGCTGGCAGGGGAAGGGGAGAAGGCTATGAGAAAGGCTTGCTAGTTTCCCCTATGGGGCAAATGATGGGTATATTTGGTCTGTGGTTTGAAAAAGTAGCTAGAAAGGACTTCGGTCTGAGGAGATGTGGTCCCCTCAGGATGAGTACACACCTCCTTCACCCTGTATTTCATTCATACCACCACCATGACAGAAGTTCTTTAGCTTCATGTTTTACTCCATTGTCAGTACAGTCTTTAAAACTCATGGATATTATAGTTTAGTGAGATGATGACTCAGTATATAAATATACTTGCTGCCTGGCCAGACAACCTGAGTTCTGTCCCTGAGATCGACATGATAAAAGTGACTCCCAGAAATTGTCCTCTGATCTCCACAAGCACACTGTGACACCCACCCCTCCCAAGGAAAACTGAGTAAGTAAATAAGTAAGTGTAATGCATTTTAATTAAAACTTAGACATAGGGAGCATTGCTCATTAATTATAACAGCAATAATAGCGATGATACATTTTTTAGCAAAAGGGAATGTACCCAGCATCTCCTATAGCAGAATTTCTTGTTTCCCACTAACGCATGCTCTAAGAAATGCATTCCTATAAGTTTAAGTATAAAGGCTGACAGGTCCAAGAAGAATTCTCAAGGAGGATGGAATGGACATAGAGGAAAACACATCAGTAGTTTCTTGTGTTCTCCAGATGTAACTATGTAGCATGTTGGACTAGAAAGCCAATGAGGCCCCTCTGGGCCTGATGTCTAGCCTCAGTCTCTGCCTGGCAGACCTCAATGGGCGTTTCTACACCTTCTGATGCTGTCTCTGATGTGACGTTGATGTCCCACAGTGTGACCTCCATTTGAGGATGCAGATGACAGCCACTGCTTGAGGACTGGCAAGATGGTAAGCTTTGTGCTTTTTTTCTTCCAGTTGAAAAATAACTAAGGCAGTTTTAAAAATAGCAAATATTTTTAAGGAGTGCTTGCCCTATGGCAGATTAAGACATATTATAGAGCTGTGAGTGTCGCCACAATGTGGTGTTGTTACAAAATTTAATTCTCCTGGGACTGGGAGATAACTCAGTGGGGAAGAGCCCACTCTGTGCAAATGTGAGGACCTAGAATTGAATCTCCAGAACTCCCATTAAAAAAAAAAAAGTAGGGAAGGCCAGACATGTCTGTGAGCCCAATACGATAAAGAATGGAGACAGGTGGATCTCAGTGGCTGCTGGCAAGAGTCTCAGTAAAATAGCAAACTCTAGATGTAGTGAGAGACTCTGTCTTAAGAGAGTAGGGTGGAGGATAAAAAAAGCAGGCTGCCTGATGTCTTTCTCTGGCCTCTTTATATGTATATTTGGCCTTCTGCACACACATGCAATATACGCCACACATACACTGTTTGTCTCTCTTTGTCTTACACATGTACACACACACACACACACACACACACACACACACACACACACACACAGGAGCTGACTTCACAGTAAGCTGTTACATATGTTAGAATTTCACACTACACAAAGGCTCTTTGAAAAATCCAGAAAGGGAAGATCTTTAGGAAAAGACTCGGAAGGAAAACAAATTTCAAGGCTAAGACCTCAAAATGGGACTTTAAGTAATACATCGAAAATAAATCACTGCTGGGTTGAAGAATCGAATGCGAAAATTAAGCCACAGCAATTTAGAAAATGGTGAATGTATTAACATGACTCTGATCTTGAAATAGATGTTAATTGTATAAATAAAAGAATAAGTCATAAAGAGAAATGGCATTGTGTCTGCTAACGCTTTAAAAAATCAGTATCCTGACATACCAGATAAAATTAATTTCAATAATAACTTGGCAAACATCCAACAGACACAGAACAGGCAAGAGATTTATGTCCACAGTAATTTCAGATTCTTTGCAAGTGTGTAGGGGGAGGGACTATTCACAAGTAGAGGAAGGGAAGCTGGTACTTCACAGGACACAGAAAAGGAAGCAGAGAACCACTGCCCATGTGTTCTGTAAATGCATAAGAGGTAATGGGACCCTAGCATTTCTGTCTGTCAAAATGACAGATTTCAGAGACACACACTTAACATGGGCAAGGGTCAGGTATCTGTGGCTGCCACGTGTTGCCTAGATGAGAACCAAATTCAATATCATTTCTTTACACAGCATTGTGAGGGTCATGTACCCACTGCTGTAGGGACTGGCTTCTCCCATGCCAACTGCAACTCCAAAGAATGAAAGCTAAGAAATTCTGTAACCATGGGTGCCCACCTTTTTCCCTAAACCATCACCTCAGAATTTCTTGCAATCATTCTGTTTTGGGTGAAAACAAAACAACCAACAATTGTGGAAAACTTAAGTGACTGTTTATGTATATGTGTGTGTATGTGTATGTGTGTGTGTGTGTATGTGTGTGTGTGTGTATTGTGTGTATGTATATATGTGTATACATATGTATATGTGTGTATGTATGTATATATGTGATTATTAAAAACTGTGGCAAGGGAAAACAGCCTCATGGTATCAGAATCAGGATCTTTCAAAGCAGGAACAGAATTTGAATTTTTTTTACTACATCATACACAATTACCTTAGCATTGGGCTGGGGGGGGGCAAAGTGGTTTGAACTGGTTCTGTTGGGAATAGTGCCAGTATTACCCATTCTTATTTTTTGAGACAGCATTGTCCATTCCATGGTGTTCCCAATGCTGCTGAAGAATGGGATTGGAGGAAAAGATCAGAATTTTGAAGATTGTTGTGATGGTTCCTGGTCCATCCTCAAGCTGACTGCATTTAGAATCGCCTAGGAGACAACCACACCACCCCCACCACCCCCACCCCCGCTTACATCCATGAGGGTGTCTCCAGAGAGGTTTTACCAGGGAGGAAACAGATGTAGCTGGCACAATCCCAGGTCAAGCAGAGCCTCAGCACTCATCTACCCACCTCCTGACTATGGATACAATGTGATCAGCCACCTCTCTTAAGCTCCTGCTGCCATGACTTCTATGCCAAGATGGACTCATTCCCTCAAACTGTGAGGCAGAATATACTTCCCTAAGCTGTTACTTGTCAAGTAATTTGTTACACTATTGAGAAAAGAAAATAAGGCAAGGGTAGTATTCTCTGTTCCTTTCTGTAACTGTGACAAAACTCTGATGCAAAGAAACTTTAGGGAAACAAAAGATTTATTTCAACTTATGGGTTACAGTCTGTCACAGCCTGAAGTCAGGACAGGACTTGAAACAGAGACCACAGAGGGATGCTTCCTGCTGGCTCTCCCTGGCTCAGGCTCAGCACCCCTCCTTGTATGTAACAGGACCACCTGCCTAGGGAATGGTGCTGCCAGGAGGTGGAACCTCTCACACTGATTAACCATCAAGAGGCTCACTCACAGGCATGCCCACAGGGGAATTTGATCTGGGTAATCCCCCAACTTCAGCTCTCTTCTCAGATGACTTGAGCCTGTATCAAGTTGACAGCTGAAGTTAAAGTCGACGGGACAGGTAGTGAGGAGAAAATAATGGGAAATGAAGTTTTGAGGACAGCTTTGAGAGAGCAGATGCTGTAGCTCGGGAAAGATGAGCGAAATGCCCATAGATAAACCACTCAGGAATAGCTCCACGTGGGGCCAGGCTACTCCAACACCCAAACCTCATAGCTCCTTAACTATAACTACATTTTACTCACAGACACGTCTCTAATCCCTAATCAAAGCTCACATTCAAATAGTGGGGAAGTGCTATTGTAGACACATTTGCCAATTGCGGAGTTAAGATATTTACCAGCACTATAGGCTTGTTAAAGTCTGGTTGATGTCTGCTACCTTCCTTTATAGCCTATACTTGCTTTCACCTGTTTGAACTGGAACGGCAGCAAGTGGAGCCATTTTCAAATATGAAAATACAACTGCTTCATTTTTTGAAATCTTAGGAAGCTAATTAGAGGGTTCAAGAGGCAATTGCTTGATTTCTTTTCTATATATGTATATATATATTGGGAGCTTTGCAGCACTGTAAATAGGTTCCCATGAATGGCAGTAATGTGTGTTTGCTTCTCCTTCACAGTTCGACTGAAAATGGCTCAGTTTATAAAAGCTACTTTATGTCTGATAGGATTTAAAAAAAAAAAACAAAATTGGAAAATGGTGTTTTAT
This sequence comes from Mus musculus, assembly GCF_000001635.26. Lineage (NCBI taxonomy): Eukaryota > Metazoa > Chordata > Mammalia > Rodentia > Muridae > Mus > Mus musculus. Next base: position 118,802,611 of record NC_000074.6, on the reverse strand, counting down.
CAATGCAAAGTTAAATTTGGATAGGATTAAAAAAAAAAATTAGAAAATGGTGTCTTATCAATGCAAAGTTAAATTTGAACTTCAAAAAGACACAGTTGGGTGTAAACATGGGACGTGCCATCATAACTGAACAGCTTAAACATGGAACATGGCAGGTAAGGGCACTGGCTGGATCCTCCCTGAACCACTTTCCCAAGCACATAAATTAGTCAAACGGCAATGTCAGCAGAAGCTGGCTGGAGTCTGTGTTCCTCAAGGTTCTTGAAGTATAAATGTTTCTGAGATAATAGAAATCTGATCCTGGACAGAGGGAAGGGACAAAGGAAGAGGTTAATTATCCCTTGACTCTGGTGGCTTTAGACTTGTTCTTAGGTTTACTCCTCTCTTATCTTGACCTGATTACTCTTGAAGTGGGAGCTGACAGGTTTGCAAAATGCATTTGTGTTAGGGCCCCCAGTCGCTTTTATTCAATCCTACTTAAATGCCACATTAAGGATTTACATAAATTCCTCAGGTCTAGTATTCTCCTCCCCAGCATACCTGGGTGGTACCTGGCTGCTCTCTTAGAGTGTTGGGTGTGTCCCCTCTTAATGACAGGCTTCTCTAAGCAGGTTCTCTGGAAGCCCTTTTCTTGCCTCAGAGCCAGTGAACCACACACTGCCAGCCTGGCAACCTATTGCTTATGGCACATACTCTCTGGCTGAGAACCCTCCATTTTTCTGCAAACAATGCAGAGTCCAGTGGCCATTCTTCACCTTGAAAGAAAAAAAAAAAAAACAATTGATCTTTTCAGCCCACCATGCTCTTGGCTGGGCTGCTCCGGGGTTCTCTTCCAGTGCTACCCGTCTGGTTGTGATCTTTTCCCTGCATCTTTTCTAGGATGCATTTGCAGCCCTCTCTGCAGCATCCCTCTGGGAAGAGAAGACAGTAATCTATAGACCCCCATTTCTAATTCTGCCTTCTTCTCTAAACTCCAGGTATCTAATTACATTTTAAGGTCAGACTGGCAGGCACATTTGTTATGAGCATTGTTTACATTTGATCCACCTCTCTTTAGGACGTAGATATATTCCCTGCTCTCTGCCTCCTGTCCAGTCTTTCTTTCTTGAACTAAATTGTCAATCTAAAGTCTCTCCATTCTCACCCTGAACTGTTATTACCCACCCACATCTGCTGCCTACCCTGCTGTGGTCATTATGTCTCCCACAGGAAACTATCTCCCTTAGTAAGGAACTACACAGCCTTCCAATACCCTCCTCCCTCCAAAGCTGCCCGAGTGTCTTCCCATAGCTATCTATTTGCAGTGTTTGCACAATACAATGGTGCTGTGGTCAAAAGCAAATTGGAGATGAAGTGTTAGGCACACAGGCTCTTTTCTTCATTGCAACAAACCCTGGAACCCCTATTATCCTGTGATAGTGTATGCTTCATCTTCAAGATACATGTCTGCTCACGGGGAACATGGGCATGCATGCATCTCTCCACTGTATTTGTCAACAGAAGACTTTTAATGAAGGATTCCTTGCATATCTAGGGTCTAGTCTAGCTCTATAGAGTAAACCAAGGCAACCTATCTGCTCTTTGTAGTGTCCTTCTGGGCTTGGCTAGTCTTCTTGGCTCTAGTCTTCTTAAGACCTTCCCAATTTTCCCAGGCCACGCCCGAGCTCCATCTTTAGTCTTTTCCTTCCCAGTTTGTCCACAGCCCTCTACACCACCTATCAAAGCCCAACTCTGCCATCAGTTCAGTATTGAGACATAGACATGCAGGTAACCCCGGAGCCCTATAGCCATACTGCCTACTCAGGCACATCTTTACCTAGGTATCCTCTGGGAAGCACCTTAAACACTGAGAGTCTTAATTCTTTCATCTGTAACCTGGGAAGAATAGGGATAGCCATTTCCAATTGATACTAAATCCAATCTGCACATATTAACAGTTGTGTGGAGTGTAGCATGCTTTGAGCAGCACTGGCTACAGATGGTCTCCATCACTGGGGCGAGGGGGGAGCATGTGATCCTTCCTAAGTCATGTGGTCCTTCCCTGGCTATGTTAGCAGCACAGATCTGCTAAATCTACTGGAGGTGGAACATGACCCAGCCTATTCCAGGAAGCTCAAAGGCAAAATAAGATGGGCATTCCAAATGCCCGGAGTAACTAGAATGCCTCTTCCAGCTACAGCCCCAGCCCTCATCTCTTGACCTCCAAAAACTGGAAGTCAGAGCCTACTAAGGTTCTTATCTGTCTTCTTAGAGTACTCTTGGATTCTGGATGCTGAAGACCACTGAATTTTAAAGGCTGAGGGCCACTCTACCTGGTCCTTCCAGAAACATCATAGACAACCTCACAGAAGACAAGGGGAGAGAAAAAAAAAAACTTAGGTAAGACATTGAGGCTGGGAATGGCAGACCCAACTTTTAATTCCTAGCAGAAGAGTTTACAGGAAATAAAAGCTTTGTAATATTCTCTCTCCCTAGCACCTCCTTTCACAGGAGAAAAGCATCAGAGGGCTTGCCTAACAGGAGGCAGGAAGTTGCAGTTAGAAACACTTGGGGAGTCATTGTTGGCCCACTGGGGAAGGGCTATCTATCTATCAACCCTCTTGCCATAACCCTCCCATGGCCTTGTTAGTATTAGTCAGCAGCTTTGTGAGCAGGTACTGAGTTATCTACTTCCCCAGGACTATCTCATTCAAGCCATTTGGAAAATGGGGTTAAGGTAGTCACCAAACCCACACAGTGGTGCATGAGTAGGAGTTACCACTTAAACCTTGTGTCTTTGAATCCAGGACCCTGTGCTAAACAGTCTGTTGTAATATAAGTGCTGGGAGCCCTCTACATGGTTCTGACATAGAATCTGTGAAATCAAGGTCACTGTTCTGACTCCTTGGGCAGCAATGATGCATCAGTCAAGTCAGTGGGACTTGAGTTGTGTTGTACCCCTATTCTATGTGTGTGCGTCTTTCTGTCTGTCTGTCCTTCTGCCTAATCTCCCAATTCCTTTGTGTTCATGTTAGAAAGGAAAGCTAGGGACATCCACCTCTCCAGTCGACAGAGGGTTACCTGTGATAAGGATGCATTCAGTCCACAGTCTGCCTGTTGTAGTTACTTTGTTAAACACGTGGGCTTTGGGATTAAGCCGTTGGCTTTTCACTTCTGCTCCATCAGCTACTGGCTGTGTGAAGAAGGCAGGATGCCCTTGCTGTCTCAGAGTCCTGTGCAGTGGTGGAGAGATTTCTGAACCGCTAATGTGTGCAGAGTGCCTTTATTGTGTTGAGTGCATGATAAGCTTTTTAAAATCACATCTGTGAAGCATGAATCTGATGGTGGTGACATTGGCAGGAAGGAGACGAGGAGGTGCTAGGCTAGGATGAAAGGTTTTGTTTGTTTGTTTGTTTGTTTGTTTGCTTTTTCCAGATGAGTTCAGGCTCACAGGTTAGCAGAACAAAGGTTTGTCCAGCTTTATTCCGGTGGGCAGTGGTGGCTGGATGCTAAACAGAAGCTTAAGAACTCAGCTCTGCAAAGGACTTTGCATTTGTTGGAAATGCTTGATGACTTGATGTGATAAGACAATGAAGATGATGGTGATAGTGAAGATGCTGTGCTGCTGGTGGTGCTGATGAGGAGGATGGTGATGCTGCTGCTGCTAGTGATAATGACTGTGACGATGACGATTATATGATGATGGTGATGGTGGCAACAGTAAGAAGGATGATGATGGTGGTGATTATGATGATGATGGCGATAGCCAGAAGCCTGATGATGTTCACCCACTCATGATGAATTTCACAGGGGTGATAATGAGCTTTTGGTAAGTGCCTGGCCCTCATATGTGCAGAGATGGAACACAGATTGTGTTCTGTTATCTGCAAAGTGAAGCCCACAGGAAATGAAGCCTTGGGCATGGAAATGCTGAGTCTGGGATGCTGTTCAGGTTTCCCTGTTTTTATTTAACAACTTGTAATTATGTTGGAGATGGGGTTCAAGTTTAACCTATTTTTTTTTCCTTTACTTCTTTCTAAAACAGACCTCATCCTTAAGCAATAATGACAACAGAGGATACTTGGCTTTGCTTCTGAATTAAAAATCAAAAATGGAGGTCAGAAATTGGCTATGGTAGAGAAAAAGATGGATTCTGAAGAACAGAAGAGCATCCACAGATAGTGGTCAGATTGTTCCTCAACCCAGTTGCCAGCCGTCTTTGACTTATTATGATCCCATATGACCTAACGACCTCATTGGTTGTTGAACCACACCACCTCATTGGCTGCTGAACCACATGACCTCATGGGTTGTTTAACTAAAATCCCAGCCTTCTGATACTCTGGTTTCAGGCAGACTTTTCAAGTTTGTGTTTGTTTTTTGGAGGTATCATGCAAAGTGAGAATGGAGAGTGACAGAGACGGCCAGGTAAAGAAAGAAGAATGTGGAGAAGGAAGAGTCTAGGTGAGTGGTTGACCCTTCAACTTTCCAAATACACAAAATGCGGAGTCAGTAGGTAGAGGGGTGGGGCAGGTAGGAGAAATGAGGATGCCATGCTAAGATGTGTGAGTGAAAGAGCTGAGATACTTATGTTCTCATACTTAGTATCCTATGGTTTGAAACCTACGCACTCTTAGCTCCAAGTCACTATCAAGAATCTTTGGTTATAATCAATGTCTCTTCTCAACATTCAGCTTAAACATAATTAGCATGACTCATTGAAAAACAACCACAGTGGTAAACAGTTGACCGATTAAAAAAGAAAATGGATGTATATCTTTATTTAATTGGTGACTTAAACATAGAAGCCCAATATTCAATTACTTGAAGTCCAAATATTCAACACTGCCTTCTACTCCGACCCAACACTTTGGGGAGATATCAGCATGTTACCCTGGAAAACTGAGGTTGTAGTTGATTTGAATGAATGAAGCCTCTGAGAAGCTTAAAAGAATGAATGAAGCCCCTGAGAATCTTATAAACAGAATCAAAGATTCAAAATCTTTCAGAGAGTGTTGCCAACCTTTCTAACAGTCTAACAGAAGATGGTGAGGCAAGATGACAGCAAGTCTTGGTGTAAGGGGCAAGCCTTGTTTGCAGACCAGCAGCTGTGACCTCAGATTTGTGACAATCTGGAGTTGGCCATTTCTCCCACAACAGGAAATCTTCAAGCATGACATCAAACCCCAGTAAGACAAAAACAAGTGACCTGTTGGGACCAGACAGGGGTTCTCAGGCAAAGATTTCTGTTTCTGCTCACCTCATGTTTAGAAACATCTCTGACATTCTTTAAGACGCAGGTTGCCATGGTTACAGTTGTGCAGGGAGGGGAGTTTTCAAGCAACCCTGAGCTCATCGGTTAATGCCACTGGATCGGAGATTTGTGAAAATTGATATTTATAAAATATCAACCCCTCTGTTTCCCCCTCTCTCTAGATCAGAAGTCACATCTCAGAAGGCAAAGGGAGGGTTTTAAGATTATGAGTGGCTGTTACAGTTGTGCAGTGGTGGAACTGGCCTTTGGAAAGGCCGAGGAAGGGCCCAGATTGCCAGATGCTAAATATGGCCTTTGATCTATCTCTACACTTCTGGGGTCATAGCCATTTGTTGACATTCTCCAGCAGGAGAAACTGTAATTTTAGTGGGCAAAGCTCCTCATCTCCATCTCCATTGTCACAGACCTATCACTATGACAACCCCGATATTAATTGCTATCTATTTAGAACTTATGTGCCACTCTAATCAAACTTATTTTCGAAGATGTTTTAAAGATCAGCCCAAGGAGCACAGTAAAATAGAGAGGTGCTCCACCCATGGAGAGGGGAGATTTCCCTCAGTTCTGCTCCACCCAGCACCTCCCCACCGCCAACTGCTTCACCAGAGTGGGAAATTGAGAAAAACCCGCTCGACCTAACCCTTTTAAAGAGCATACTTCCCCCACTATTTGAATATGAATCTGTCATTTGAATGACAGCACATCGCCCTGCGAGGTACCTTTTGTAAAAAGTTTAAAACCATTCTCACCCAACCCCCTGCCGCTTTACAAGCTTGAGAGACAGCCCTTACTGCTAATAAATTGACTAAATCCATGTCATGCCTGTTCAAATAAGAAATTACAGTAATATTCCTTTTACTGTCCACCGTGTCTTGACATTTGAAATGGCTGTGTTTCCTTTCTCTGTTATGGTTCTTTTCATGTGGATACATTGGCTCCAAATTTCACTGGAGAGATTCAAGCATCAAGGTGCAGCTTTCTGACCAGCGCCGTTCTCCCTTCAATTTACCTAGCTTTCTCCTGGAGGCCCCAGTTCATCATTACAGACACATAAAACCCAAAAGACAGACCCTGCTGAGCCCAAAAGTTGCTTAGAAGGTATTTGGGAAACATGGAAGTATGGTCTTGCCAAAACAAAGTTACAGATGGAGCTTCCTGGGAGAGCGGGCTTCATCATTATCCCCTTGATCTTCACTGTGGTTATTTCTTTCTTTCTTTTTTTCTTTTTTTTTTTTTAAGCTGGGAATAAATTTAACTCCACCAGAGTCACGGGGATTCACAGTGCTGCTCAGAGATATGGAATTAGCCAACTGATGAATGGTGTAGCTTTTATTTATTTATTTATTTATTTATTTTGGCTTGGGTATTTTTAAGACCTAGATTATTTTCAGTCATCTACTTTGGGCAAATGGGAGGATTAGACTCGGAAAGGAAGATGAGGAATCAAAGCAGGACTACATCAAATTCGAGGTGGTTGACTGCCTAGGGATTGAGGGAAAGCAGGCTTGAAACTCTAGAGAGAGGGAAAGAATGCACCAGATTGATGAATTATTAACATGTTTGCAGTGATAGTAGACCTGAGAAGAAGTGAGCTCTAGAAAAAGTGAGACAAGTTGAGAAGGCGTTACAGACAAGCAACCTCAAGGAAGCCCTGTATTAGTTAATCCAGGACCGCAGCACCTCCCGCAAAGCCAGACGAGAAGAAAGGGCATTTGAAGGAACAAGGGAGGGGTGGTGACTTGAAAAACACTTGGCAAAGAGGCAGACAGCAAAGAAGATGAAGAAAGGTATATTCTCTTTAACTATGAGATCAGACAGAAGCAGGTGTGACATCACCTCTGCCCTTGCTCTTGAGGAGAGCAGAGCACCTCCCTCGTTAAAGAAAGGACTTCCCAGTGGGTCCAGGAATCACCCCCTCACTGGGTGGGAGCAGAGATTCCCAGAATACAATAAGCGGCAGGTAATGGTAGCAGCCTGCGGTGATCCCATTGCCAGTGTTCCCTGGGACGGTGAATGATATTTCCCTGGACAGACTGACAGCCTCCAAGCCAGGCTTCTCCCCTCCACTGCTCAAGCAATGTGATGTTATCCCGCTGGGCCCGTTTGCGTTCCCATAAAAAGAAAGCTCCAGTTCCCTTAAACGCAGTGACACACTTTCTACAATCAACTGCATTTAGACTTTAAAATGCAATTTAAAACGTTAAGTATGATGGAAATTGGGTTAGCCTGAAGATGCTTCCAGAACCTCTGACTCATCCAGCCAGCCAAGATGTGAAGTGAACTCAACTTGTGGCACCCCACGGTCTCCTCCAGCCTCCCACTCCTGCACCGTGGGGCGGGATGTGGTTCCCAATTTGGTGATAGCTTCCTTACAGGAGACAGCTGGATCTGAAAGATAGGTCTATTACCTGTGGTTACTGAAATGGGCGGCCAGAATCACCATACTGCTAACTCTTGGACTGAGCAGCAATTAGCTACTAAAAAGCGAGAAAAGGAACTCAAATGAATCCTAAAAAGTCAATGGTGTGACTATCTGGGGGGCCATGATCTGAGAATAAGGAAACTCATCAGGGGGCTGAGGAGCTCAGTGGTAGGAGCGCTTGCGGACCTGAGCTAGAGACCCCAGAATCCACATGAGAATGTTGGGAAAGCACCCGTGACCCCAGAGTTGTGGTGGTAGAGACAGGGTATCACAAGGGCTTGCTGAATGCCCGCCTAGCTCCAGGTTCAGTGAGAGACCTTGTCTCAACGGAACAGCAGAGAGAGTCATGGAGCAGGATGCTTGATACATCCTGACATCTGCAATTAAGCATGTATGTAAGTTTGTACATGTGAATGCACGTTTTCACACAGGTGAAAACCTGGTTGAAGGATATTTCAAAGAAATCCTAGGGCCTGGTGTCACTTTTTTTCTACCCACAAACTTTTATCTGGACAAAGATGGTTAGAAAAAGAAGGGAGAACTCCATCTTAGTAACGATGACACGTTCCTATTTACAAAAAACTGTTCCTCTGCAGAGTGCTGTAAGGGGAAAAGACAGCTGCCTTTTTCCTGTACCACGCCAAAAGTCGGGGCTCTACTGTCTTACAGATCAGTCCTGTGCCTCTCCAATTGACAGGCAAGTCTCTGAATTAGTATAAATATATTATGGCTGTAAAAACATTTGTGTTGAATGAATAAGGGATAAAGTAGCCAAAGATTTCTGGATAGAAACTTGGGGTGGATTCTCCAGCAAAAATGCTGTCAAAGCCTAGTTTCATGTCATCGAGTTGCAAAAGTCAAGGCCCCCACAGCAGGTGAGGGAAACTTGATCTAGTCCTATTAAGAGATTGTTAGCTGCCCGCAGTGCCTCTTATCCAGAGTCTTTGAAAACAACCACCTTTGTGAACAACCGGAGCAAAAATCAATTTTCTCCAACTTGAAAGAGAGAGCGCCCTTTACCGATGTGGACTCGAGGCAACCACTCCCTAAAGGAGGTCCTTTGTACCACAGAGTGCATGCCACCTTTGTAGAGCATCGTGTATCTTGTGGTGTCATGGATGCTGCAAGATGCAAGGATTAGACCCTTGAAAGAAGACTGCTTTGATTACACTGGCCGTAAATGCACAGTGGGGACACAGGACAGCTCATCATGAGATAGAATACATTAATGCCTGTGCTTAAAATGAAAGAGACCAGTCACTCCTCACCATGGAGATAAAACTGCGTGGATGCGTTCAGATGAGCCCATGTGTGATGATGAACATTGGTTTGACTAAAGAAGTTTATAAGAATTATCCTGCTGCTGTGTTCAAAGCACAGATGGAGCCACTGGATACACACCGAGCTCCAATGCTGGGGTTGTCTCCATTTGAAAGGTTCACCATCCCCAGATAATTCCTTGAACACTTTTCAGTTCCCATCGGATATGCTTTCCCAGCTTTCCATCCCTGCTTTCGTCCTTGGCTGGACGGCTGGACGTGGACACACCCACGCAGCTGAAGTCACGTGCTACCTGGCTCCTTAAGGATCCCTGTATCGTTGGCAAATGGCACGATCTTAGGTATACACTGGGCATCTAAGGGGGTAGCCAAGGTTTGAGAGATGCCCTAGTGACGTCAAGGCACCCCTTAGGCCACCTACAGTAGACTCATTACACATACTGACTTACCTTTCACTCAGACTTGACAGTGTTTGCACTGCACAGCCCACGATAGTAACCCTGAATGCATTTCCACGGACATGCTCAGGAATAGAGTTATTTTTTAACATCTTTATTTTCCTTTGCTTTGGCTACATGTGCTGTGTGGGTTAAAAACAGGAGGTAAGAGATTGAAGAGAGCTGCCCAGAGCACGGGCATCCAAGTCACGGCTAGGAGATGCAAAGACCCTCACATTCCCTGCTGTTGTTTCTTTGCTCTTTTGAATGTGACCTTAGCCTTCATCACTCTGGTGAAATAAAAGACATTAATTCCTGCCTTTTGAACCGGTAAAGGCCCAGGTTCAGACAGTCTGCCGACCATTTATGGGTCTTTCAAGGATAATTTTGACACCACGTAATTTTGGCTTTAAATGCAGGCCCTAGGACATGACCTTTCTCTGTCTATTCTGACACCCCCCCCCAAGGGGCATCTCCTGCTAGCCTCTCTTTGTCCAACATTTCTCAGGGTGGACCCATGTGCCTTTCACAAGTCTGGTTGCTTCCACATCTTGTTCCTTGAAATTAATATTATCTCATAGTAAGTGCAATAAATTTGACTCTTTCCACAGTTGAGCTTCATCCACTTTAAAACAACTTAATAGCACTGGGACATCTCTTTTTCCAAATGAGAATTAAATAACTGAGTAATTGACTTGAGCTTATTTTTTTTCCAGAACAAGGTCTTCCTCCCCAAATCATATGGTTTTAATTGCCAAACTTATAACTGCACATTTAGTTCGAGACACCTCCTCCCCAAGAAATACTTTGAATAACCAGGGCTCTTAAAAGACTTTTGCTATGGAAAAGGCACCTGAAATAGCATCCAACAGTCACTTGCAGGTGCTGCGGGAAGTAAGGCACACCTGCAACCAAATGTCTCCATATTGGAAAGGCAAATCAAATGCAATTTGTTTTTTGTTTTTTTTTTTTAAGGGCATATTTCCGTATCTATTTATGTGTGTGTCTGTAGGGTTACTTAAGGAGACGAGTGAAGAACATTAGATTGCCAGGAATTGGTGTTAGGCAGTTGCGAGGCCCCGAAAGTACGTGCTGGGAATAAAACTCAGGTCTTCTAGAAGAGCAGCTACTGCTCTTAACCCCGGAGTCCCCCTCATCACTGCCTCTATCAACTGTTATTTGTTTGTGGTGCTTTCCTGGCAAGATGGACACCTACTTTATTATTCCATCCTCAGCGAGGTATTTGATAGCTGCTTAGTAAATCTCGTGTCAGTCAGCGTCAGCTCGGTTCTGCAGGAGCAACAAATGAGCACAGGGTCTCAGTGAATCTCACCTGTAAAGACCCTCTCTCCTCTTATACCACAGGTACACCACATCTCCTCTCTGCTCAGGCACGCCTGCCCGCAGTTATCCATTCATCCATCTACAGAAACAGGTCCTGTAGGACAGACTGATCTCACAGCATGGAGTCACAGTGACAGAATTCCTACGTGGCTTTTATTGTTCCTGCTTTTAGGGAGTCCGCTAAGATTTTATAAAAGGAGTAAATACTTTTGAACAACCATGTAATTATTCATGATGTTACTTGAGCAAACCAACTCCTTTTCACGCACCGAACTCCATTCTTTCCTTCTCCTCCCATTTCTAAACAGATTTTGTTTTCCAGGTAGAAAATAACCATGGCGCCCACGGAGTCCAGGCATGGCTTATCTTCATCTTCTGCTTAATTCTGCATTTTATGTATGTAAGATACGCTAGGAAAGAGGCAGACTCATGAATTGGGAGGCGAGGGGATCAGGAACTGGGCCCTCTGGAGATCTGGCAGGCCTAGTGAAGAGGACTGACAGGAGCCAGAGTGAACTGGACTTTAGAATCCAGCTCCAGGTGCCTCTAGTGTTCGAGGAACTAGAGTGTCAGGGGTCCTGAAGGAATAAGGTGGGAATATCGGAAAAGAGAGTCCCCTAACATGGCTGTGAGAGGCAGGGTATGTGCATCATTTGTAGGCCTAGAGAAGAATGAAAAGATCTACTCCCTTGCACAAGTGACTAAGACTTTCTTGCACAATAGCAGGACATCTGGAGTGGGTCGCCCCTGAGTCTCTGACGCAGTTCCTGAACCGCATGGAACAGTCCTGCCTCCTTGTCATGCTGGTCTGGAAACTTCTCAGCAACGGGAACCTGGCTTCCATTTTTCTCTGCTTTCCTAGCCATGGCATGATAGTATAGACGTGTGCTTATATCAGAATTCCTTCTCTGTCCACTCACGGGGAAGAGCTCCGGCAAGGAGGGACAGTGCCTCCGTGCTCTTGCACGTGCTCAGTCTTAGGGTCTCTCAGCTCACTTCAAGTGTTTCACTCAGCTTGCTTCCCTTGACCTCATTCAGTGACACGGCTCCTTGATGTCATAATACCATTAAATAATACTTTTTATACGACATTCTTTTTGTACAACTTTGTAGGTGCAGATGTGTGTGTGTGTGTGAGTAAGTGAGAAAGAGAGAGACAGACAGAAACAGAGACAGAGACAGAGAGTGACACAGAGAGACAGACAGACAGACAGACAGACACAGAGAGAGAACCAGCCTTTAGGGTTCTAGTTTCTCAGTTGGTATTGTCTCCCATTGGCCTGGAGATCTTAGGGGCTGCAGAAATCCACCTCTCTACGCCGCCCTATTGCTGGAATCACAAGCTCCCCCCCCCCCCCATGACTTCTCTCACATGGTTCCTGGATTTCACACTCACGGCAAGAACTTTATGACCTAGCCATCTACCACCCTAAATGATTTTTTGAAAAGATGTTTAAAAAAACAAAAAACATTTGCATCTTTGGGTTGTAACGTTCCATTGAGATCTGACAAATGCATGGTGGCCCCTGTTGAAGTATCACATGGGAAAGTTCCTCCACCTCCCAGGCACGCCCTGCACGCCATTTTCCATACCCTACATCCCTCTCCCAAGCTTCTGACAACCGCAGACCCCACTGTCCTCACATTGTCGCTACCCAGAATGCCACGTAGGCTCACAGGGTGGTGGGTGGAGAGGCTTTGTCGACTCCCTTCTTTCACACAGAAAACACATTTGATAGCCACTCATTGCCTGCCGGGGCACAGCGACACGTTCCTTCCAACACTGCGCGATGCACCTGCTTGTTTTCTCATTTGCCTGCTGAAGGGGCTCCTTCCTCACTTCCAGTTTCTGGTGATTATGTCTAAAGCATACCATAAGCATTCACGTGCAAGGGTTTGTGTGGAGCTAAGGTTTCAGATCTGTTGGGTAAATACCCAGGAGCACAATGTCTGGATCAGATGGTAAGATTCTGTTTAGCTTTTTGAAGAGTCTGCCAAACTGTTTTCCAAAGTGGCTGTGCTATTTTGCATTCGCACCAGGAGCCAGCGAGAGTTTATAACTGTTTTGCATCCTTGCTAGTGAGCTCTGTTTTCCCTGGTATTCTAGGCGGCGTGCAGGCGTGCAGTTGTACTCCATGGTTTTAATTTGCCTCTCCCTGGTGATGGGGATGCTCAGTCTCCTTAAAGGTACTTATCTCCTACGCCTGTGTCTCATGGTGAAGGAGCCCCGGGACCTATTTCTCATTACTTAACAGTGTTTTTGTGCCCTTGTTGAGTTTTAGTGACCTTTATACATTTTGGGCATGAGATCTTTTATTGAAAATGTGTTTACAACTAAACTCACCACTAAACCCGATGCCACCGGGGACTTGCTCCCATTTTCTTTCAGAAAATTAATAATTTTCCATCTGTCCCTCCTCCTCCCACTCCTCCTCTTCCTCTTCCTCCTCCATTTCCTCCTCATCCTTCCTCTTTCTTCCCCTTCCTCTTCCTCCTCTGTCTTCTTCAATATAGAGATATAACTTTCTCAGACTCCCCTTTCTCTAAGGAAATATCTTTAGTACATTTGCAAAAATGAACCAATAATTGCACAAGTAAACACCTGCCTATACTTATGTAGCAGCGTTTCTGAGTTGGACATTCCATCTCATGGACTTATGTATCTGTGTTTGTTTCTTTATTTTATTTTATTTATTTATTTTTTTGCTAATACCACAGTGTGTTGGTTACTCATACTATCTAAGATGGCTAGTTTTAAATCTCACTTGCCACAATCTAGAATCACCTTTCCCTCCCCCTCTTCCCCTTTCCGTCTTCCCCCTCTCCCTCCTCCACCTCCCTTCCCCCTCTCTCTGTGTGTGTCTTTGTCTCAGTGTATGTGTGTGCACACACATGTGTGCAATGCCCAAGGAGTTCAGAAAAGGGCATTAGATCCCCTGGGGCTGGGGCTGGGGCTGGGGCTGGGGCTGGGGCTGGGGCTGGGGCTGGAGCTGGAGCTGGAGCTGGAGCTGGAGCTGGAGGTAATTGTGAGGTGTCTTAGGTCAGGTGTATTAGGTTTAAAATTCAGGCCCCTTGGAAGAATGGTGTGTTCTTAACCACTTAGCCATCTCTCCAAACCCTGCTTCCTTATTTTTAATTTAAGTGATTTCAGACTTGATTCTTTTCCATTTCTTTTCTTCCGTTTTTTAAGTAACTCACATATTCAGAAGACCACCCAGCTGCTGATTGGAAATCACATTGAGGTGGATCAAGAGACACCCAGGGGACTGGTTAGAGCGTCTGGAAAAGGTCTAGGCGGGTGGGGATGAGGAAGGGAGAGGGACAGAAGCCCACAGATTATTGTTGTCTAAACTGCCTCTTTATCAGTACAGGAAACGGTCAATTTCCTAGACGTGTGGGGTTCATAGAGGAACACAGACACACAAAGTGAAGGAAGAATTTACAGCACATGAAGGCACAAACTCAAATCACCATTGGTGGCCAATGGGGTGCCAGCTTTGTAGTGACAGGGCATCTGCTTTCTTGTACATTCTGTTTCTATTACATGAATAGACCTGTCATGGCTGACTTTAGCACTGCTAAACCAGGATTGCCAACTTGCCAACTACAGATCTGCAATGCCATGCATCTACTATATAGTGGAAGCTGTCATGACCCATGCACAGTGCGCCACCCTTACCATTGTTTGGTGTCTTTAGGGGTCCACATGGGAGACTGGAAACCATGGATAGGATTTCAGAAGCCAACGGCACACACTTTCCTAATTCTTTCTTCTGCTCTGAATGTTTGGTGATCCACAGAAAGCCATGGTAATTTCAGTAGACAAAGAAAAGAGTATAGGTATGCCTAGACCCAAGAGGGAGCTACTAATAACTTGTGCAAATAAATTCAGTCCGGATAACATCCACACACATACATATCTAGTTTTCTCATGGTTGTGACCCTATCCTAGACTTAAAGGACAGGTGCTATTAAACATTTGTGGGTGTAGTCAGCCCCTCCCTGTGAGGTGCCATTGCTGTGTTTTTCTCATCAAACGCCCCCTTGTCCTTCCAGGTTGAATGAATATAAATGCGTACCTTCTGCTTTGTTGGGTAGAGTAACCCTAAAGCATGGAGCCGGTCTCGCCACCTTGATTTCCACCTCTTAGGTCATTAATGTGATTTATTATGAAGCTCCAGGAAATTAGTTGCTGAATATTTCAATACAGTGAGGAAATAATGTAATCTCATTGTTAACCGCAGGACCACTGTATCTCGGAGTAACCTGTAGCCATAGTAACAAGATAAGGACATATTCCTTAAATGCTTAACTATGATTCTGAGCTTCGCGTGCATTCAGAATGGTCGATTCTTGTTATTTATAATTGAATTAATTTTCTGATACATTTGGGGTCCACTCTTCAGTAGAGGTTTTCAATTACCTTAATTTCAGATGATGAGAGTAATAAGATTTTCTTCAGGCTATTATTGTACAAAAGTGTGTGTGTGTGTGTGTGTGTGTGTGTACTTCATAGTGTAAAGTGAGGCTTAGCAGGACACTTAGAACGAGTAAATATTTTTGAATGATCCAAACAGTGTCTTTGAGGATAAATATTAGGAGTACAAGGGCAAATCTATCTCTGAGCTTTCGAGAGTGACCTTCACACCTGCTCAACCTGTTCACTGCTAGCACTGAGCTGCCTTCTAAATACTCATCCTTACACCACTAGAGTAGTACAGATCTCACCCATTGCCACAGAAGCTCTTTATGCAGCCAAGGCCAGGCAATCCAGAGATGCACATCTGTTCCAAATGCAGAGAATGAATATCTTTGGAGTCCTCCAGTCTTGGATGGGACAGCACCCGAGACTCAGGGAGTACCACAGAAGTGGGGATGGAAAGAATTACGAGGCACAGGTTGGATGAGTCCCCGGAATGCTGTGTTCCACACATGGCATAGCTGTGGCACTCATGAACTCACAGCACCTATGGTTGCCGGCACCAACCAGGTTGTCCTGTGAATACTCCAGCACAGACTGGAAAGGGTACACAGGCTCCAGCCGAGGCTGAGGGGTGAAGTGATGTCTGCTGCAGAGAGAGGCACAGGCTGGGAAGGGTACACAGGCTCCAGCCGAGGCTGAGGGGTGATGTGATGTCTGCTGCAGAGAGAGGATTAGTTTTCTTCAGCTGCGTGGCTTAACATAGGTTTTCCCAGTTCCCGTGGCCGGCCCTCTATCCATGCGCCCAAGGGAAGCACTAGTTAGACCTAGTGCATTACTAAAAAGATGAAGACAAGAAAATGAAGAAGAGAAGGGAGAGGAGGAGGAGGAGGGGGAGGAGGAGGATTTGGGCAGTGGGTATTGTAGTTCTGAGAGGAGATGAGATGGAAAGTAGGGACTGGCTGTCAGCTCCCATCTCTGGTGGCATCCCGCAGGAATCCTGGTGAGGGCTCAGGTTGTGTTCAGGGTGAGTGACAGGTAGAATATGAGAAGGGAGGGACAGGACAGAGTCTAAGAGTCAGAGGTCCAGGACAATATTTTCTGTCTGTGATACTTCTCAAGAAACAAAGCAAAACACACACAAATGAACAAGGCAGAGGCAGAGCAGAAGCGTATGCTTGTTTGCGCTTCTGAGCTGTGTTGACATGGCCCTGAGTGCCCAGTGGACAATTAAACTGGTACAAAAATAATGACTGCCCCATTCCCCGTAACGATGACAACAACATTGTGACAGGCCAGGAATACATGAGCATGACAACTTCACCCAGAAGTCCCTGACTTCATTCTCACATCCTTTCTGATAAGAATTTTTTTTTTTGCTTGCCTTCTTTTTCATTGGCCCAGTGGAGTCATAATTGTTAGCCTTCAAACAATAAAGATCAAACCTGATGTGACTGTACGAGTCCCCGTGATGGGCGGCTGACAGGGGAGTTGGCGGTGTCCCTGCTCTGGGTCTGCGGGAGAACAGGCCAGCACTGCGGCTCATGGCGCCCTGACAAATAGCTCATCACTGTAATTAAAGCAGGGCTGGCTGCCCTGCTGCTTTGAGCTTCATCTCCCTTCATGTGGACAAATAAACTGGAGAAGCAACATATGGACAGGGACCGATGACTGAATGCCGGTCCCAAACTTAGGTCAGGGAGGCCAAGAAGCAAAACTGCCATGGTGAGTCCCGTGTCCGCGGCTTCTGTCCACATTTGCACACGAGCCTCCAGCTTGTATGAAATCACATCCTACAATGTTGCTGAGGCTGCATGGGGACCCAGATGTGCGTGAATTACTTGGGTGATGCAGGGACAACAGCCTTGGGGGCCACCAGGTGTGATGAGGAAAAATACATTTCTACTCAAATTCTACAAAACCAGGAAAGGTAGGTATCTGGGTGGATGGAGCCTTCTGTTCACAGGAGTGCAGGCTCTCCAGCCCAGAAAATGAAGGCTTTCTGGCAACTGAAATTAGAAACAATATTTCTTTCCTAGGGAAATTTAGCCCTGAGCACCTTTCTAAAAGGTAGACAAGCTGATCTCAGTATCTCTCCTTCTGTAGGACCTGGGCATGGGACAAACAATTAAATATCTTTAGGAGATAGGAATTTATTCTGTCGGAAGTCTTGTAGTGTCTCTTACACAAAGGGAACAGCTTTAGTCTATTGCACCATGGTGCCTGTGTTTTATTCATTCCACAGCTAATTGCTCCTCACCTAGGGCATGGGAAGTAACACACACACACACACACACACACACACACAAACACACGTATATATGTATATGTGTATACATATATATATATACACACACACATACACACATACATACACATATATGTATACACACACACATATATATGTATACATATATATGTGTATATACATACATACACATATATGTATACACACATACACACATACATACACATATATGTACGCACACATATATGTATATGCACACACATACACATATATGTATACACACACATATATGTACACACACACACAGTTGTTAGATTTTTAAAAACTGGAGTAGTATCCTATCTGGATCAAGCTCTGTGCAGTGCTACCCTGTCTGAAAACAGTGGCATCTCAGGTGAATTTGTACCCATGGAAACATTGGATCTTTGGAAGAGTGTGACTTTAGGACAAAGGAGGTCTTGAAAGCCTAGACAAAAAAGGCAATGCCACCCACCTCCTTGTAGATAAAAACCTTCAGACTCACTTGTCCCTTTGTAGCCAAGCTGGCCCAGCTAGGAAGAGGAGGAAGGCAGAGAAGAACACCTTTACTGAGCACTTGCAAATGCCAGATAAAATAACAGGTCAGGTGATACTGTCTCGCCCAACTTCCTTCATCCTGGAAGATGGGCAGGATTAGCTTTGCTGCATATACTGAGGAGTGGGACCTTGTAGTTTGCAAGAAACCAAGAGTGAAGCCCCTTTGCCACTAAGCATGATAGAAGTCATGGGTACATTGGTTTCAGCCAGTCATGTGGGGATGTGCATGGGTGAGCCATTCCCAGACTGCAACAACTGAAAGCAGGAAATTCTAAGGACCAATTAGTCATATGAGAAGTAGGCAGAGGGACCTCAAAGGTGACTGTCAGCTGACAAAGGCTGGACATGGAGAAAGAGATTGGAATGTGTCAAAAGAATACAAGGGCAAGAAGTACCTAAGGTTCAGGGTCTCTGAACACACTCTGCATGCCTGGGTATTCTAGATAATTCCATCTTGATGGCTGGCAAGGTAAAGGAAGCTCTGCGTTTCCATTAGTAAATAGCATCTGAGTTTTCTTTAAGGCAGGGGCCTAGGATAGGAAACTAGAATACCAAATTTTACATAAAATACTGGCATCGAAGAAGCTTGTTCTTGCTAAATCATTTTTGCTTCGGTTACCTGGAATATTGACCTACGAGATACTGTTCTTTCCACAGAGTTAAATACAGAAAGTTCACCCTATAACACAAGCCGTGCTTTACATAACTGGTTACATAATGAGAAATTATATAAGATGACAGATAGGCATTTGCATGCGTTACGGTTAATTGTCTGACAATTTCTTAAATATGCTCTTTCTTCTATAAAATCTGTCTTCATTTAACAGCAAGTGATGTCATGAAGGAAAATACTTTTTATTAATTTACAAATAAATAGATCTCTTCTGCATATAGCAGAATGGTATACACAGTATCTGTTCACTCAAGTAGGTTAGTTCAAGACATGTGTTTTTAACTTTTACCACATTACATAGAGATTACTAGAATTAGACCTTTTGACCATTCATCCATCCATCCATGTATCTACCCTTCCTTTCATCCACTCACCCACCCACCCATCCATCTATTTATTCATTTATCTATCCACTCTTCCACCTGCCCATCCATCCATTCACCCATTCACCTACAACCACCCACCTGTCCATCTATCCATCCATCTTTTCATCCATGCACCCATCTGTTCATCTGCCCATCTATCCATCATCTAGCCACCCACCCACTAATCTACTGAATCTATCCATTTGTCCACTCACCCATCCATCTATCAGTCCACCTGTCTAACAAATATTGATCAAGAGAGCTTTGTCTGCCAGATATATCGAAGCTAAGGACAACGTGTGAGTGTTCATCTGCCAGCTTTGGCTTTGTTGCATGATTGTCATCAGATAATCAACCAGTAGCCTTTTCTTGACTTCCAGTGGGGTCCAAGCTCTGAAGAGGCATAGAGACATGGATATACATGAGAAAGACCATGACCTAGTGTGGAGAGTCAAGGAACCCTTCCCCAAAGAGGGGATGTTCTGGCTTAGACCTAAAGGATACTCAATCAGCTGAATAGATAAAAGTTCAAAGAAAGGGACTACTTGAGCAATGTGGAAATGGCCTCCATAGACAGCTTCTTTGGCTTATAGAGGCTGCTTTCCCCAAAGTAGTTAGCTGTACACGTGAAACACTCACAGTCACAGAGTGAGATCTTTTTCTCTCAGAAAGCTGGTCCCTCAGGAGTGCTCTAGTCAGGAGGGTACTTAGGGCCTTTGGATGGGCTCCTAAGATAGTTTCTCCCTCTCAGAACACTGCCACAAGCAACACAGACATGGAAGCATAAAATTGATCTTGGTAAAGAGACTATGAGCCTTCTGAGGTCATTTGTGTTGGGCTAAGCTCATCCTTAAAGCTGACCCAGGGAAGGCCCTGTGCCCCAGGTAGCCATTCCCAGCTCCACAATGGCTCAGAAAGGCAAGTGCCAGCTGAATGGGATGGGAATGAGCCTAGAAAACCACCACCTATCTTGTTGAAACTGCAGACATCATGAAAAACTAAGTCACCGATATGGTTAGGAAGAACACATCTATAGAATATATCAAAAGAGGAATAGGGGCTTCCCTAGAGACTCAGTGGTTAGTTGGGGATGTGCATTGAGAGTGGCATAGGACTTGTGTGTTTAACAGCTAGAACTCAGCAGCCTAATACCATTGGCCACACTCCCTATAACATATTCCTCCTTTTATCTCAAGAGAACTCATTGCTGGGTTTCCTTGACATTATGAATCCTAGATGACCTCATTTCCAGGAGGTGGAAAGAAGAGAAAGGAGAAAACATTTTGATGTATTCCTTAGGTGTGTGTGTGTGTGTGTGTGTGTGTGTGTGTGTGTGTGTGTGTGTGAGAGAGAGAGAGAGAGAGAGAGAGAGAGAGAGAGAGAGAGAGAGAGAGAGAGAGAGAACGAACCATGCCTGTATCTTAGCAGTTTTTAAACAATGGCTACTTAGTAACATTTCCATGAGGCAATGGAAGATGGGATGGCAGTGGCCCAATAGAGAAAGGAAGGCTGTGATTGGATGCTACCACTGTTGAACACTGGGAAGGCACTGTAAGCTTGGATGTAAATAACCAATCTGTCTCCACAGGGTTTCACCATGGATGAGTCTTTAATCATTAGCTGTAATTATTCTTGTGAGTCCACCCAACAAAGAACAGAATAGGGGTATGAATTAATCTCTCACCACAGAAGAGAGTTGAAAAACAAGCGTTTCTAAGGTGTGATATGTATTAAGGATGTCATAATTAAGGAAACTCAAAAGAGTCTTTGTTCAAAATACCTTCGACTCGATTTATTCCATGGTTTGCAAAATAACATTAAATGAAAGTCTGGTGGGGACAAGGACATGACCTCAACTCAGGCCAGTAAATGGCAACTGACTTAGGAGTTCATCCTCAGGGTAAGAGTAAAATGAGGGAGTTTATATTAGAGCCTGTTCCCTAGGTAAGGTTTGTCCCCCCAGACTAGCTATAGATTGACACCATGGTGACAGCTCTTTACATCTTGATGATATATCTGTCAGGCTTTGAAGACTCCTACTTGGCTTATGTGGACAGCTTAAGTTCCCAGGTAGATTTTTCTCTAAGAATTAAACATTCTACTTCTCTAACGTGATGCATTGCGGAGTATATATAAATGATGAATTTAAATTTCAGTGTCTTTACACCCACTCTATAATTGTTATTTTGTGGTGGAATCTACTAAAGCTGACCTCACGTTTTCACAGTAAGGTTGGTTCCCAGCTGAAATGTGCGGATACACTCCCTCAAAGGTATGCCCAAGAGTTTTTAATAGCAGCACAATTTGTAGTCACTAAACTGGAAAGGAGCCAAGTCCTTCTCAGAAGAAAGGGCAGTGAGAAGGTTCAGAAAATGGAATCCTGTAGATCTGACTCTGCAGGTGCATCTCACAGTCTGGAGTGATGTCAGGAACACACCGACAAAGGCTAGGTCAAAACCCACGTGTTCCAGAGTCTCTGTGTGGTTTGTACTAAACAAGGACACTCTTTGGCAGTCTTAGATTTCAGGGTTAGTTACTCCTGGAAGATTGGAGCTCGTTCCTGGAAGGAGACATGCGGAGGCATTGGGGGAGGGTAGTTATGTCTTATTTCATGATTGAGGTAATAATTACATTGTATTCTGTCTATAATTACATTGTATTCTGTATTGTATTCCTCTGATTTCATAATCTGAATCTATGTGCTGTATTTTATTGACCAATTTTTAAAATATGAACTTTGCCATTCTGCTATATCATTAAACTTTATCCATCACCAAGCTTCCCCATGGGCTAAATCCATAGGAAGACTTTAACATGGTAGTTGGGGAATTAGCAATAGGATACACATAGAATGCCCAGTGACCCAATGACCCAGTGCTCTTCTCATAGAGGACAATCCTTAGTCCTTGTAAGGAAACATAGCAAATGAGGTGAATACACGTGAGGAGGATAGAGAAACCCTGGGCAAAATGGAAAGATTTCCAGTGAATTCCTTTATCTTCTCAGGAATGGATAAGAAATTACTCTTCAGAGAGCTACATGGTTTTATAATTATCAAGTCTGAGGCTACACTGCCCAAGTAGGAGTTGCACCGAATGATAAGATCATAGGGGTCCCAGACCTAGAGATGGAGAGCTAGTAGTCCAGATAGAAACAGGGCTGGGTGGACATGAGAGGGGACCTAAGAAGAGCAGGAGTGCAGTGGAGTTGAGGTTTTTAGGTTTGCTGACATTTGCTGTTAACACATTTCTTGACTGGGTGCAAGCTCAAGGATTATATGAAATATAGTCATACACATAAAGACATATATTAAAACATTATACATACATATATATTGATACTTTTTGTTCATTATACACACATGCACACATATATGCCTATGTGTACATGCTAAGATTTAATTTGCTTTGGATTTATTTATTTTATATGTATGACTATTTATCATGTGCTATAAATGTGGCACCCTGCCAACCTGCCTTACAGGGACTTTGTGGCAGGAGCTTACGTCATCACCCATGCCATCATGTGCACTGCAATTCCCCTGTCCCTACAAGTTTTGCAGCAACACATGCACTATTTAAAAGGTCCCTCTGGACATTATAGCATTCACATTTGCATATTCTCTCTCTCTCTCTCCCTCCCTCCCTCCCTCCCTCCCTCCCTCTCTCCTTCCCTCCCTCCTTTTCTCACTCTCTCTGTCTCTCTCTCTCTGTCTCTCTCTCCCTCTCTTCCCCTCTCCCCCTCTTCCCCTCTCCCCTCTCATATGTCCATATTCTGAGATGGCCTTTTGCTCTTCCCTCTTCCCCAATAAACCTCTTGTTGCATGGTGCGACTTTGTGGTGTTCCTTGGCGTCGACCCAACAAGGTACCTTTCACCACTGTATCCTAATTGTGTGAATGAATGTCTGTGCACCATATGTACGCCTAGTGCCCTCAAAAGGTTCCCTGGAACTAGAGTCACATGTACTTGTGAGCCACCATGTGGGTGACATGAAACAAACCTAGATCCTCTGGAAGAGTAGCCAGTGCTTAACGACTGAGCCATCTCTGCATTCCCTCATACAAAGATTTACAAGTGCCATAGGGCCATATGATTTTCAGTGGGGCAATGCTAAAGGGAAACCACTGAACATCTCTCAGTGGGGACTGCAAGAGGTTTACAATCATTTGTTGTCTATTATAAGCTCTGTTGACAAAGGGCGCACCAAGTGCCACCCTTTCCCATATGGGATTGATTATATTACCAGGGGAGCATATGTACCCACACATCCTACAGTGGACTCTCCTTTAAGGTGTCCCAGAACTCCAGAATGGCTTTGGAGAATATCACTGAAAGGCAGGAAGGATGGTTCTTAGACCCAGATATCCAGAGGACCAGAGGTCCACTGTGAATCTGTGTTAACAGGAGAGAGTTCCTCCAATGCATAGGCTAGCAACTACATATGTCAGCAGCACCAGGAACTACTATAATGTTCTTCTTGGACCCTACACCAGATCTGTGGACTGTAAGCCTCAAAGATGGGACCCATGACCCTCCCCTGAAGTGTCAGAGATTTACACATGCTCTACAAGCTGAAAGTGAAGACTGCAATGTCAGTACTGGCTACCTTGAGTGTAGATATTATTTTAAAATATATATATTTCAATCAGGTTTCTGTGATGAACATGTATTACTAAGAAGGAGAGACAACATTTAAAAAAAAAAAAAAAAAAAAAAAGCAAAGTCGGACTTGTTCCCTGTCATGTTAGGAGTGCTTTATCCATGCAAATAGCAAAATAAAAGCAGCACTTACAAGGATTTTCAAGTTGTCAAATAAATGAACTAAAATTTGAGCAACACAGTCCATGTGAATTGTGTAGACTAATGCCTAGCCAAACACTGGCATTCAAAAGAGAAATTACTAAGAAGAAATGTACTTAGAATTTGAGGCTAGAAGGCCAACACTGAGCACAGCTGTTCTGTATTTCTGACTTGGCAGAAAAAAGTATTTCAAAATTACTATAAGGAAGGATTAAAGAACACCACAAGGTACAGACTGTGCCAGGGCTTGTAAGAACCTGGAGAGACACAGAGCAGGGATGTGGGGGCATTCAAGTGTTGCTCTAAGCTTGCTTCTGGTTCTCTATACATCAATTAAATGAACACGAACTCCAGCCAACTTGATCATCTGCTTCTCAATAACACACACCACACATATGGATCTGCCTTCCCTGGGGGAGATGGGTGGACACTGAAGGCTCCACAGAGAGATCCTTCAGGAGGTAGGTAAAGCAGATGCTCTGGTCTCATTCCACAGACAAGTACTGGGTCTACCCAAACGCCTCTGAAGGCAACTCTTCAGCTGCCTGTAGAGCTATGATGTTAGCAAACAATGCAAAGCCTAGTATTTCCTCTGGTCCACAATCTACTTACCCATCCATGCCATCTAGCATCTTCTCTCTAGACTTACCCATCCATGCCATTTGGCATCTTCTCTCTAGACTTACCCATCCATGCCATCTGGTGCTGCAGACTTACCCCTTCTGTGTCTCCTATCTGTGCAAAATGGGTTCTGGTTGTAGGTGGGCAAAGGAGTCAGTGAAAGTGGGGTAACAAATAGACTTGACACAAGGGAGCATGGATCTGAATGCAATTTGTCAAATTGAGCATCAAACTTTTTATACAGAAGAAAATAGGGAAGTTAGGTGACACACCGGCAAGGTACAATGAAGTTACCAGATTCTTACACAAAACAGAGGAATGCAAACACGGAAGGACTGGCAGGAACCAAGTGGGATAAAATTCAATGTTAAAAAGTGGGAATCAAAAGTAGCCCCACCTAAGGTCAGCTTAATCTTAGAAGTCAGGGGCAATGGTTTCGTGCCCTTGCCAAAGTTCCTACTCTAGTCTATTGTATAGTCCACCTTCCCCTAGGCCATTGTAAATTCCTGTGTACGGGTGTAACTCAGCTAACTATTGTTCTAAGTATCTACTCTGGTTCCTCCTTAGATCACAAACTTCCTTCTTCCTAGATAATGGTAAATTCCTGTGTAGGGCAGTGACTTAGCTATCCCTGCTCCGGGTCGGATCAAGGACTGACTAGGACGGGTGAAGAATCTAACTTAGCTATATGTTATATATAGTTGGGGCCTGTTGCACGTGTTACTATTGGAGTGGATGTAGCAATCTGGCATCTTCTCTTCAGTTCCCACCTCTCTCTTTCAAGGAGCCCTATGTAGTCCACCCAGTCAATGTCCCACCCTCCATCCTAATCTCCTTGGCTTTCTGTTTTCATCCTTTAGTTGTTACCCCTGGCAACCAATCATAGGCATCGCCCTAATGTGCTAATCTTATCCTGTAGCTTGCCAGTCTGACCCTATGGGCTCATAATTTACCTTCTGCCACCTGGAGAATGGAGTCCAGACTCTGGCATCACTTTTATAACTCTGGCTCCTAGGTCTTGATTATCTCTCGAATGCTTTTGCTGACCGGTTCTTCCTTGCTTCCCAGCTGCATCAAGTAGGCCTCAGCTCTCTAGATGAAAAGCCCCATCTTTTGCCAAGATGGACCACATGCCTCCTGCCACCTTGAGAACTTTCCACCCATCCTAGCTTTCCCTTGCCCACTGCAATGTACCATTTGGGAAGCTTCTCTTGAGCTACTTCCTATGGCAGCCTGGCTCCTTAAGCTCCCTTTTGATACCTCCCAGGTACTTGTCTGTCTGTGGACAAGTTGGTCTGTCCTCTGGAATGGGGGCTTTCTGAAGGAGAATTGTCATCCTAGCCATTGTACTGTCTTACACACAGCAGTTGCTCCATGCATATTTTTGGCTGGATGAGAAGGGTGGCTAAGCTTTCACCCTAAGGAAAATGTTTAGATTCACATGAGGTATAACCTGAAGGTTTCATTTAAGTTATCTGATACAGCACGTTCAACGAGGCTTCCATTGATGGGAACAGGGAGCCTTACAATAGAGGGACTTTGGGTTTCTTCCATTACTGCATATAGAGGTGGCCTAAATCCAGGTACCAAGAAGCATTGTCTCTAGTGACCTCCACCTCACATTATATAGTTGAAATTCAGGGCAAAGAAATAAAGAGGTTCTTCACACAGCTCCTCCCATCTTCCCAGGAACTTCTCCATCCCTGTTTCTGCCCCCATCTGGCTGCCACTACCCTTCTCAGAGATGTGATTAGAGAGGGACTATTGATCTCCACTATGTACCAGGCCTCACTTCTTCACAGCCCCTACCCTTGAGTCAGCTATGGCCTCACTATAGAGCAAACATGGACAGTTGACATTTTTGGATTGCATAGTCCTTCATGGTTCCCTTTGAGAGAACAGGGCTGTCTGCAGAGATGTCGATAACACAAGGAAATGGCTTTCATCATCTGGCATGGAGATCCCTTCTGAGTATCTTGACTCATGGCCCGTTTGCTAAACTGAGGCATGACCCCTAGCCTTGCCTCAGTGTGCCAATACCTACATCAAAGACACGGTTTTGAAATTACCATCATTTCTTCTCACCTCAATGAGAATTTACCTCTTCTTTCCTCATCTACCAGAGAGAATCAAGACAATGGTCACAGAAAGTCTCAAGCTGAGGAGACTTACTCAGGGGATTTTGGTGTAAAGCCCAAGTACAGTGGAGCTGAAGAAGGATGGGTTTGTGCTATGCTCATATTCCTTACTGGCTATGTGACCATGCTGGGATGTCATAGGTGCCAGGGTAGAACCTACAATTGTCATTTTGCCCGGGTTCATATTGCCGAACTGACTTCTGAATATTCATGCTTGTTCCCCTATCCATGGGCTGCTCCCAGCTTTGGTCCGGGAGTTTCTTTTGCGGTGGACAGTAGTCAGCAACAAAGACCTAAGCAGTCAAGGTGCTGAGAGTAAATGACTGTGAGACAACTTGATCACCAACCCTCCTGCCCCATCACTTGAGGCTCAGAAAACACTGAGAAAGGGAAGGTAGAAAGAAAACACAGAGCCGGAGTACCAGCAAGCATGCCATTCAATGCTGGAGAATGGACAAGAGTGCTGTGCAGTGCTGTCTTCTGGGCATGGCATGTCTATTACACTCACAAACTTACAGCAGCTGTGGTTATCTGCACACGACCTGCGCAGAAGACCAAGCCAATTAAACTGCCAGTATAGTTGGGAGAGATTCTCAGGAGGCCCCACCTTCTAACTTGAGGAGTGACTGGCAGTTGATGCCTGCTGGGGGTTGGGAGGGAGGATCATTCCTCTTCGATGGTATGGCCATTGGTGGGTTGCCTGTGCTCCAGTGGGTGGCCCCACACCTGGACACATAAGCGTAACATTAATTAGACGTAGTCTGTTATTGAAACCCTAAAGAGGAGGACATGAACTTAGGAGGCAG
This sequence comes from Mus musculus, assembly GCF_000001635.26. NCBI lineage: Eukaryota > Metazoa > Chordata > Mammalia > Rodentia > Muridae > Mus > Mus musculus. The sequence continues at coordinate 118,775,226 of NC_000074.6, read as the reverse complement.
ATATGTTGGGCAGGTCAAGAGGGAGCTGGAGTGGTAAGATGAAGGTAGATATGACCATAAGTGATCACATATGCATAGAAAATAAATTTTTAAACAGATCACACTAATATGTGTGTGTGAGCACCACACAGTGGGCTTTGGGTTTCTTTTCCTCAGTCTAGAAATGGCTGGTGAATAGGTGGAAGGGTCAGGGTAGGCTCAGACAGTTCCCTGAGCTTAAAGCTCCACTCAAGGTTAGGGCACCACTGTGCTCTTTAGCACCTTCTTCACACTGGAACCAACTTTGTAAGATCTTCAACCACAGTTTAAGTTAGCAATCTCCATAGTTTAAGTTAATGTGGCCACCATGAAAGTATTTACAATCAAGGAAGTAAAAAGTATTCCTGATCAAGGCTTCCTGCTGAGGGCAGTTTCCCAGGATGGTGCTACCCAAGGCTTCCAGCCTTTGAGTTGTGGAATCCTTGATTATGTCTGTAAATCTGGCCGTCTGAGTTCAGGAGACAGGGTAGTGCATGAGTTGGCACATGAAGGGAGAACAGAAGGGGAAGGCAGATCCTATCCCTGCATACCACCCTGTGGGTTGGTAAGGAATGCTGAACTCCGCTTCCTTGTTTGTTTCAGCCCTGGTTTGTCTGCTTCCATACTATGCGGTTGGGTGAACTCCTTAGCCATTCCATGCTATTCTGAAATCCTTCCAGAGTCCCAGTATGTACACTGCAGGTGGTGACATGAAAGACTTGGCTTCTATAAGAGCTCAAGTGAATTCCAGAAACGGACCCTGTCTCACAGTGTGTTTCTGAGGCTCTGCTTCTTCAGCCATACAATAAGAGCATAATGCTGACTTCTTGGTCAAGTACTGAGTTGAGTAAGAAATCACATCAGTGTACTATACGTGCAAAGCCCATTGGGAATCTCAAAATGCTCATTTTTACAGTGAGTAGATCAGTGTTAGGCAGTGAAGAGCCCTGGCTTTGGATCTTTGCAGCCCCACCTTGTCTTTCACTGAGCCATCTTGGGTAGGTTGCTTAGTCTCTTTCTATTCTAGCTTTCTCATCTGAGAAAGGGGTATAATGTTGATCACCGTGTTACTATGGGAACAGAAGAGAAAGCTGTGCTTGGCTTCACTCTGACCCCAGCTAGATGTGGCAGATTATAGTCAAATAAGAAAATTGCTTGGCACCTTTAAGTCTAGGGTGATAACTCAAGTTTTTAACATTCAGAAGTAACTAAATATAAGTGTAGTCTGAGACCAAATGTGGATAAGAGCAAAGCCCAGGGAATGTCGCTAATTGAGAACTGGAAAGGTGAGAGACTCAGGGTTAAAACACCTCTTCTCCCTCAGGCTCAGGTGCCTTTATTGGCTGTGTATACATCATGTAGGTCATTTCTGCATGTATATGTGCTTGGCAGAGAATCAAAATAACTCAATTATGGTTTATCATTAATTAAGCTTTGCAGAAGGAGGGCAAAACATGTTAACGGTGGGTATAGCTTTTATTAGACTTCAAAAATAAATTAGAATTGACTCTGCAGAGTTGTGTAAGTTCTGAGTATTAAATATACATTTCCTAAGTTTGAATACATTTAGAATTCTAACTCCCTACAACACACACACCACAGAGAGCCCATCAAAAAACATAAATAAATAAAATCTATTGCAATCTGGTAAGGGTACAGCTATGACCCTACATAAAATGGCTGACTGCCAATCAATTTAGCTAGTGGCCTTGGCACCACTGCAGAAAATTAAAATTTGTTGAAAATATTCAGACTGATCATATAATGGTCTGTTAATTCCATTCTAACAACAAACCAGGCTCTGATCACTTTAATTAATCAGCATCTACTCAAGGCTCACCTACTCAGGAATAGCTATGGCAAAGGATGTTCAGGGGCCTACTGTGGGCTAGGTGGTCTGCCTGGCTACCACAAGTGAAATGTAGCAGCTTAGTAGGGCTGTAAGGAAAGAGCAGAAGGGATGACACAGCTGCTCAAAATAGGCTAAATGTTATCACAGAGACTACACAAAGTATACATGAGACTAAGTGAGAAATATACAAGATTACCATGTTGGAAATGAGCTGTGGACCAGTTCTACTCAATAGTGAGGGCCACACATGAGCAAAGTTTTACTCCTCTGGGAGCCACGTTTTAAACAAGTGCAAAGAAGTACATGACACATATACTAATGAGACCTACTGGTTCAAATTATTTCCTTACAATGTGATTAAATATAAAGATTATTAATGTTATTCTCTATTTTTTGTGCACATGCATGTGTACACATGTGGCATGTGTTTGTATGTGTGCATATGTGTGTTTATGTATATGTTTTTGTGTGTATGTGTGCATGTGTGTATATATGTATATGTGTGTTTATGTGTGTATATGTATGTGTATATGTGTGTGTGTGTGTATGTATGTATGTATGTGTGTGTGTTTGTGTGTGGACACTAATGTGAAATTTACACTTATGGCATTTTACATTTTAGTATTTTATTTCATAATAAAAAATGTTCTCTGGTGCTAGGAAGGTTGGATGGTTCAGGGGTTAAGAATTCTTGCTGCTCTTATCCAGGACCCTGGTTCATTTCTTAGCACCCACACTGGATGGCTCACAGCTTTGTGTAAGTGCAGCTCCAGGGGATTTGATTGCCTCTGGTGGTCTCTGCCAGCACCTGTTCTCATCTGCACAAACACATATACACATGATTGAAATTAAATTGATCTCCCAAAACTCCATTTCCTCAGTTACACTAGCAGTATCCCTAGTGATGGCTAGCCACCTACTGTAGGCACCTGCCATTTTGGTTGGTACAGGCATAGAATATTCAGTGATGTCATGTTTCAACAGATTGTAGAGCCCTAAATGTAGAAACAGGAAGTGAAGATGAAGGGAATGTGTCTAAGCAGAGGGAAGAGTTCAAAGACATGCAAATGGAGAGGCATATGTAGAAGCTGAATGAAGAGATAATCCCTGATGCTCATTTCAAGGAGAATTTTTGAGCAATGAGCCTCTGGGCATCTTAGAGTCCCTGATTCCTAGTTCCTTACTATTCTCCAGCTGGTGGTACATTTGATCCATGGAATAAAACTACTCATTGACTAACAGGGGAGTTATGTATGTAGGCAGAGAGGCAGACATGCAGGCAGGCAGGTGGGCAGATAGACAGACAGACAGATAGATTGGTAGGTAGGTAGGTAGGTAGGTAGGTAGGTAGGTAGGTAGGTAGGTAGGTGGATATACAGACAGACAGATAGAAAAATATACAGATGGATAGATTGTTGACAGATGATGCATGAATAGATAAACAGATAGATAGACAGATAGGTAGATAGATAGATAGATAGATAGATAGATAGATAGATATAGATTAGATAAATATTGATAGATGACAAATGAATGAATAAATAGATTGATGGGTAGATAAATGATAGATGATAGACAGATGAACAGATATAGTTGCAAATTTCTGGAAAGAGTGTTGTCTGCGATAAAGCGTGAGACAAGAGCTTTAAAGGGCAGAGGACCGACAGGTGTTATACACAATGAATCAGACAGCAGGACTGAACAAGTCATTTCAGGAGAAGAGTGAAGAGCACAGAGCTGGGAATTCAGACTTAACTTGTGGTCCAGCCCCTGAGGATACAGCTCAGCATCCATGTGTTCTCACAATAAGGCAGAGGACTAGGAACTGCTGATCAGAGGAAGATAATCTCAGTCCTGGTGCCTACACACCCCAGCTCCTCTGGGTGAGCACACACAGGGATGGTGAGTACCTGGGTGCGGGGAATGGTTTGGCAACTGTATGTCCAGACCTCTGTGGGATTGTGGTATATTTTACTCATGTATGACTCCCAGTCATGCATAATCAAAGCAGAGCCCTGTTGAAGCAGTTCCCACACTTTGGTCTAATGATCTATGTTGATCCCCTGTATGAAGAACACATGGCTCAGTGACATATTTTTTCCCGGCCTGGGTTAAAAATGTCCTCCCCAATGTCCATTCTACTAATTTATGGTGGGTGTAAAAAAGGATTTTCAGTAAAGTATACTTCCATCGGCTTTGATGGAGAGGGTCCGTGATGAAAGTGGAATTCCTAATAAGCATTTCATAAATGACTTGTCTTTCAAACTCAATATAAAACAGAATAAAACACATCTCGCCAAGATGGCCATGCCTCTGTGCAGATTTAAAGTCCCCTGCTCTCAATCAGCTGGGCCTAAGAACTCAAAAAACCTCTAAAGATATAATAAAATATTTATCTGCAGAAGTTGGTGAAATCGAGAAATTATTTATGGTGCAAATTCGGAAAGAGTCACACTTTGGGGCAGAAGGGTAGACAGCACATGTTGAGATTGCCACGTTTCTCTGGACACACACACACACACACACACACACACACACACACACACCTCAGCTCCTTCCTTCTGTGGCAAATTCAATGGTAAAGAAGGCAGGGGTTGGAGGAAATGTACTCAGGACTACTTTTTCCTCTTTCTTCAGTAATGAGACATTTTCTAGGGTAGACTTCACAGGAAAGAGCCAGAAAGAAGGAGGGAAACACATTTCCTAATGGCCTGGTATGTTTTCTAGATGTCTTTGCAAGGCATGTGGCTTCATTCTGTCCATATGCTTCCAACCAGTTGGCTTAACTAGCAAGTGGAACAGAGGGTCAGGGCTATCTGATATATGCTCGCGATGGGAAAGGGTTCTCTGGATTGTCCATGTTATAGCAATCTAGCAACTCATCATTATTTGGTGGATTATGCATCAGTCAAGACTTTGTCTGTAGCTTCAGAGGTTCCTATGAAACCTTTCTGTGGGTAGACAGTTCTACATGGCATAGGATCAAAAGAGAACACCCTAAAACCTAGGGCCTGCTAACTTCCACATGTTCTCTTGATATTTTTATCCTTCAGTAGAAGTAAATGCTTTTCAGGAGACTGTGGTGCGCATTCTAGTTTTCAGAGGGAAGATCTAAGCTAGTTTTCAGAGGGAAGATCACAGCCATCATCACCACTAATTTTCAGTACTAGAGTCACAAATCCACTAACGAGGTTATAACAGCAGCAACTACTAGCATGGTCACTTGGAAAGTCCAGGTCACACTGGTTGTCTTGATGTACATGTAACCAAAACCTTTCTCATCGAAAACTATCCAGAGTGGGACAATAAATGACATTGTCATATTATATTTCTCTTTAGTTCCACACAATCATCTGTCAGTCTCTTTCTAGGCAATTTTCCAAGCCAATCAGAAAGTAGCTGGGGCCAGCCTGGGCTATGAGTGAATGAACAAATGTGCATGAAGCTACCCGGAAACATTCTTCATTGCCTCTTACCTTAACTGTATCAAAGGCAATTTCATTTTCCAGTACAGGACTCCTCTTTGCTCAGTATGTGTGCCCGTGTAGAGATTCTCAACCTAGGTCCCCTATAAAGCAGCTGCTTTCCCGATCCTAATGGAATACCAACATTACAATGCACAAGTCTCCCAAACTTCCAGATGTTTCTTGGAAAGTAACTACCTTGTGAGAACTCTGTCTCTGCTTTCCTTTCCCCCTGAAGGAACTTGCTTTCCTGACTGTGCCTGCTTGTTTTTAATTCATTCATCTCATTCTTCCCTTTATATGTTTATCTCAGCTTCATCAGCCCTACCTGTGCCTGTCAGCTTTTCCTCTGCAGAAGCATGGGGGAATACAAAGCGTGTCTTTTGTGACTGCTGGGTATGGGACTGTGGTGATTTGAATATGCTTGGCCCATGGGAAGTGACACTATTAGGAGGTGTGGCCTTGTTAGAGGAAGGGTATCACTGTGGCCTTGAGGGCTCCTGGTCTCAAGTTCCACCCAGTGTGGAAGAGGACTTAGTAGTCTCTCCTGGTTGCAGTTGGATCAAGATGCAGAACTCTCAGCTCCTTCTCTAACACCATGTCTGCCTGGTTACTGCCATACTTCCTTCTATGATAATAACAGACTGAATCTCTGAAACTGTTTAAAATAAGTTTCCAGCCAAATTCACTCTCCTGCCTCCTGTCCCATTCCTCACCATGGTCCCCTGACATGCTGGCCTCTTCTCACCCAGGAAATGTGAGCCCAGATAAACTCTCTGTTCTGTAAGTTGCTCCTGGTCATGGTGTTTTTATCAACACCTACATGAAATCAAAGCAAGTGGCTATTAAGAAATACCCTTGTCTCGTTTTGGATACCCCAAGAGCTAACCCCAAGGCTAGTCTTCTGTTGTAGCCATGGCCATTCTGAAGGCAGTGAGGCTATTTCTAGGGAGTTATCAGTACTCTCTATGTGTGGCTAGATCATAATCCCATAAAGGAAAAGTCAGGAGATGGTAGGCAACCCAGTCTCAGGAGCATCACCCACACAAGGGAGGGTGAGGAGCTGTGTGCTCTCCAGCACTTGTGATTTGCCTTGTGTTCTGCCCCATGTGTGGATGCCAAGCCTTCCAGCTTTGGAAGAGATCCTTTGGCCAGCAAGATACCCCAGAGCAGCTATGTGTGTGGTGATCACTATAAAGGGAAGCTCCCTGGGAAAACTCAGGACACCGAAGAATTCTGTGCCGTCACAGACCTGATAGAAATACTTAGTTTCACAGGTTTTCCTGGTCTTTTCTCATTCTCTGTTCTCACCTCAGTTCCTGAATTAATGTGTTTGTGTTGTCAGCCTTAGAGATCCAATGTTCTTGGCCTCTGTGAGTACGTCTTCTTGTCCCCCAGAAGGAAAAGTTCCTGAAATTCAACCTAGTTTGTATCAGCCAATATATACTGAGCATCAGCTATTTATAAGGCATTGTGGGAGGACCTGGGGACTTAGTGGCAATGGAAACAGACAGGATCCTTGATCTTATAGGATTAGAAAAGCATAAAAAATACTAGCACCTGTTCATGGTTTGTCTGGTATGCCACTAAGCCCTTTCCACTTATTACACTGAGTGCTCATGACAAGGATTCTACAGGGACCATCTTCTCACACACCAAGCAGGGGAGAGGGACTCAGAGATGAAATAATTAGTGTAGACACAGGGTGAGTTAGCTTCATTCCACCTTGGCTCTTATCTAATTGGTGCAGGGGGTGCTCCCTCCAATCTGAGCCACCTTCTATGGGACGAGATTGCTCTTTCCGATGGGCACCGTGATGACTGACTTTGGGTGTTAGCTTGACACATCTGAGAAGCTGAGAACCTCAACTGAAGAACTGTCTCCATCAGATTTGCTTGTGGCATTGTCTGTGTGATATCTTCTTAACTGCTACTCCATGTAGGAGGGCTCAGTCCATTGTGGGGGAGAGGGGTGCCATCCCTAGGCAGGGTGGTCTGGGAGATTATCTATCTCTCTATCTAGATGTATAATGTATAGATGTAGATATAGATATAGATAGTAGCTGAGTAAGCCAGGGGAAGGATGACAGTAAGCAGGGTTCCTGTGGTGGTTTCTGCTTCAAATGCCTGTCCTGACTTCCTTCAATGATGGACTGTGCCATGGAAGTGTAAACCAAGTGAACCCCTTCCTCCCCAAGTAGCTTTTGGCGAGAGTGTTTTATCACAGCAACAGAAATCAATCTAGAATAGGTACTCTCTTTAAAACAGCATCATAATGAAGTGTTTGGTATTGACACTCACTGAAGGGCAGGATGTATAGACAAGCACATCAATGGATAGCTGATGTGTAATAAAGGGATTTTTATTAAGACAAGAGTTCTGGGATATAGATGAGAAGCACACAAGCACCTGTTGTAAAATTCTAAGGCTGGCTTCTGGTCTGCACTCAAGAGTTTCTAGTTCAGCAGCCTAAGCCTAGGGCCTAAGAACACACACTTCTACAAGGTCCTAGAGCAGCTGGCATTGTGGGTTACACCATCTCTAGGCAGAAGATGGTCTATGCCAGGAGACCTCACCATGGCTCTATACCAGTCTTCTCTGGGGTCTTTTAAACAACAGCTATGCATGGTTCTTGCTTAAAGACTATGTGTATTGGCCTGGAGGGTAGGGCCCCAGTACTTAAGTGTCTCTGGGGACTCTGATGCATAATCATAGGCGAAACCCTAGCTTCCCTTTGGGGTATCTAGAAAGAGCACAGCTTATGTCTGCTACTATTTAGATAGAGCTTGTGTGAGACCACCCCCAATGCTTCATGTGTAGGATAATTCTCATTACAAGGCACTAAGCATGTAGAAACTGTCTAGCTATGGTGTTTGAGGAGGTGCCCTTCATGTGTGATTAAAATTAGACAAGGTCCCAAGGATAGAACCCCCATAATAAAATTTCAGTAGCAGTACTAGCAGAGGAAGATGTTGGGGAGACTACACAGTCAAAGTGCTTGCCTTATGTGCATGAGGACCCACACTTGATCCCCACAACCTGTGTATAGTTTTAAAAGGCCAGCATGGTGGTACACTCTTGTAATCCCAGTACTGGGGAGACAGAGACAAGCAGAACCCTGGGGCTCACTGGCCAGCCAGCCTAGCTCCCTTGATGAGTTTCGGATCAATAAGAGACCCTGTCTATAAAACACAAAGTAGATGACATCTTGTGGAACAACCCAGGGTTCCTCTCTGGACTCCACCTATACACATGTGGGCCTGACCCATGTACAAATGTACAGCTACATACACAAGGATATGGATGCACAGATACACAAAAATAAAGAGGCAGAGAGACTAGACAGAAATACACAAGTTTGGAGACCCTATTACTAAGGTTGTGTGTATGTGAAGGAGGGGGTAAAAGTGGATGGGGGAGGGGTGTCCAGATAACTCCCAAGCTCAATGCAAAGTGGAAGGCTCTCTTTCTCAGTGGGGCTTCCTCTTCTCTGTCTAACATTCTCTGGGGAGCCTGATCACCACTTTATCACCTCTGGAAAGTCACGTAGTCCGTGGCCAAATTACACGTTCAACTTCTCTCCCGATAAGAAATTGCCTGGCAAGCACCCGGAATTCCTCTTTATGTAAATGAAGTATTTCCAGCTTCTCTGTCCCAGCCAATAAAGTACACCCAGCCTGAAACCCCTACTCACTCCTCAGGGTTCATATAGCCATTGTTCACCACCAGCATGAGAGCAAACTCTTTCACTGAATCCTGTTTAAAAGAATTATAACACTGAAATCCTCAGAGAACAACCCCATCCACTCTTACCCCTTCCCTCACATACACACACTCAGTCGCCTGTACACTCTGAGAGAGGGAGCAGACCATGGAACCACATATATCCATGCTGCCTATCTCTTACCCATGATTCATCATGCTTCTTCAAGAGTCTGCTAACAGAGTTACTACCTGATGTCACCTCTGGATCCTTCCACACCTATTACCATGAGTTACATAAGCCTCTTTTCTTTATAAAGCAGCCTGAATCTGCTATTCCATTAAGATAGTGAAAAAGACTGACATCAGTCTCAAAAGCCATTAAAAAGGTGGAGATTAGTCCCTTGACCTGGATTGTAAATGTAGGTGTGACAGTGGTCAGGCCTGTCCAGAGGGACAGGGTTTGTCACCTCTGTCCATTCCAAGCTGCTCTGTTTTCTAGGAGTCACAGAAAATAGTTGCTAAAAAAAGATACATCTTTGGCATTGGTGGCAGTTTAAAATAATACACCATCATTGTAGTTGCTTACTACTGTCTTTGATTTCCAGTAGAAATACCACTTCAATGGTCTAAGACATTCTCACCTCTCATTCAGACTACCTCCCCTCTTAGTGGGTCTCTTTGCTCCCACTTCTATCCTCCATTCCGCTTCCAGAGACTATTCCTTACAATGAAGCCAGGATGATCATTGATAGGCATACATGGCCTGGGGGTAGAGCTTCCAGGGGGTCAGTCATTGCAGGCTGTACCCAAATCCCAATTCCTCAAAGTACCTCTAAGGTCGGTCCCTTCCAAGATCTTCCAGGTCCTCGGGCCATGCTCTCCCTGGTTCACAAGTCCCCTAGGGTCTGCTCTTCGGAAGAACTTCATCCCTTCCCACCTCAGGGCCTAGGACACAGATCTCTCTACTGAGATAACATGGACCTGGTCTTCCCAAAGATGTCCTGATTCTTCTACTCTCTCCTCAGACATCACGAACCTCAGCTGGCATCAGCCAGCTTTGTGACGATCCCCTACTTTCAACTCATCGGGGTGGAACCCTTTTTCCTTCTCTCTGGCCACTGTTGTCTTGTTTTGTGCGGACCTTGTCATACCCTCTAATTGTCTTGTTCTTTAGTTGCACATATGTCCATTTCCCCGCCAGACAATAAGATGGATTCTTTGCTAGTTACCCAGTCCTGATTGGATCGTGCCGTAAAGCAGGCTTTCTATTTTTACCTGATGAATAAATTATAAAACAGTAGCTCCTGGCACTGATATTGCTTATTTGAGTAAGCACCCGAACTCTAGGCTCAACAAGAGATAGAAACCAATTCGAATCTGAATCTCCACATAGACATTTCTGTGGAGTTGGGAGGTACTGATGTGTGTCCCATAAAATTTACTTGAGGCCACTGTCTTGGATAAGATGTCTGTACTAGGTACAACAGGGCAGAGAAAGAATAGAATCATCTGGTTCCGGGACTCAGCAGAACTTAGGAAATTAGTCTGAACAGATTAGAGGGTGCGCCAGAGAACCGGACAGCCTCTGGGACAGGCGGAAGCACAGAGCCACTGAGGCAGTACCCTTTGCAGGCTGCAGACAGCCGGCCACCTTCCGGACCAGAGGACAGGTGTCCGCCTGGCTCGGGAGGCGGCCTCAGCCTCAGGAGCAGCAGTCGCCATCTTGGTTCCAGGACTCCCTGGAACTTAGGAATTTAGTCTGCACAGGTGAGAGTCTGCACCACTGAAGCTGACAGCTTCTGGGAACTGCCAAAGCAACACAGCTTCTGAGAAAGGCCCTGTTTTGGGCCTTCTTCTTCGACCAGGAGGAGGTCCAAAAACAAGATATCTGCGCACCTTCCCTGTAAGAGAGCTTGCCAGCAGAGAGTGCTCTGAGCACTGAAACTCAGAGGAGAGAATCTGTCTCCCAGGTCTGCTGATAGACGGTAACAGAATCACCAGAAGAACAATCTATAAACAGAGTCAACTATAACTACTAACTCCAGAGATTCACAGATGGCGAAAGGTAAACGTAGGAATCCTACTAACAGGAACCAAGACCACTCACCATCATCAGAACCCAGCACTCCCACTTCGCCCAGTCCAGGGCACCCCAACACACCCGAAAACTTAGACCTAGATTTAAAAGCATATCTCATGAAGATGGTAGAGGACATCAAGAAGGACTTTAATAAATCACTTAAAGAAATACAGGAGAACACTGCTAAAGAGTTACAAGTCCTTAAAGAAAAACAGGAAAACACAATCAAACAGGTAGAAGTCCTTACAGAAAAAGAGGAAAAAACATACAAACAGGTGATGGAAATGAACAAAACCATACTAGACCTAAAAAGGGAAGTAGACACAATAAAGAAAACTCAAAGTGAGGCAACACTGGAGATAGAAACCCTAGGAAAGAAATCTGGAACCATAGATTTGAGCATCAGCAACAGAATACAAGAGATGGAAGAGAGAATCTCAGGTGCAGAAGATTCCATAGAGAACATCGGCACAACAATCAAAGAAAATGGAAAATGCAAAAAGATCCTAACTCAAAATATCCAGGAAATCCAGGACACAATGAGAAGACCAAACCTACGGATAATAGGAGTGGATGAGAATGAAGATTTTCAACTCAAAGGACCAGCAAACATCTTCAACAAAATTATTGAAGAAAACTTCCCAAATATAAAGAAAGAGATACCTATGAACATACAAGAAGCCTACAGAACTCCAAATAGACTGGACCAGAAAAGAAATTCCTCCCGACACATAATAATCAGAACAACAAATGCACTAAATAAAGATAGAATACTAAAAGCAGTAAGGGAAAAAGGTCAAGTAACATACAAAGGCAAGCCTATCAGAATTACACCAGATTTTTCACCAGAGACTATGAAAGCCAGAAGAGCCTGGACAGATGTTATACAGACACTAAGAGAACACAAATTCCAGCCCAGGCTACTATACCCAGCCAAACTCTCAATTACCATAGATGGAGAAACCAAAGTATTCCATGACAAAACCAAATTCACACATTATCTCTCCATGAATCCAGCCCTTCAAAGGATAATAACAGAAAAAAACCAATACAAGAATGGGAACAACGCCCTAGAAAAAACAAGAAGGTAATTCCTCAACAAACCTAAAAGAAGACAGCCACAAGAACAGAATGCCAACTTTAACAACAAAAATAACAGGAAGCAACAATTACTTTTCCTTAATATCTCTTAACATCAATGGTCTCAACTCCCCAATAAAAAAACATAGACTAACAAACTGGCTACACAAACAAGACCCAACATTTTGCTGTTTACAGGAGACACATCTCAGAGAAAAAGATAGACACTACCTCAGAATAAAAGGCTGGAAAACAATTTTCCAAGCAAATGGTATGAAGAAACAAGCTGGAGTAGCCATCCTAATCTCTGATAAGATTGACTTCCAACCCAAACTCATCAAAAAAGACAAGGAGGGGCACTTCGTTCTCATCAAAGGTAAAATCCTCCAAGAGGAACTCTCAATTCTGAATATCTATGCTCCAAATACAAGGGCAGCCACATTCATTACAGAAACTTTAGTAAAGCTCAAAGCACACATTGCACCTCACACAATAATAGTGGGAGACTTCAACACACCACTTTCTCCAATGGACAGATCATGGAAACAGAAACTAAACAGGGACACACTGAAACTAACAGAAGTGATGAAACAAATGGATCTGACAGATATCTACAGAACATTTTATCCTAAAACAAAAGGATATACCTTCTTCTCAGCACCTCATGGTACCTTCTCCAAAATTGACCACATAATAGGTCACAAAACAGGCCTCAACAGATTCAAAAATATTGAAATTGTCCCATGTATCCTATCAGATCACCATGCACTAAGGCTGATCTTCAATAACAAAAAAAAAATAACAGAAAGCCAACACTCACGTGGAAACTGAACAACACTCTTCTCAATGATACCTTGGTCAAGGAAGGAGTAAAGAAAGAAATTAAAGACTTTTTAGAGTTTAATGAAAATGAAGCCACAACGTACCCAAAGACAATGAAAGCATTTCTAAGAGGGAAACTCATAGCTCTGAGTGCCTCCAAGAAGAAACGGGAGAGAGCACATACTAGCAGCTTGACAACACATCTAAAAGCTCTAGAAAAAAAGGAAGCAAATTCACCCAAGAGGAGTAGAAGGCAGGAAATAATCAAACTCAGGGGTGAAATCAACCAAGTGGAAACAAGAAGAACTATTCAAAGAATTAACCAAACGAGGAGTTGGTTCTTTGAGAAAATCAACAAGATAGATAAACCCTTAGCTAGACTCACTAGAGGGCACAGAGACAAAATCCTAATTAACAAAATCAGAACTGAAAAGGGAGACATAACAACAGATCCTGAAGAAATCCAAAACACCATCAGATCCTTCTACAAAAGGCTATACTCAACAAGACTGGAAAACCTGGACGAAATGGACAAATTTCTGGACAGATACCAGGTACCAATGTTGAATCAGGATCAAGTTGACCTTCTAAACAGTCCCATATCCCCTAAAGAAATAGAAGCAGTTATAAATAGTCTCCCAGCCAAAAAAAGCCCAGGACCAGACGGGTTTAGTGCAGAGTTCTATCAGACCTTCAAAGAAGATCTAATTCCAGTTCTGCACAAACTTTTTCACAAGATAGAAGTAGAAGGTACTCTACCCAACTCATTTTATGAAGCCACTATTACTCTGATACCTAAACCACAGAAAGATCCAACAAAGATAGAGAACTTCAGACCAATTTCTCTTATGAATATCGATGCAAAAATCCTCAATAAAATTCTCGCTAACCGAATCCCAGAACACATTAAAGCAATCATCCATCCTGACCAAGTAGGTTTTATTCCAGGGATGCAGGGATGGTTTAATATACGAAAATCCATCAATGTAATCCATTATATAAACAAACTCAAAGACAAAAACCACATGATCATCTCGTTAGATGCAGAAAAAGCATTTGACAAGATCCAACACCCATTCATGATAAAAGTTCTGGAAAGATCAGGAATTCAAGGCCCATACCTAAACATGATAAAAGCAATCTACAGCAAACCAGGAGCCAACATCAAAGTAAATGGAGAGAAGCTGGAAGCAATCCCACTAAAATCAGGGACTAGACAAGGCTGCCCACTTTCTCCCTACCTTTTCAACATAGTACTTGAAGTATTAGCCAGAGCAATTCGACAACAAAAGAAGATCAAGGGGATACAAATTGGAAAGGAGGAAGTCAAAATATCACTTTTTGCAGATGATATGATAGTATATATAAGTGACCCTAAAAATTCCACCAGAGAACTCCTAAACCTGATAAACAGCTTCGGTGAAGTAGCTGGATATAAAATTAACTCAAACAAGTCAATGGTCTTTCTCTACACAAAGAATAAACAGGCTGAGAAAGAAATTAGGGAAACAACACCCTTCTCAATAGTCACAAATAATATAAAATATCTCGGCGTGACTCTTACTAAGGAAGTGAAAGATCTGTATGATAAAAACTTCAAGTCTCTGAAGAAAGAAATTAAAGAAGATCTCAGAAGATGGAAAGATCTCCCATGCTCATGGATTGGCAGGATCAACATTGTAAAAATGGCTATCTTGCCAAAAGCAATCTACAGATTCAATGCAATCCCCATCAAAATTCCAACTCAATTCTTCAACGAATTAGAAGGAGCAATTTGCAAATTCATCTGGAATAACAAAAAACCTAGGATAGCAAAAACTCTTCTCAAGGATAAAAGAACCTCTGGTGGAATCACCATGCCTGACCTAAAGCTTTACTACAGAGCAATTGTGGTAAAAACTGCATGGTACTGGTATAGAGACAGACAAGTAGACCAATGGAGTAGAATTGAAGACCCAGAAATGAACCCACACACCTATGGTCACTTGATCTTCGACAAGGGAGCTAAAACCATCCAGTGGAAGAAAGACAACATTTTCAACAATTGGTGCTGGCACAACTGGTTGTTATCATGTAGAAGAATGCGAATCGATCCATACTTATCTCCTTGTACTAAGGTCAAATCTAAATGGATCAAAGAACTTCACATAAAACCAGAGACACTGAAACTTATAGAGGAGAAAGTGGGGAAAAGCCTTGAAGATATGGGCACAGGGGAAAAATTCCTGAACAGAACAGCAATGGCCTGTGCTGTAAGATCGAGAATTGACAAATGGGACCTAATGAAACTCCAAAGTTTCTGCAAGGCAAAAGACACCGTCAATAAGACAAAAAGACCACCAACAGATTGGGAAAGGATCTTTACCTATCCTAAATCAGATAGGGGATTATTATCCAACATATATAAAGAACTCAAGAAGGTGGACTTCAGAAAATCAAATAACCCCATTAAAAAATGGGGCTCAGAACTGAACAAAGAATTCTCACCTGAGGAATACCGAATGGCAGAGAAGCACCTGAAAAAATGTTCAACATCCTTAATCATCAGGGAAATGCAAATCAAAACAACCCTGAGATTCCACCTCACACCAGTCAGAATGGCTAAGATCAAAAATTCAGGTGACAGCAGATGCTGGCGAGGATGTGGAGAAAGAGGAACACTCCTCCATTGTTGGTGGGATTGCAGGCTTGTACAACCACTCTGGAAATCCGTCTGGCGGTTCCTCAGAAAATTGGACATAGTACTACCGGAGGATCCAGCAATACCTCTCCTGGCCATATATCCAGAAGATGCCCCAACTGGTAAGAAGGACACATGCTCCACTATGTTCATAGCAGCCTTATTTATAATAGCCAGAAGCTGGAAAGAACCCAGATGCCCCTCAACAGAGGAATGGATACAGAAAATGTGGTACATCTACACAATGGAGTACTACTCAGCTATTAAAAAGAATGAATTTATGAAATTCCTAGCCAAATGGATGGACCTGGAGGGCATCATCCTGAGTGAGGTAACACATTCACAAAGGAACTCACACAATATGTACTCACTGATAAGTGGATATTAGCCCAAAACCTAGGATACCCAAGATATAAGATACAATTTCCTAAACACATGAAACTCAAGAAAAATGAAGACTGAAGTGTGGACACTATGCCCCTCCTTAGAAGTGGGAACAAAACACCCTTGGAAGGAGTTACAAAGTTTGGAGCTGAGATGAAAGGATGGACCAGGTAGAGACTGCCATATCCAGGGATCCACCCCATAATCAGCATCCAAACGCTGACACCATTGCATACACTAGCAAGATTTTATCGAAATGACCCAGATGTAGCTGTCTCTTGTGAGACTATGCCAGGGCCTAGCAAACACAGAAGTGGATGCTCACAGTCAGCTAATGGATGGATCACAGGGCTCCCAATGGAGGAGCTAGAGAAAGTACCCAAGGAGCTAAAGGGATCTGCAACCCTATAGGTGGATCAACATTATGAACTAACCAGTACCCCGGAGCTCTTGTCTCTAGCTGCATATGTATCAAAGGATGGCCTAGTCGGCCATCACTGGAAAGAGAGGCCCATTGGACACGCAAACTTTATATGCCCCAGAACAGGGGAAAGCCAGGGCCAAAAAGGGGGAGTGGGCAGGTAGGGGAGTGGGGGTGGGTGATTATGGGGGACTTTTGGTATAGCACTGGAAATGTAAATGAGCTAAATACCTAATAAAAAATGAAAAAAAAAGAATAGAATCATCTATAGCCCATATAGTCCATATATATAGTCCATATATAGTCCATATAATCAGAGTGATTTAAAGTGGGTCAGATTTCTGAAAATCAGGATATTGACTGCAACCAGTTTGGGGTGGCTCAGTGCATCTGAGCCAATGGGCCAAGGATGTCCATCTGATTTGTTCCTTAAGGTAAATTACTTTGAAACAACACATCTCTTTTTAGTCCTTGCTCCTCCTTGTCCAGGGTCCAGGTAAAGCCAGGCCCTTCAGTCAGCTCAGTAGAGCACCCTTCTAGTTCACGGACAGGAAGTGGCCTGAGTTCCCGAATCAACAACAACAACAACAACAAAAAAAAAAAAAAAAAAAAAAAAAAAACCCAGCTAGTCAGACCATTAAACTCAATTTGCTGATTTTTTTTTTCTGACACAAGGCAGCATCAGCACTAAGGTCCACTTAAAGGCAGCTGTCTTCTGGGGACTTTATTGCTCCGACTGAAGCACCACCGTTCTGCATATAGTTAGCGTGGGTGAGCTCCCATGCTCTGGTTTCATCTCTGAGAAGCTAACCCAACAGTGAGCCTTGGGTGACACATTTGAAAAACAACAACAAGAACAACACCCCCCAAAACAAACAAAAAAAAAAACAGGACCTCAATCAAAAGCAAATATGAGTACATAGCTATCAGCCTGTCACCTGGACATCAGCTACAAAGACTAAGCAATGACATATTACAATATCACCTCAAATTTATTTTCTACTATGTAGATCCGCAATTGTGATCTATGGCTTCTGTGTTTTCATGTTTTTTTTTTTTTTTTAAAGATTGCTTAAATTCTTATCTTGATACAATCATTTTGACCTCTTACCACACACAGTGATGGAGGCCAATTCCAGCTAATCACAGCTGGCACCGCTAGCTGACCTTGTGCATGCTCATCCCTTAATACAAACACTCTGGACCACTCTGCATCATTTGTCCTTGTCCAACTTACCTTGCCGACATCTCTGGGGAAGGGCTGTCTCTGGTTCTCTGGGATCAAGATGGGGGACACCACAATGGACCTCTTTTGTCTTGGGACAGGAGATGTCCTTGCAAATTTAAAGATATCCTAAAAGAGATAACAAGATGATTTGATTAAGATCTCCCACAGATGGGAAGACCTGAGACCTTACACTTTGTTCAGAAGGACACAGCGTGTCTGGACACTGTCAACTTTATCTTAGCAAATGTCTTTAGAGTGACCAACCGCTTGGTTACAACCACACAAGAGTCGATGTCGCAATTCACAATGGCAATCCTTAAGCCAGTTAATTCCAATTTCTGAATTATCTACTTAGAGCATCACATTGGGTTAACACACCCTTTATGCTATATAGAGTAGTCTTAATCTATCAAACAGGTAGATGTCACCTGGTTAGCTATCAAAGGGACTTTCCAGAGAGCATGACTCTCTTTACTGCCAGCTAGAGGAGCAGGGATGATTGACAGTGAGTGACAGAGCCATACACACTTCCAGGTGTCATGGAGATATAGGTGATGTTTTCCCAGGGGAGGAGTGTCTCTGGAGTGCAGCCCCAAGAAAGTGGCTCCACTTCACCCACGGCAAGCACACTGTCAGGAGGTCTGCATCTAGACAGTTATCATAATTAATTCTTTGAGGAGTTCATACTATGCGTTTTGATCGTATTTGCTCCAGCTCCTCCCCCTAACTCCTCCCTGATCCTCCCTTACTGCCTAACCCCCAATGTTGTGTCTTTTTATTTTTATTTTTTTAATAAATTCAGTAACCCACTGACTCCAATTTGAGGGCTTATACCTTTTTAATTAAAGAACTGAGTTCAACAAAGGAAACTATATCATTATTTTATGTCAAGCGCTAATGTCACATTATCTACAAAGAAGGAAACAGAAAGATAAACATACTAGAGACCCATAACATTGTTAAACCCAAGCTAGACACTACTGCCTACAGAGAGGTAAGAAAGGGGAGTGGGGACGTGGAAGGGGGTTAGCGCAATCCTGATCTAATTAGAGGGCTGGGGAAAAAAATGAAAATAGAGTATCCCTTTTAATATGCAAATCAAGCTCATCGAATACCACACGCTAATTAAAATTATCTTCTGTATCATCAGAAGCATGCACCTCATATTTCAAGCCATAGTGAGCTCCCATCAAAACAATATGGTAAATAATAATTTCATGACATCACTAGCCCCTGGTCAATAACTATGTATGAGTGGGTGCCTCTGGGTGTGTGTGTGTGTGTGTGTGATAAAGAGAGGGAGTGTATGTGTATGTGAGTATGTATTAGTGTGTGTGTTGTGTGTGTTTGTGTGTGTGTGAGGCAGGAGTATATGTGTATGTGAGTGTGTATGAGTGTGTGTATGTGTGTGTGTGTGAAAGAGAGGGTGTATGTGAGTGTGTATGAGTGTGTGTGTATGAGTGATTGTGTGTGTGTGTGTATACTTGTATTTTATGGTTTTTAAAGAGAAAACATACTTAGCAAAGTTAAACAAGAAACAAACCCAGTTAAAGCTTTTGCAAACCTCCACGAACACTCAGTCTTGATTTTTCTTGGAATATCGACTAACAGTCTTGTGGAGAGCCATTGGGCAATATTTGTTTATCAAGAGCCTTGCAAATATCCACAGCCCTTCCTTCTGTATTTCCACTCTAGGAATACAGCCAGGGGCTAAGGTCAAAGGAAGAAAAAGAAGACACTGAACAATGCTTAGTGAGGCAGGACATACAAAAGGCAAATGTGAAAAACAGCCCCATACTAAGTAGCAAGGATATGATTGTGGGAAGACCACACACACCTGGGGCCCCTCACAAAATGCTAGAATAGCAATACAGTAAATGTGTATCGGCCAACATGGAGACACGTGCACCAGCCTTACACCTAATAAATCCTCCCAGCAAATCCATAGCTCTCTTTAGTCAATGAAGAAAACTTGCACAGACTATGTAAGAACTACCCCCAATTAAATTTGTGAAACTAGCAGAGATAATACATATCACAAACTGTATTTCTAAGCAACATCCTGTTGGGTATGTTCTAGATTGAATGAACTGTGTTAAAGAATTATTTATACACACACACACACACACACACACACACACACACACACACACACTAAAGAGTAAACTGTGTAGAACATGGCTGGTTT
Source organism: Mus musculus (assembly GCF_000001635.26). Lineage (NCBI taxonomy): Eukaryota > Metazoa > Chordata > Mammalia > Rodentia > Muridae > Mus > Mus musculus. The sequence continues at coordinate 118,755,305 of NC_000074.6, read as the reverse complement.
ACCAGAATGGTATTTCTGAGCGGAGAAAATGAAGCCACAATCAGATCACTTCACAGACCAGAATAATTGTTGCAAGCCTATCAGTTTTTTTCCTTGTCTTGTTTATTTTCCAAGAGAAGATGTGAGCTGTTATTTTGTGGGACATATAATCAGTTCTGCAAAATGGAAAGTGCTCTGGAATTGGACTGAACAACGCTGCAAATGTTTTTCACACCACTGCCCCGTGTGTCTAAAACTGCAAGGCTGTGTTCAACTACGTCCTGAGGAAGAGCAGACCGTGCTCGGGACCTCTGAGCCAGCCCCACGTACAGAAGTGGTTCAGTTGGAAAAGCATGTCCCTTTCCAGTGCAGGAAGACGCAGAACTCACTTTCAAGTCCTGGACTAAGTGGTGTGCACTTGGAATCCCGTCACCCGGTAGTGGAGACAGGAGGATCACTGAGACTCCCTGGCTGGGAGATACTGCCTCAGAGGAGGTGGATGGTGTTTGTGAAGATGACACTCAGTGTTGTTCCCTGGCCTCCTCAGTGAACACATGCACAATTTACACACTCACACACATGCACACACACACACACACACACACACATGCACACACACACGTGCATAAAATGATAGGTGGTTTTGGGGAAAAGAATACTCTCCATGTGTAGGCAAAGTCAGAACACTGAATTTCCTCTCTCTCTCTCTCTCTCTCTCTCTCTCTCTCTCTCTCTCTCTCTCTCTCTCTCTTTGTCTCTCTCTCCCCTTTCACTTCTCCTATACCCCTGTGGTGTGTGTGTGTGATGTGTATATGTGTGTGTATGTTTATGATGTGTGCATGTGTTTGTGTATGTGTGTTTGTATGTGTATATGTATGTGTGTGATGTGTGTATATGTGCGTGTGTGATGTGTCTGTGTGTGTATATGTGTGTATGTTTATGAATGACAGTGAAAAGAGCAAAGAGTATAAAACCAATCAACCAGGAACTCAGCCAGCTGAGCCAAACAATGCACAATAACCCCGACCCAACGCCAACGGAAAGAAACACACAAGCCAGCAGAAAGGAGGAGGAAAATCAGGAGACAACGGAAGAGAGGATGGATTCTATTATACAACACTGAGACATGGCGTCTCCAAAGACTGTTGCTTTATTGAGGGACGGCCAAAGAACAGAACATAGGTAAAATATGCCATACATGCAAATCTCATTTACAGTTAAGAGAACCAACAACGTCAAGAGCCGCCCGTGAGTGAATGGGTACGACAACGGTGCCGGGTGAAGATTTAAGGCACCATGCATATGTAAGGACTTGGTGATTCAGAGCTATAATGCAGCCACAGAGGCCTCCGTTCATTACGGCAGCGTGTGTGTAAATGTGTCCAACGCAGTGAAAAAGCACCCTGTGTCCTCGGCAACAAACTTTCCATTGTTTGTGATAAAGGGCTCACTTGTGCCTGCAAGCCTGCTGAGGGTGATGCAGTTGTTCTGGGTACCCCTGAGCCCTGTGCCTGCTCTGACGTCCCTCTCTTCCCAGTACAGCAGCCATTAAAGATGCAGTACCAGTCCACCTCTCACCTCTCCCAGCTCCCTAGATGTAAGGTGACAGACTCAGTAGTGTCAGCCTAGATGTAAAAATACCAGAGCAAAGAAGCAGGGAACTCTGAGCCTTGGGAAACAGTCTCTGAGGCACAGAGCGCAGGAGGAGTTGAGCCACGCGCATGCGTGCTGACTCTGAGGGCACCTTAAAGACACCAGGAGAGAACTGGGCAGGGCAGCCTCCCTCCTTCCAATTCTAAACACCTTGGCCCTTATTTCATGTTTCTAGGCTCATTGCCTGCCCCTGCCTTTGCCATTTATGTGTACAGCAAAGACCCTCAGTGCTTGTGGCTGGAAAAGCCTCTGGTGGGATCTGTGTTGAGACGAAGGCACCTCTGTTGCCCTGTTTGTCCAGGAAATCATCTTCTGCCAAGAGGACATCGAATTTTCTTTAAAGATGGGGTAGGAAGATGATGGCTGGCAGGATCCTGGGATGGCATGCAGCCAGGCAACCATCGGAAACTATGGCATTCAGTTTTCAAGGGCCGTTGGCATGTAACAGTAATACATGGGAAGCCACCATCCCTCGGAGCCTCTAAATGCATGCACTTTCCAGAAATGATAGCTGGTGACGTCAGAAACAGCACTCCGACGAGGAAAGCCACTAATCAGAAACTTTGGCAATGCAATGGTCAATCTGAAATTGGGGGAAGGGAGTAGTCAGAGATAATTATGTGTGGGAGAATCATGGCCGAAGTATATCATACACTCATTTGACAACATCCTTAATGAAACCTATTTCTACATACAATCGATAGACCACAATTTCAGCAAGAGATCACAAAGTGATATTTTCCAGTGACTTTAGACAGGTCCATGTCGTGCTGAAATTATTTAAATATCTGTTGAGTGACCCCTCAGAAGTGACAGTCCCAGCTACCTGGGCATGTGAGATATTGCTATGGGTTATGTCATCGACATGATGATAGACAGTGGGAGCTAGGAAATCCCTTTCCTGGGAATTCTGGTCTAGAAAAAGCACTCCCTGGCCTCCACATTGGCTCCTTTAGTCTTGTCGAGGTATTCTTAGACCATTATGATCTCAATTATAGAAGGAAATGTCTACTTCAATCTTCTATGTCCCTTTCTTTTTAATGTACTGAAAAAATGTAGCACAGTACTAAAAGGCAAGCAAGCAAGCAAGCAAGCAAGCAAGCAAGGAAGCATACGTAAACACTCTTATATGTGTGGCTGAAATTTTCACCAGGCACCCAAATTCAGGGTACTGAGAAGGGACATTCCCAGGGTCTCAGGTCATTTGGCTTTAGGACGTATGTTTAGGATGGGAAGGAAGTTGCTATGGACAAGACAGTCAATGATGCAAAGAAGTTACAGGTTCTTCGTGGGTGTTTGGGGTTTGCGAGGTGACTTTAGAAGCTTCTGCTCAGAAAGAATTTTTGAGACCACCACCTGCCCCCTTTCAACACTGTACAAGAACCCGTATGATCAAGGATAAAATTCCCAGCACCACTGAGGCAGGAGAGACCCAGGAGGTGTGGTTCTTGATGCTGTTGCTGACCTTAGCAGATGCTGCCCCTCCTAGACCCCGCCCTCTTCTGCATGTCCAACTCCATCTATCCTTCCACTCTCCACTCTCCACTCTCCACTCTCTGCTCTTGTCTCCAACATCAGTTCACGATTCTTCCGCCAGAAAAAGAGGTGCAAGGAAGGGGCCTGCATATAAGGCACAGAGGTGGAAGGAAAACACAGGTCCACATTGGTGGAAACAGGAAGCAGAGAGAGTTGGTGTCTGAGAGGCTCCAAAGATGATGGGAGCAAGGAGATGTCAGGCCTCTCCAACATACAGGAAGACAGTTCTCTCGTCACAGGGGAAGCCTTATCGAAGATGCTGTCTGACCTCGACTTGGCTGCCTGTTGGGTCTGGGGTGGGAGTGTGAACGCTGAAGTTCACCCACTTAGCGTCTCTGTTCTCTCCCCTGTTATACCAAGCCCAGCAGCATGTTCTAAAAGTTGGTCTTAAAACTTAAAATGCAAGAACCACAGAGACAAGCCCTGGACATTTTCTCTAAAGTGTCGACTTCCTTACATTGGTGCCACCAGTTAAAAAATAATCCAGAGGCTCTGGCTTCGGATAAAAATTTGCCAAACAACACATTCAAGACACAATTGCCTCTGAAATATTTCATGAGGCAGGAAAATAACAACCCAATCAGGCTCCACTCGTTCCACTGGAGGTGAAAAATGTTTTAAGCATATTTAGATTCTTTAGTCAGAAGTCCGTTCAACCACGTGCAACGGTGATGGGGACATAATGGAAAGAATTTTCTTCAATCTACTCTGGCATTGATGAAATATTCATGCTAAATAGCTACTTCTGAGCACCTGGAGGGATCTGGCAGCGCTTTACAAATGGGCTTGTTTTCCTAATACACACACAGCCCCTTGCCTCCACGGCTGAATTAATCTGAGTCTGTGTTCTCGGTGCAAAAAAACATAAACTCCAGTAATACTGTTTTTCCCATCTGAAAGAGTTCAAACCCCATAAATGGCCTTTATGAGAGCCCCTCTCAATAAGATCCCTCTCTCTTGATTTCTTCTTCTTTTTAATTAGATATTTTCTTTATTTACATTTCAAATGTTATCCCCTTTCCTGGTTTCCCCTCTCAAAACCCTATCCCCTACCCACCCTCCTGCATGCCAACCCACCCACTCCTGCTTCCTGGCCTTGGCATTTCCCTACACTAGGGCACTGAGCCTTTACAGGACCAAGGGCCTCTCCTCCCGTTGATGACTGACAAGGCCATCCTCTGCTACATATGCGGCTGGAGCCATGGGTCCCTCCATGTGTACTCTTTAGTTGGTGGTTTAGTCCCTGGAAGCTCTGAGGGTACTGGTTGGTTCATACTGTTGTTCCTCCTGTGGGGCTACAAATTCCTTCAGCTCCTTAGGTCCTTTCTCTAGCTCCTCCATTGGGGACTCTGTGCTCAGTCTAATGGTTGGCTGTAAGCATCCACCTCTGTATTTGTCAGGCACTGGCAGAGCCTCTCAGGAGACAACTATACCAGGCTCCTGTCAGCAAGCACTTGTTGGCATCCACAATAATGTCTGGGTTTGGTGACTATATATGGGATAGATCCCCAGGTGGGGCTGTCTCTGGATGGCCTTTCCTTCAGTCTCTGCTCCACACTTTGTCTCCGTAACTCCTCCCATGGGTATTTTGTTCCCCCTTCTAAGAAGGACCAAAGTATTCACACTTTGGTCTTCCTTCTTCTTGAGCTTCATGTGATCTGTGAATTGTATCTTGGGTATTCTGAGCTTCTGGGCTAATACTCACTTACCAGTGAGTATATTACATGTGTGTTCTTTTATAATTGGGTTACCTCACTCAGGATAATATTTTCTAGTTCCATCCATTTGCCTAAGAATTTCATAAATCCATTGTTTTTAATAGCTGAGTACTACTCCATCGTGTAAATGTACCACATTTTCTGTATCCATTCCTCTCTTGAGAGACATCTGGGTTCTTTCCAGCCTCTCTTGATTTCTAAGGCTATGGCAAATATGCTGACCAAAAGCGGTATAGGGACACGGGTTTATTTGGCTTATGGATCCAGGTTCCCGTCCATCATTGGAGGGAAGTTAAGGCAGGAACTGAGGCATCTGGCCCTGTCCCATCGAAAGTAAGGAGCAGAGAGAAATGAATATATTCCTGCCGCGTGCTTGCTGGCTGCACATGCTCAGTTGGCTTCTATCTCTGTTGGACAGCTCCATACTCAGCTCTTGAAATGGTGCCGCCCATCTTTAGGGTGGGTCTTCAGCTCCAATTACCAACCAAGACAATCCTCCTCAGACACGCCCACAGGCCCACTGATCTGGACAATTTCCGGGTTGAGACTCCTTTCTGGGGCGATTCCACTTTTTGACAAGTTGACATTTAAGGTCGACCATCACACCCACCCGCAGAGGGACAATCCCTTGCACTTCAAGTGGGTATGTGCAGAGTGGTGGTGACAGTCACACAGAGCTACCCACGGAATGGAGAACCCTCTGCTCTAGCTCATTGACCCACACTTCCCTTCCTAGTCTCCGGTTCTTTCGGGGAAAGACGTTCTGATCACTTCCGGTCAGTGTAGATATTGTTTTAAACTTGAGTAGATGGTATGCATTGGTAAATGCTCTCACAGCCTGCCTGCACCATCTCTTCTTATTCCAAAGGCTCAGGGTGACCTCAGGGGAGAGACAGCGGTACCTTTTACTCATCACCTGATACATTCATCACTGGAGTGGAAAGGATGCCAGCTCCCTTCTCCCTGGCAGCCCGATCACCTCATTAGCTGGCAGGAGGCCATGCTGACTGCCAATGTGGACAGTGCCACTACCTGGCTGGCAATGAAGCATGACATCACAGGTGCCAGCCAAAGGAGACAGACAATGGTGATGGTGCTGAGCTATTCTGGGGCAGATATGGAGACAGTGTATAGCTTTATCAACTGGACAGGCAGGCAGTCCTGTCCTTTGCACTCCTCCAGGTGGCATGCCTCTTTCTCGGACATAATAATATATACTTAAAACATGTTTTATTTGTGTGTGCACGTATCCCATGTATACATGTGGCGGCCAGAGGGCAACCTCCACTCAAGTTCTTGCTCCATTATGTAGGTCCCCTGGTTCAAACTCAGTCTTGGAAGTAAGTGTCTTTACCCGCTGAGCCATCTTCCCTTCCCAACAGGAACTCATGGCCTGGATTTGGTCTTGTTTCAAGATCCTTGGTCTCTTATTTGCTGTCTATTTGTCAGTTTGGGGTCTTTTTCTTGAGGCGAATGGCTGCAAACTAAGATTAGAAAGCTATTTCCCAGGGCTGGAGAGATAGCTCAGGAATTAAGAGCTCTAGTTGTTTTTGCAGAAGGCATGGGATCAGTCCTAAGCAGTCATATAGCAGCTACTACCTGTATGTATCTCTAACTCCAGAGCCTCTAATGCCCTCTTCTAGCCTCCTCAGTGGGCACCTGTAGTCATGTGGTATGACACATGCACACGCACACACATGTGCGAGTGCATACACACAGACACACACACTCCTTTTTTCTTTTTCTTCTTTTTTGTTTGTTTTTATGTTTTTTCCTTTTGGTAAGAAAGCTATTTTAACTGCTCCCCTTACCCAAGCAATTTTTAAATATCCCCCACGACCGAAGCCCAGAACTGAGTTTCTCAGAAACTTACTCCCAATATTTACACCGAATAATCCCCTCTCTGAACATCTGCATTGCTTCTATGTCACTGACGTCTCACCAACACCCTGGTACTATCCCTGCTGCCTCCTTTCTTGAAGATGCTTTAATTAAGACGCCAGGGTTGCAGTAGCCGGCTTCTGCGATAACCTCTTTTATGTTGCTCTGTTCAGCGGCACCTGGAATCGGCAAAGTGTCTTTTATCTCTCAGCTCCGTTTCCCTTTCCTCCCTTTGTTCTATGTTTCTTGTTGGATCACAGGTCCTCACATTTTAATTCATCCCCATCTCTCTTCCACACGATACCGTTTACATTAATAAATTCGTCTCCACAATGACGGGCACGCTGTCGCCTGTCTCCAGTCTCCCCACGCACGTCATTGATTATCGCGTCCTTTGAAGATTCAAAGGTGCGTCAGATCTACCATGAAAAGGGACAGGGGAAAAAAATAAGAAGAAAGAAAGAAAGAAAAAAAACACATTTGATATTCTCCCACATCTGGGTCTTCTCTGGGCCGGGTGGTTTTGATGTTGCGATGGTAAAACAACTGCTTAAGGAAGAGGCACTCGTAATAAATATTCAATTGCTATGTAATTCACATTCTTCCCTAAAAGGCGCAAGGGCCCACTCCGCTTTGGAAGTCACGGTTGGCAAACGTAGACACTATTTGATGGCTGAGCTCTGAAAATCTTCTCTGGGACCTAGCAAGCTCTGTCTGCATCCCGGTTGCTCTTTGAACTCACCCCACAGGAAATGATGGTTCCCGCTTCATTTGTTTTGCTTCAGATCGCGCTCTTGACCGTCCATGGGCTTTCAGAAATATCCGAAAACCGGTGGCTTCTAGTGGGCAGAGACAGTGTCTTGAGTTTGCTTTGCATTAGATGTGAGCCTTCCAGATGCCTCTGGTCTACACTCACACAATGTTTGGTTCATCCCTCTGAATTCCCATGCTCCAGATGAGGAGTCTAAGGTTGGGGAATTTTAAACTTGTAGCTCAGGCACATGGAGAGTGGAGGAGGTGGGACTTGAACTCAGGTCGCTGTAGCTGATGTCTATATAGTAATCTGCTCCACCTCCTGCTATTTGCATGACTCACGTTTTTTGTGAAGAGTTTTCATTACTGAAAGAATTTTACCCAATCAATCGTTTCCAGGGAAACAATCACATTTATCTGTGATCTGGTTCTTGGAGTCAATCTTCAAAGCATCTTTTGAGTTTAACTGCCCCTCCTTGTTCAAAGCTATCACTCCAGTATGAGCCAATATCAGGTTTTTAAAAGTTATTTTTATTGTATGTGTCTAAATATATTTTGCCTCCATGTCTGTATTTGTACTGTGTATACAGTGCTCATGGAAGGTATCGGATCTCCTGGAACTGGAGTACCAGTGGTCGGGAGCCACTATGTGGGTGCTGGAAACTGAACCTGGATCGTCTTAGAGAGCAGCCAATGTTCTTAACCACTGAGCCATCTCTCCAGTTCCATATCCCCCCCAGCCCCACATTTTGTTTTTGAGACAGAGTCTCACTGAGTATTCTTGGCTGTCTTGAAGCTCACTATTTAGAGCAGCTGTACTTTGATCTCAAAGAGATCTGTAGGCCTCTGCTTCACAGTGCCGGGACTAAAGATGTTCATTAGCATCAACGTGTGACCTTGCCCCTGCATTTCTACCACCCCTCTCCCAGCAGCTAGAGTCCTATTAAAACAGGAGCTAGGCGACTTCACTCTTGTGGTGGGACCTGCTAGCATTGGAGCTAAAAATAGGTTTTCATTGCCTCATGATATACTAGGTAAGGCACCCCATGTCCTTGTCACTCCGAGGTCCCTGAAAACACTCTGTCTCAGTCCAACTGCACAGACATCTTGGGGTATGTCAGATGCATTCCTACCCCAGGGCCTTTGCACTGGCTGTTTGTCCCATCCAGAATGCCTTTCCCCAGATATCTGTCTTGATTCTTATTGCTGCTGTAACGGACTGCAGCAAACACAACAGCTAAATGGTCCCCATCTCTTAGGTTATGTTTATGAGGGATAGATGTACTAGCAGGCTAGAAGCAGTCTGGGAACTGGGATGGATTCTTACGGAGTCTATAAAGGAGAGTTCCTAGACACTAGAGCACTGGGTCTCAACATTCTTAATGCTGTGATCCCCTTAGTCAGTTCCTCATGTTGTGCTGACCCCCAACCATACAATTATTCATAATTGTCATTGTTATGAACTGTAATCTAAATCTGTTTTCTAATGGTCATGTGTGACCTCTATGAAAACATCTGTTGCCTCCCCCCAGGGGTCATGACCCCCAGGTTAAGAACCACTGCTCAGAGGCGCTCTACACTTCTGAGCTAATAGCCCCTCCCTCTACCTCCAAACCTAGCCGCTACTTTTGTTTGCCTGTCGCCTCCTAATCTCTCTGTTGAGGAAGCTTCAGCTACCCTGAGCCTCAGGACAATGCTAGACTCTCAAGATGGCAGTCTTTAATCACATTTATGTGTGAATGTGCATACACTCCAGTGTGTGCATGCATGGGATGGGGATGAGAAGTCAATCTTAGGTGTCATTTCTCAAGAACATACATTTATTTATTTATTTATTTATTTATTTAAAGACAGGGTCAGCCACTGTCCCAGAACTTACTGATTTGGTTAAGACTGGCTGACCGAAAATCAGATAGAGATCCGTGCCTCCGTCTTCCCAGCACTGAGGTTACAAAGGTGCGCCACTGTATGCTTTCCTGACCAAGATGTCTCCATGGCCCTCGTACTCTCATTTCTTTTGCCATGAAAGGCAACATATTCTTGGGATGGAAGGATTAGCTCGGGGACCACCGTTGAGGTGTGTGTGTGGTGGTGGTGGTGGGGCAGGATCATTCTTTCAACTGCTGTTACTATGTTTCTCTTCATTCATATCTATGCTTAGAAGAATCCTACTTTGTGAGTCCTGACAGTCACTCTACCCAGCACGCTTACCCCAACCACCTATGCTCTTTCCCTCTTCCCACATACTGATAATACACTCTACATAACATCACTTATTTCTCCTTTCCCACCAGAATGTAAGCCCCACAGACGCGAGTCCCCACCCCCACCGCCCAGCCTAGTGCCTGGCTTATAGTAGGTGTTCGATAACGCCTGGATTTGTGGATAATAATCACCTAATTTCCATCCTTTACCATGAGTCGAAATACAAAGGATCTTAATCATATTAGGAGATGAAAAACGAGAGACAGTGTAATCAACCGCGATTCGCTGAGTGCCTATTATGTGGCTTCCATTAGTTAAATGGTGTGTGAAATACAAAATTGCATCGGAGGCCGTGTCAGGCTGCCATTTGTTTGCGGTGAAGGTTGCACACCGGGGCACAACGCCCCCTGGTGGAGATAGGCAAGGGCTAAAATTCACCCTCTGCTCTGGAATTCTATGTCCATGGGTGCTGGGTTCCTAGGGGAATGGCTGTTTCTGAGTGACGGGAGGGTACTGGGGGGAGGGGGAGAGGCGGGGTTGTTCCCTATGACCTCACTACCCAGATGGTGGGAGCTGACCCTACGTTTTAACTCTAGATGAACCTGGCAAGGTTAAGTCACAGAGAGGGAGGAAGGGAAGGGAGGTGTATTTCAGAGGGGTGACCAATGGTCCGTCAAGGAGCACCAGTCAAGCTCAGGACCACATGCCAGACAACGATGCCCCGAAGGTGGACATCCTCCTTTCTCACCCTGCCTCTGGGGTGATGGATGCTGCATGGCATTAGGGAATTCCCCAGCCCTTCTCTATGCTTTCGATTCTGCTCCTCTGACATAGGTAGGCTTGCCTTGGCCAGGCAGAGGGCTCCTCCCTAGACTGAACATACCAAGTCCATCAGCATCTCAGTGCTTTGCACTTCCCGCCCATCCTTGATTTGTATCCATAGCACCTGTTACTATCACGGTCCGCTCACTGTTGTTATTTTGTCTGCCGCTCCCTTCTCCCTGCTCTTCGCCAATGTCTAAGAGCCATAAGGCAGGGATTTGCTTTCCTCTTTCACACTTAACACCCTAACCCCCGTAAACCAGAGCAGTCCCGGCACCTGTTCTGAGCTCAGGCAACATATGAATCGACTGATTGCTGACTTAATGGAGCTGAGAAGGCAGGATGAGCCTGGGTGGAGTAGAAACATCGGCTAAGATGCTACATGGTGTTTGCTGACTGTTAGGGGAAACAGAGATGGAGGCAGGCTCAGGGAATGCTTGCCTGAATGCTGACTTCCTTCTGCAGGAGGGCTTGGGCAATGTTGATGGGCAAACTTGAAGCCCTCACCTTGAGGAGACACAGGGAGGTAACAGTGCTACCACATCACACCTTCCAAGGTGCCCTGCCCCACTAGGCACGGCGATGCGGACTTTATACACTCACTGTATTAGCCTTAAATGAGGATGAAGAAACACTTCCCCCACTCTCAAATCATATCTCAAAGAGAAAATAAACAAAGGTTTTGAAGAATGTCCAGATAGGGTTATTTTCCAAGAATAAAAAACAAAAATAAAGCCTTTAGCTTCTAGAAGATTCTCATTAAGTAATGCCTGTCACTATCAGAGCAATAGCCAGGGCAGAAGGATAACGCTGAGCATTTTGTACATTCTCTCTATCTCTGAGTCACTCTGTCTCCATCTTTCTCTCTCCTATAGACCATGCCCTGCCCTTTGCTTATCTCTTGATTTTAGGATGGGAAGCCTTGAGTAACTCTGATGGTTTGTGTATGCTTGGCTCAGGGTGTGGCACTATTTGGAGGTGTGGCCTTGTTGGAGTATGTGTGTCACTGTAGGTATGTCCAGATAGGCTTTAAGACCCTCATCCTAGCTGCCTGGAAGATGAAGATGTAGAACTTTCAGCTCTGCCTGCCTGGATGCTGCCATGTTCCCACCTTGATGATAATGGACTGAACCTCTGAACCTGTAAGCCAGCCCTAATTAAATGTTGTCCTTATAAGAGTTGACTTGGTCATGGTGTCTGCTCACAGCAGTAAAACCCTAAGACAGACAGACAGACAGGTATCACTGGCTGTAAGAAGGAGCTTCCAGTTTCAATGAAATAGTGTAAGTTCACCTTTATCACACGTGTCCCACTCTCAAGCCACCTTTGTGTCTGTGCCCTCTTGATTCACCCCACAGAAGGTTTCTTATCACAATCAGACTGCTTATAGCCAGTAATAAGAATGCAACTGCAAGAACCGCTATGGCTGGAAGGAAAAATCTTGGACAAGGAAACAAAGATAAGGACGGCTGCAGATGTCTCCTTATGAACAATGCAGACTCTTAAACAGTAAACTGAGGAAAAAGAATGATCAACTCAGAATTGTAAAAAACTTCCCTGGTATTGAAGGTGACCTGAAGGCTTGTCAATATCTGCACACCTGCTCTTGAACTTGCTCTCAGTGATTCCTTGCTACTGTGGTGTCACTGGCCCTTGGGACCAGCTGTGCCTCACATCTCTCACGTCCCAACCACATCTTACCTCGGCTTTCCTGCTTAACCATCTCATCAAGCCACCCAGACAGTCTTCTAGACCAGCCATTATGCAACATCACTGTTCAAAGTTATCCTTAATACAGGTGGGAATGGGTGCTAGCTGGATATTTGTTACCGGAAGAAAGTCAACAGCAACATACTGTTTCTTTGTAGCTCACTGTGTGACCTACTATGTCTTCTTACCTGGACATTGGAGGTGTCCTAAAACTTGAGCTCTCACTGAGTTTTCTAGTGTCCCTTGCTGTTGGACTTGCCTGCTGAAGAGTAAATGCTACTGAACCTTCATCATTGAGCAATGCTTTGCTGTTGGTTGATTGGTTGTGTTTTTGCACTGCTGGGCCTTAAACCCAGGGCCTTGTACATTCAGGGCAAGTGTTCACCCACTGAGCTTCACTCCTAGGCCTAAGCAGGTTTAACTTTTCCTGTCTTTGTTTCTTACCCTACAGCACCAGTCACACATAAATTCCTTTCCCATATAAACCCCATTGACGCCCACCACCTTCTTTCAGATGCCCTCTTGGGTCATCATAATCAAGACAGTTGTGGAAGTTGAGGTGGAAGTTATTGTGATCGTGGAATCTAGGTTCTCCGGACAATGAGTGGGCTGTGAATTGTATAGCTCTGTTAGCCCTTAGAGCCCTGCCCTATAACTCTGCTGCAATATGACAGAACCCACCATTCTCTAGACCTCTACGCCGACTCTTGACTTCGGCTTGCAAAGTATAACTTGGAAAACAACAGAAAGGTGTCGTGTGTGTACGGCAGTGATCCCAGGATCTTGAGCTCTCCGGTGTGTTTGAGGGGAATGTGTGATGCTAATTGCAGTCCTCAACTTGATTAGATTTAGAATGAGCTAAAAGGGCAAGCGGCTGGGCACTCCTGTGAGGAATTGTCTTGATCAAGTGTTCTCAGCCTCTGGTGTAAGGTGCTCATTGTTTGACTGTCATAGAAGCCAATCTCACGAACCCCCTTTTTGATGTAGTCACTCCCTCAGTCCGTTCCTCTGGAGAACAGAGAAGCACGGGATAGAAAGGGGAACTCTCACAGGGCAAGGCTGGCACCGGGACAGGTTAGAGGCAGCAGGAGATGTTTGGAATGCCAAGTCTTACACTCTTACCACACAGACTTTGACAGGTCTTGGGGGTATGCCTGCCTGTACTTTCAGCTCTTTGGTTTGATACAGATTTCCAGTAGGAAAAAAAAAAAAAAAACTAAATAAAGAAAAGTCAGCTCTCTACCTCTGTGGTAATAACAGTGTATGATGGGCGGCCCTGCAAGGTGAAGGGGCTTTTCATAAGCACACGGAGAAACAGTGACAAACAGAGACTAGTATTGATTTGAGCCCCTATCGACATTTCTCCAGAGGTGCTCGCCATCTTGACATCATCAAAGGACAGGATTAGGATTCTTTTCCTCCTTCTAGTTTCACACATGGTTCAGGGACTAATTTTAATAAGTCTTGGAAAGTAGAGTCTGTCACACACCCCCACCTTTTTGACGAAGCTAAGTTTTAGCTGCAAACCGCTTTGATGTAGAAAGCAGCACGTTCCAGTGTAACCTGTACAATGGTCTCCATCGACTCCTGGGCATTCATCGAGAGTCACAGTGGGTCTGGCAAGTCAGCTCCTTAGGTCAAGTGCATGCTGCTTCAGGTCTCAGCCACCGTGTACATATTGAGTGGGGGTCTGGTGGCCTGCCTGTAAGTCCAGTGTTTAAGACCAAGATATAGGAGATTCCCCCACAGCAAGCTGGCTGGCTCTGAGTTCAATTAAGAGACCCTGCCTCAAGCAAATGAAGTGGAGCATGATCGAGGAAAACCTCCCAAGAGCAGCCTCAAGCCTTTATGTTCATTTACATACAGTTGCATGCACACACGGGGATACCTATATGCATGCATGCGCACCACACACATTCAAACAAAGGAACAGGCAAAGAAGAAATGCTAAATGACTGGCCAGTCCTATTTGCATCGGCTCTTTCATTTAACCTCTCCTAAGCTGTTCTGTGGTCAGTCCAAAGGAATTAAATCCAAATGGACTCAATCTGTACCGACACATGTCCATAAAGCGCGGGCTCTCGTGGTGAGAATTTAAATTAGTCTTCAGCGGAGCCTTTCGGTACCGAAAATTGAAATCATGAGTCGTGGAGGCAATAAAATACCCATGAAATGCACTCATAGCCCAGGGATAATTTTTTCTGTAATTGCACTTTCATTTTTGGGACCAGTCCTTCAGTTCCGGCGCACAGGGAAAGCTTTCTACCTCAAGGTGCAGTAGCCTTTGGAGAACTTCTCCAAGATGAGGGGGACTGCCAAAGGAAGAATGCCCCAGGCAGCAGATCTCTAATCGATCCTTCTTGAGGTGACATTTGATGCATCCCTATGTGGTCGAGGGAGAAATGGGGGCACAGATAGCTGTGATGGTTGGCTGGGGAATTCCTGCGAGCGCTACGTGACTCAGACAAGCTAAGTCCATACCTCATCCTGGTCTGTGCTAATGACTGGTGCAGGCTGATGGCTTATGGAGCAAGGTCTACATCATACATTTCTTCTGAGTTTTGCATATAAAGTTCGGGAGTTATGAAGTTCAAGGTGATAACGCACTTGCTGTTTTACGGCCTCTGCCTAGGCCTTTCTAAACTCATGGTCAACCTTTATAGAATTTCTCAGTTACTCTGGCTTCCAGTAAGCTTATAAAAATCCCTGGGTGGCAGCATCATTGCCTCCTTGCATCGAGCCTCTTATTGTGTGTTATCTATCCATCACATGGATCTGTTGCCCTTAGGAAGAGGAACAATCTGGAGTTTCTGTAGGCTGTCCTACAGTATGAGCATTTGTACCCCTGCTCTATAAAACCTTAATCAATACCTCCCGTAGAAGTCACTGTTCTCAGTTAGCCAGGATGTACCTGCCCGTTCAACTAACAAGTCAATAAACTTGCACTAAGCACCTACCACATGCTAAAGGTTGGGCCAGTGTTGTGCTGCCCAAACGTGGTAGATGACCTTAGAAGTCTGTCTCTTGGGGAAGGAATACAATGAGACAAAAATATGACAAAGTACTATAGCCGCAGCTTTAACTGAGAGTTGCTGATGACCACAGAGGGCAGAGTAGCACCCACCAATGGCGTAGGGGGAGGGAAGAGCATGACCTATCCATCAGTGGAGGAATTGTAGTTCCCATGGTCTTCATGTGTTAGTAGCAGTAGCAGATACCTATGTACAGCTCCTAATCTATATTCATGTTGCTTCCCCCCTTTTTTTTATTGGTGTCTTGGGTAGATCAGTCTTGTATCCCATGTTGATAGGTCAGTGGATATGATTTTTGAGTGGATATGAAAATTTGGGCTAAAGATGAAAGACATGAGACCCAAAGGATAAATAATGTCTCCACCCAACTTCACGAGGTCACGCTGGGAGTTTGAACTAAGAGCTTGGCGCATTTACACCATGGCAGTGGGTGGATTCTGTTAAGCTACTCCTCAGCATTTTTTTCTAGGGAGCTGATTGTTCCACATGGGCTGGTCTGCTCTCAAGAAAGGTTCTTCTCAGGTTGGCAGGGAACTTCATTTTAAAGGAAGATGGGACATTTTCCAAACAATGAAAAAGAAGGGTGCAGAGCATACCGCAGAAATCACTCGGAAGACTGGCTGCTCCCTCATTTACAACAGTTGTCAGCAAGGAAACGAAGGGAAGGTGAGGATGTGGACGAAAGGGATCGAACACTTGTTGCTGGAGATGTAAGCCCTTCCAGTCACCATGGAAACAAAAATAGGAGTTGAAAAAAAGAAAAAAAAAAAACCCAAAAGCAAAAACAAAACAAAACAAAACAAAACCAACAAAAAACAAAACAAAACAAAAAAACCAACAACAAAAAATACAACCTCAAAATGAACATATGATATGGCTCACCTATGTATTCCATGACCCAGTTGTACTACACTTGGATATTCACTCCCAAAGATTTCAAGCTTGTGTGTCGCAGAGACTTATGCCTATCAGCGTTTTACTTTGGCACGATTCACAAGAGTAAACGCATAGATCCAACCCTGCTGTCTATCCTCAGAGGAATAGATGGGGAAAATGTGGTGTACCTACACGATGGAACGACATGTTTCCTTTTTATTAAGATGAAACAAGTTAGGTGTTTCCAAGGAAATGGGTATGACCAGAGATAAGCTTTTTTTTGTTTTGTTTTTGTTTGTTTGTTTGTTTGTTTTGTTTTGTTTTGTTTGTTTTTTTTTGTTTTTTGAGACAGGGTTTCTCTGTGTAGTCCTGACTGTCCTGGAACTCACTTTGTAGACCAGGCTAGCCTCGAACTCAGAAATCTGCCTGCCTCTGCCTCCCGAGTGCTGGGATTAAAGGCGTGTGCCACCATGCCCGGCCAGAGATAAGCATTTTAAGCAAATTGCTAGTCTTGGGAGGAAAAACAATCCATGTTTTCTCTCACTGATGGCTCTCAGATCTCATATAGATATATAAAATCACACGTGACAGGGAAGTAGAGTCATAACCAAAACAGGGGGCCCAGGGGAACCAAATAAAGGAATGAATGAGAAAGAGGACAATGGTGGGGAACAGGGTGTGTTTCCAAAATTGATCTGATGTGCATGAATATTTTGTTTGCATGTACGCAAATGCACTGCTTTTGTGCCCATGGAGATCGGAAGAGGGCACTGGATCCTCTGGAAATGAAATTATGAGTGGTTGAGAATAGCCATGTGGGTGCTGGGGACTAAGTCCAGGTCCCCTGCAAGAACTTGGAGGTGCTCCTTACTGCTGAGTCATCACCACAGCCTTCAAATACCATTTTTTAAAAAAAGGATTACAGAAAGTGCCTGCAGGATGGCAAGCACTCAATCTATCTCTAAAGAGTTTTAGAACCAACTAGGATGGAGAGGAGTCGATTATCCTAAAATGTATTTATGTTCCTTATCATGTAGGCTATTTGGCAATCAAGGGAAAGATCTCCTGGAGCTTCCCTTGGGGAAAGTCACCAACTTCACATTGGAACTGGGTTTTACAATTGGAGGAGTCATTGCATATCCCGCGCAGTTTCACTATGGATGATGTCACCTTGGGTATGTTGGGGTAAGGAGTGGGTATTGGTTGTGTCAAATTCTGACAGTCACACCAGATGATGGAACAATTAATATCATCAAGATGCATCCACTTTTGGTTATGTTCAGTTCTAAGATATTAAGCAGGCAAAAGCCATCAGCCAGGGGACCTTCCTGGGACAGCCCACTCCCAGAGATGAGTTCACTTGGGGTATATGATCTCAGCTCTTTGAACCAATTGGAAGCCCATTGCAATGCTAATCAAGACCAAGCAGAGGCCATAATGACCAGATTTCCATAGACAGAAGTCTAGACATCCTCACCCTTTGGATAAGAGATTCCCTCTCAAGGCCTTTGGAAGACAGAGGTACAACTTCTACCAAACTCATGAGTGAGGGCTTGCATGAAAGCATACACATGTGTGCTCACACGCTCGCACACATGCGCGCGCGCACACACACACAGACACACACACACACTAACCATATCATGAATTTTTTGTTTGTTTGTTTTTTTGAGACAGGGTTTCTCTGTGTAGCCCTGGCTGTCCTGGAACTCACTCTGTAGACCAGGCTGGCCTCGAACTCAGAAATCTGCCTGCCTCTGCCTCCCAAGTGCTGGGATTAAAGGCGTGTGCCATTTTTGAAAGCTAAGCTCAAAGGCTTTCCATCTCATGATGCCTTTGTTCTCGTGGTAAACATGCCGTTGTTTAAATGAGTTAGAGGCACCTGCTGTTTCAGGTGACAATAGCTATGTTTCGGGAAGGCTGAATGTCCCTGGCTTCCCAAGAGCTTTGAGAATTGAGAGAAAAAGAACCACCCAGGCAGTGAGAGGGGAAGGGTTCAGTCGAAAAGTGGCAGAGAGAGAAAGTAGTCGTGATAAAAGAAGAAAAGGGGATAAAAAAAAAGCAACAAAGGAAGACAGATGAGGCCTGTTTAAGGCATCTATTGATTTAAACCATTTTATTATATCAGTATGTGCTCAAAAGGAACCAGGGCTGACAAGTTAATGAACTCTAGTTAGAAATTTCCAGATGAAGCTGAGACCGGCATTAGCACCCCATCCTTATCCTAATCACCCGAGACCTCGCCTTGCAAAAATGTCTTGATCACATTACAAGGGAGCCCAGATTATCTGCAGTAACAACAACCATCAATCAAACACTGAGGGGACCAAGGTTGGGAAAATCAACGTAACAGGAACGGGAGGTGTTGAACGCCGACCCGGATGGGCTACAGTGAAAAGCCAGGCTTTCCACTGAGTAGCTGTGCCAGCCTGGGTGAGCCTTTGACTTTTCCTGCTGCTGTCGCGTGGGAATAAGTAGCCAGCCTTATTCTGAGTGACAAAGGCAAGGGCCATAGATAGCTTACGTTTTCATGTTTCCTTTAATTTGCAGGATAGTTCAAATGGGTCAGAACCCAGACGCTCTTTCAAACTCGGTAGTCCTGATGGCAGCAGCGTCTAATATCTACAGTCAAGTTCCAAGAATCTGCAGCTGAGCTTATCAATTGCGAGCTTATCATCATGGATGCTTACCTGTGGCGGATGCCTTTATTCTTTAAAGGCTTAAGGACGATGGCTTTAAATTTCTGCAAAGATCTCTTCTCTTTTTTTCTCTCTGATATGACATTTTAAAAAAAGTCCCATGCCTGCGCATGCTTCTGTGTGTGTGTGCACATGTGAGGGTTTACACACCCATGGGCTCATGGATTCCAGAGATGGACTTCAGGCCTCCTGCTTCATCAGTCTGTACCATATTCCCCCAAGACAGAAACTTTCACTGAACTTAGGCACTAGGCTGGCAGCCATCAAGCCCCAGGACACCTTCTATTGCCCCTCACATAGCACTGAGGTTACAGTTTATATGTGGCTACTGGGGATCTTCACATATGCCTACCAAGGGCTCTTCCCTTCCAAGCCTTCTCCCCTGATATTACATTTTTTTTTCTTGGTTGTTTTTTCGAGACACGGTTTCTCTGTGTAGTCCTGGCTGTCCTGGAACTTACTCTGCAGACCAGACTAGCCTTGAACTCAGAAATCCACCTGTCTGCCTCCCAAGTGCTGGGATTAAAGGCATATGCCACCACTGCCCGACCTGATATTACATTTTTAAATGATACACAAAACATAAAAATAGGTATTTATTGAACTCCAACATGTACCTGGCACTGAGAGGCAGAGTTATAGACCAAACCATGTGAATAAAAAAAAAAAATCTGTCCCTTAAAAAGCCAACACAGGCCGGGCATGGTGGTGCACGCCTTTAGTCCCAGCACTCGGGAGGCAGAGGCAGGCAGATTTCTGAGTTTGAGGCCAGCCTGGTCTACAGAGTTCCAGGATAGCCAGGGCTATACAGAGAAACCCTGTCTCGAAAAACCAAAAAAAAAAAAAAAAAAAAAAAAAAAAGAAAAAAGCCAACACAGTCATGGGTTTACTATTTAAGGCCAGTTTCTTTGGCCATATCTAAATGATATGCTTTGGGGGATCACAAGGACTGGAATGGCTCCATGCAGGACCAGCCTCTGCTTCCACAGCTGAACTAAACATGGGCACCTGGCTTGGCTGAGTTTGCTTCCATTGGTTACCAATGCCAATGGTCCCTCGAGCTGCTGGCAATGGGCCTATGCAGGAATGACCTGGCAGAGACCAAGTTCACTTAGGAGGTCACCTGAGATCTCTCTAGGGCACTGCAGCACCACAACGATTTGGCCATCAGGGGTTCCAGCTTGAAGGGGAATGTTCCACCTATGGCTGACTGAGGAGCTAACCAAGGGACACACTGCTGTGCACAGTAAGAACACGCATGTAGAACAACATATGTTCATGGAAAATTCCTTTCTTCCTATCGAAGAAGACAGGAAAAATAGGAAGGGAGAGTGGGGAGGAAAGCAACGGCCCACAAGGAAGCAGAGAAGAGGAAAGGTGAGGCAAAGGTAGGAGTGCGGGGAGAAGGGAAGGGAGGAGAGAGGAGAGAAGGCAGAGAGAAGGGAAAGAGAAAGAAAGAAATCCATGGAGCGTACCACCATATAGGTACATATTAAAAATATTTTTAGGAGCTGAACAGTGGTGACACACACCTTTAATCCCAGCACACAGGAGGCAGAGGCAGGCAGATCTCTTTGGGTTCCAGCCCTTCCTGGTCTAAAGAATGAGTTCCAGGGAAAACAGAGATACACAGTGAGACCCTGTCTCAAAAAAACCATACACACATACACACCCACCCACACACACACACACACACACACACACACGCATATATATACATATATATGCATATACATACCAATATATATGGATATATAATTTTAATGTACATATGTATATATACATATATAATTTTATGATTATGATTGTTTTGCCTGCATATGTTTGTGCACATATATGCATATCCCTGGTGCCTGCAGAGGCATCTCCTAGAGCTGGAGTTATAGACAATTGCTAGCCACCATGTGGGTGCTGGGGACTGGATCTGGGCAATCTTAAAGAGCAGCCAGAGCTCTTATCTACTGAGCCCTCTCTCCAGCCCCACTCTGCACATCTCACTCGACAGATATTATTATGGCTTGCCAGCCAGAAGAAGAAATACAGTTCAGTCTTTAAAATCAATAAACACAAAAATCACGCAGCCACACAGAAAATGTTCATCAGATAATACACAGAAAATTACAGTGTCCTGTCGCACTTCTGCATATTTAAACACAGGCAATGTGCTGCAATGAGAAATCAGAAGGACTCACTCATGGAGGGCTTTGCTTGGGGAATTGCAATAATTTTATTCACACCCCCCCAAAATGATTTTAACGCTGTTACAGATTTTACAACACGAAAGCTCTAAAAAAGCATATGGTCCTAGCTCTGTTTTTATTAGTCTGTATTGTAATGAATGTTGAAGTCTGGTCTGGAAATTAAATTTGCTTTGGAAATAAAGGGTCTAATTATTGTTCTAAGTTTTAATCACCAGCTTGTGCGGTCTGAGCAGACAGTCTGGGAAGACCCGGGGTGGATCTGACAGAATTATTGAGAACGGAATGTCTGATACGAAAGGCTGCTTCTGTTGCCCCTTGTTGGAACCAGGTCAGAGAGGGAGTGTCTAAGCATGTCCACCATACTGGCTGTGGTGGTTTGAACCACAGAGACGTGGTAGGATGGGTTGGTAGGAAAAAGGAGATGGAAACTAAGGCAGAGAGGGAGGCAGTGAGAGCCAGTGAATAAGGGAATTAAGGAGGAGCAAGATGTAGCCTTGTATAGGGTTGGACAGTGACGATCCGAAGCCTCAGGTCCACAAGGCCTGCCCAAACTATCACTTGTAACTTTGTTTATGCTTCTAATAGCAAATCCATAGATGTTAGGGAGTGCCAGGCTGTTCACTGGTACCTTGCCCTCAGAGTTTGGCACTGGAAGCTCGTTAGTGTTATACCCTTTCCTTACCCCAGAGACATGAATTAGGACATGCATTTTTACAATGCCACCGCTGTCCTGGGCTGAACACACCTTAACTTCCGGTCTTTCCCTGCCTACTAACTTCTGAAGACGTTGAATTCTGTTTGGGTGTACTCTGTCTCCCACTCTAGTCCTTAGAGCTGAGTCATCAACACAGGACCAAAAAAAAAAAAAAAAAAAAAAAAAAAAAAACCAAAAAACAAAAAAACAAAAACCACTGTAGCCTCGCATGATCTGTGTGGTCTAGATTCAGTTTAAGAAATCTAGAGTGTCCCTGGACGGCAAGCTTCCATTGCATTTAAGTCACATCCCCCTCTCACCTCCCGGATAGAGACTGTAGTGGCCTCACAAAATTAAATGTGTTAGGTATTTTAAATGCTTCACAGTAAAGACTAAATATGGGCTGTGGCATTACTGGGTTCTTCTTAACTCCTGGCCTTGTCATTCCCAAGCTGTGATCCTCAGTCTACACATCTTTAGTATGGGATGGCAGCCCTTCATAGGCCCAGGCGCTATGTGGATTTAAATCTATAGATATGGAAAGCAATTGACAAATCAAGCCAGGGGTTGCCAAGCTTTACCTATAAAGCACAAAGTGACCACAGTTTGCGTTGTCAGCCATGGTAGCTCTGTTGCAACTCCTCAGCCATAAACGATGATAGTGAACGGGCAAGGCTGTGTGTCCCTGTAAAGTCTTACTGCTGAAAACAGTTGATAGGTCATGTCGGAGTATCGCTGGAAACCTTTATTCTAAACATCTGTCTATAGTCGCAATCATTAGCCAGAAGCTTCAAAACTTTGGCAGGAAACTTGACAAGTTCCTTGATTTGCATGAAGTCTTTTCTTTTTCTTCTTTTCTTTTTTTTTTTAAGGATTTATTTATATGTATATGTGTTTGTGAACGTGTTTATGAATGCAGTGCCCACAGAGTACAAAGGTTGTGTTAGATCCCTTGAGGTAGGCATTGCAGGTGTTGGTGAGCAGCCCAGTGTGTGTGTGTGTGTGTGTGTGTGTGTGTGTGTGCGTGCTAGGAACTGAATTCCAGTCCTGGTAGAGATGGAAGGGTTTTTAACGGCGGAGACCCTTCTTCCGTTCCACGTGGGGCATTTTCTAAATATCAGAGGGACACAGTGTGCCCCAGACTTAGCCTTGTTGAGCTGCGTAGACGATTGCACCTTGCTGAAGGACCTCTGATTCTTCGGAGCATTTCTCTATTCCCTTCTCTCAGCAGCCCCATGGATTGAGTAGTGATACTTTGCTCTATAGGACAGAGCGAGGCCCAGACTGGCAGGAGAATCAGTTGTTCAGGGTTTCCGTCAAACCTGGCTTTTCAGCTCCCCATCCCCACACACACCCTGCCTCTCTGGCCCGTGCCTGCTGAGATCAGACCAAGATATAGTCTGTAAAAACTCTGGGACTTGGGGGCATGGTTTGGTGAGCAGGTGTCACCTGGAAATAGGAAAATGTTACAAGACAAGGTCTTGCAAATTGTGCTCAAGGAATGTCAACAGCTTGCTTTATTTTGCTCCATTGTTGTCGTGACAACCCTGACATTTCAAGTCACAGCTCTGTGAGGTAGAAGCCTAATAGGAACACGGAGCCAACCAGACACCCTTGGGACAAGGAAATAACATGTCAGAGTCAAACCCAAAAGATGTCAACACGAGATCGGGATGTAGGAGCTTGACGGAGACTGCCGTTGTGAGCCAAAGGCATGTTCTCCTATGGAGCATGGCTGAGCCCAGAGAGCAGATTCTAAACATGTCAGTACTCGAACGAGTGAGCTGGGGGCTGCCACTCACCAGCACCATGATGTTAACTCCTGTTGTCAACTTAGCAGGATCTAGAATTACCTAGAGGGAAATGTCTCTGTAGGAGATGATCTACATTGTTTGAGGTAGGAAGACCCACCCTAAATATACACAGTGCCATCCCATGGGCTGAGGTCCTGGAGTGAATAAAGTGGACAGAGCCAAGATCAGCTATCTCACATTGCTGCCACTGGGACTTCCCGCCACGAGGGGCTGAGCCCTCAACCATTGAGCTGAGGTGAACTTCTCTTTCCTCAAGATCTTCAGCCAGGTATTTTCTCATAGCAATGACACAAGCATCAAACACAGAAGCCTTCTCAGACAGGAAGTCTGCTCAGGTATTTTTATTACATGTATTTACTTACTAAGGTGTGTGTGTGTGTGTGTATGAGTGTGTGTGCATGTACGTCATGAAGTCAGTTTTTTCTTCCTACCATGTGGTTTCTGGGTATCGAACTCAGGTCCTCAAACTTGGTTGCAAGCCTCTTTACCCACTGAGCCATCTCACTGGTCCAGGAAATTTTCTCCAAAGCAACTATTTACAAGGGTGTTAGCCAGTCTATTTCCCCCTCTTGCTTGTCTCTTGACCAATGGCTCTCATCCTTCCTAATGCTGCCACTCTTTAATGTAGTTCTTCATGTTGTGGTGTCTCTCCAACCATAAAATTAATCTATTGCTATTTCATAACTATAATTTTGCTACTGTTATAAATCATAATGTAAACATCTCATATGTGACCTTCATATGTGAAAAGGTCGTTTGACCCACAAAGGAGTCATGGCCCATGGGGTTGGGAACTGATGCTCTTGACCAACTTCACGAGTCCATCTTGTCACTGAACTCACAACATACACGTGATACTCGCTTGGGACTAACACCCACTTTTCAATTCAACGATGAATGGATTTTAGCATTTATAAATAAATATTCTGAGGTTTAAAGTCCAGGGAGCGATGAAAACTTTAATAAGGAGGGTTTGTGAGTGGCGTGCATGCGTGGAGTGCAGTGGGATGCTATAGCCTTGTTATGCAGATTCAGCCACCTTCTCATACATATTTCAAAGTTATTACAAGAGAATCAGAGTTATTTCAATAATTTCTGTCCAGTAATATTTCTCAAAGCAAACTCTATTAAGCCAAATTAAGTCATTGATCAGTTTTCTACACTGCATAGTAAAAGAATTTCAAATGAGAAAGGTCCATTTTACTTCACCACAGTGATTTCCATCAGAACTCATTGTGCTATATGCAATTTTTATACCAATGATGTTTTTATACCATTGATTGTTTGGGTCAAATTAAATTCTTACCAATGGTGTTTCTGACTCGTGGGTCTGTTTAGAGTTGGGCGAGGACTCAGTCTACCAACTTCAAGTTTGCATTTTTTACCCCTTTGACAGGATCACTGGGTTCTTGCATCGATGACTCACTACCAATAAATTTCCTCTGGTTGGTTTGGGCACCCATCATTTTCTTTCATTTTTGTTCTTTCTACTACATCTAATTTTTCACAGGCTATCACAGTGATGTTCCACAATGCTAGCAATATTTGATCTCTCAGTCAATTTTTCTTCCACAACAGATTTTACAGTGTGTCATTTTACCCACTGCCTGTTTTATTTTGTCTGTGATATTTCTAGCAGCAATATTATGAATTGGATTCCAGACAGTGCTATGTACTTATTTCTCAGAGCAAATACTATTAGGAAGGCTGACAGAAACTCTGATTCCAAAGAACAGCCCCAAAGCCACACTGAAAGGAACGACGTCATCACTTGTTGCTTTAGAACTCAGGAGCCAAAGCCACAGAGACGTTAGGGAACTGGAAGCCCCGGGAAGTCTTGGAAAAGGAGTGGATTTCAACCTGACTCTACCCTCAGTGCAAGAACCCTAAGGAACATGTTGACCCACACCTAGTAATGATGTGCTATCTTCACTGAAGCTTGATAGTAAGACCTCTTCTTGTAGAGTAGAAAGTCAAGCCCTACACAAGAATGTCCGTGCTCACTGAGCTCATCAATGACAGACCTCGAGCACCGCCTTTCTCAGGTTGCCATGGGAACGAATGTCTCAACTCTCCTGTAGCTTCAAGAGCATGTCCGAGAAACCCTCTTTCTTGATTTCTCCCTAAACAGGGCATTAATTGGGCTGGTGCTTGACATTTTACTAGTCTTTTGGTTTTACATTGGCTACCCATCTACACACTCTGAGGCACATGCAAAGATCTCAGTGCGCTGCCTTTTCTATTAGAGCAGCCAGGCAACCTGGCATAGGTTTGAAAGCTGTGTTGATAGTGACGCAAGCATGGTTGTCTCCCTAAATTATTATTTTTCCATTTTCTTGCTGTACAAATAAATTCAATTTTCTTTGAGGCACCAAACTGACAAAATCATTTTCTGTCCCCTTTCTGCTTCCCTTGCAGCTAGGATAAACTACGAGACAAGTCCCTGACCTCTGCGGTAAGTAGTGGAATTCTTCTGGTAGGACTTCCTTCATTGTAAAGAGGATATAAAGCCAGGGCTGCTTAGCTTCCCCTCCTCCCAGGCTTACTGACAGGATGGATGGGTGTCCTTTCATTGTTACAAACATGAAGAAGAGTGTGAAGACTAACTACAACATTTAAAAAAGGCGGAGTGAAAGGTAACAATAATTCAACTTCCACATGGTTCTGTTGAGTGAAAATCCATCTCTGCCAGTCACCTACCCTAGGACTTCCTGGTGAGCAAAGAAACCAACCTCCACCCAAGGAAGCTATTCACGTCCAGGTGTGTTGGTTAATTGCAGCCAGATGTACCCTGCCTGGAGCATGCCTGGTGCTTGCTAAATACATGAGCACACTTTCTTCCCATGTTGTTGGAATTATAAAAGCTGGTGCCTTGTGAAGACAGATATGGGTTCATCTGAACATCTATCATGAAGATGTTCAGAAGGGCGGAGTCATAGATTCATAAAGCATTTCTGCCACCCAGGGAGTATCCGGTCCCAGAGATGACGTCTGCATGCACAGGTATACACACACACACACACACACACACACACACACTCAGAAATAACAAAGGCAAGAAGATGCAGAGGCAATCTCCTGACTGCAACACCCAAACAAATAGGTTCAAAGCCATACATCCTTACCTTGACTCGTCTTTGCTAAAGGTGTCTCCCAGCCATATAATTCTCTTCAGCCAATCAGCTGGCTCTGACATTTTTGTTAATATTATCATTAGCTCAAACCCAGAGATAAGCAATTTATCAGGTATGAAATAAAGCCACCTCTGGCAACCAGACTTACGTCTGAAATTGATTTTTTTTTTATCACATTATAACTTTAGAAAGCTTCTTCTGGAAGTCAGCACTGCCACAGAAGTATGGTAAGGATTACGTCAGTCCCTCCCACCCCCACCCCGGCAGCACGCCACACTCACGGTAAATTCTGGTCCCTAAAGCGCTGCCGAGGTGAAGCCTTATCGATGAGACCCTGACATGTACCTGGCATTATCCTTCTTGATGACTGGATATCGACAACCCAGCTTTCTAAATCATAATCTTGGAGAGGAAGAGGACTGTTGTAATGGCTTATTGCCCTTCAGTATACGTAGCCCCCTGATCATGTGACTAATCTCAGACATGTTGCTCTTTTTCTTTAAAAAAAAAAAACCAAAAAAACTTTTTATTGGTTCTTTGTGCATTTCACATCATGCACCCCAGTACTGCTCATCCTCTCCTCCCCTCGGACCGGCCTTCCACCGTTGCAACATCCCCGCAAAAGAGACAAAATAAATAAATAAATAATAAACCTCATTGTGGAAGCTATAGTGTATCACAGTGTGCCCCACAGTATCCCCTTCTGTCCGTCCTTCTTTTGCTTGCAAATGTTTATCGCAATGACTTACTTGTTGGTCTGGTATGAGGCCCCTGGCTTCTGTAGCGTTATCAATACTAGAACCTCACTGTGGGTGCAGGGGGCAGGGAGAGGCACTCGAAGATCCAGAAGTACTGCTGGAGTACTGTAGTTGGCTAGAAATAAGGTCAGGTCTCCTGCTCTCATGCCCCCAGGGCTAGCTCTCCCACCATGCCCAGGTAAGGGCTGGGGCCAGTTCTAAGCAGCCCTCAGACATCAACAGGTCCCAAGGTGGCAGCTCACACCGGGGATAGTAACGGACCCCTGCTGATTCGGGGCCATGGATCCAGATATGGCTCCTGGTGGTAGCACAGGCCAGGATCCCACCGTGGTCCCAGGTGGCATCGCTAGCTCCTCACAGCAGGCTGTTCTTCACTACCCTCGATTCTCCAATTCTGCCTCTCTTTATTGTGCCCACATCCTTCTGTTTTCTCCTTCCCTTCCCTTCCCTTCCCTTTCTTGACCGTTTACTTGCTCCCCTTAGTGGTATGAAGGATCTCTGAGTGTATGGGGTTGTCTTGGGAGGGGCCTTGGGACTTCTGTGTCCCATGTGTGCATTTTGGTACCAGGCAGGGGTCATCTCAAGCATGGTCTGCCCTGTCCCCCCAGGACCTGTGTAGCATGCCACTAATCATCATCTCAGGCCAGCTCCCTGTCCAGACCCCATGGTGCTGATCTGGTGGTCATCTGAGACTCGCTCCTCACCCTACCCAGTGGAGTGGCCCCATACGAGGGCCGTCTATCTCCGGTTCATTCCCATCTGGGGCCCTCAGTCCCAGGCAGAATTCTTCTACTCTGTGGCTTGCTCCCAGTCCTAGGGGCCATCAGGGCCTGCACGGTGGAGGACTGGTGGTTGTCTCAGACTTGCTTTATTCAGATGTTCACAGGTCAGAACACTGAGCACAGACTTAGCTTCTTCTCTTCTTTCAGCGACCTATAGATGCACACGTGACACAGCACCGCCTTCCCTCACACCCTCCCCCCTCCCTCCTGCATTCAGTGCTTCTAGGGGCGTGAATCTCAGGCATGTTAAACAGATAGCGAAACGACCGTGATGAAGAAATCTGTAAGCATTGGGGGTGGGGGGGTGGGGGGGTTGGGGGGTGGAGGTCGTATCTGTTCACAGCTCAAAGCTCATAGAAAACTCCAGCTGTAAGTTCTATGGGGTTTCTCTACAAGCTGACATCTTTTCCAATCCCGATTTCATTTTTCATATTGTGGGAATGTAGCACAGAATAATAGAGGTGACAGAATTTTGGCAGGTCTGATGTGGTCTCGGCCTGGCTACCTGCTGCCTCTGCTGGACCTGTTGGAAATCTACCTGGACCTCAGCGCCTACAGCTACAACACAGAGGAGGGAGGGTACGGCCATCAGGGTACAGGTGACAGCCAGAGGTCCGTCCAGCCTCCATACTGTGCCCTCTCTCTAATCCCATGACATATTCTACATCTGTACTGGCTGGTTTTGTGTCCACTTGACATAAGCCAGAGTCATCACAGGAAAGGAGCTTCAGGTGAGGAAATGCCTCCATGAGATAAAGCTGTGGGGCATTTTCTCAATTAGTGATCAAGGGTGAGAGGGCCCCTTGTGGGTGGTGCCATCCCTGGGCTGGTAGTCTTGGGTTCTATAAGAAAACAGGCTGAGTAAGCCAGGGGAAGCAAGCCAGTGAGTAACATCCTTCCATGGCCTCTGCATCAGCGCCTGCTTCCTGACCTGCTTGAGTTCCAGTCCTGACTTTCTTTGGTGATGAAATAGCAACGTGGAGTGGAAGCGTAAGCTGAATAAACCCTTTCCTCCTCAACTTGCTTCTTGGTCATGATATTTTGTCCAGGACTGACTAAGACAACATCCCATGTGGCACATCACTGTGTAAATTGTCCCAGCTCCTTGCTGAAGTAAAGACATTCAGCAACTACCCATCAAAACCCCACTGGGCTTTTCTCTGAGGCTATTTTGAGACCCTAGTAAGAGAGCATGTTTAAAACTGCGCTGCATCTCAACGTGTTACAATTCGCGCTTTTGTCGAGAGAGTCTGCACTCATATAAATATCCAATTACTATATATTTAGTGGTGATATTTAGAGAGCCTGAAAGAATCTCAGCTCCTGCTATGGTTCTGAATCATCCTTATTAAGAATCAAGTTAATTGCTCCCAAACTTATTAGTCATTTCCCCATTTAAAAAAAAAATCTTATCACAAAATTGTTTGAAAGGGAAGGCACCACTCAAAGCACCCATCTGGCAGCAGACAGAAACATTTTTTTCCCCTTTTGCTTGGCTTTCTTTCACATTGTTGCTGTTAAAATACCGAAAGCTTCTCTAATGACTATTGACCTTTGTGGTTTACGGATGCATTCTGGTCTTTTCCACACAGCTCTTAATTCTGTCCTTGTTTATATACACAGATGCTAAGATGAAACATCAGCTCCGTGGCTTTCATTCATTGGTCCAATTCTCGTGTCGCTCTGGATTCCTAAACCTTTCCTCCCCTGGACAGCTATTGCTGCCTTGCAGGTCACAGGAGACTATGTTTACATTGGGGGATTGGCTTGATCTTGTATAGATCTGAAGCCTGTAACCACAGCAGCTATGAGTTCACGAGTCCACGTGCCTCACGCAGAACTGAGCCGCCCTCGAGTCTCCGCTTTGGTTCTTGTGATATGGGTTTGTATGTCTCATCACGAGTCTTTCTTCAAGGTCTTTCCTGTAGCTGATATAGGGCAGGTGCTCAGGAAACACTAATTAAAATGACCGGCTTGAAACTGTCTGTCTTCTCCTAAGATTTATTTTCTTATTTATATGTTTATGTTTGTTTAACTATGAGGCCAGAAAGGGTGTTTGAGTTGGAGTTACAGACAGTTATTAGCTGGGTGCAGGCACTGGGGACCAAACGGTGGTATTTTGCAAGAGCAGAAAGTTGACTGCTTAAATTCCTTAAGGACACGTCTGCCTCCAAAGGCCACAATTTGCTTGTGAGGACAGCAACAGGAGCGCCCAATGTTCCGCAAAGATTCCTATACCATTTGTATGGTAGGCCTCTTCTTGGATTAGAACAAACTTCCTGCTATTGATGGGCCTATGTTTTGAGGAACACACATCACTGGTCAGTTTCATGTAAGACAGAAATATACTTCCCATTCATTTTAACACAGGACTCACAGGTGGTCTATGTGGACCCTGGGTTGGCTGTTTAAATTATTTAAGTCTCAGTTTTTTTCATTTAAAACTGGGGCCAATGATAGGATGTATCTCATAGTCTTGTCCCAGGATTGCAATTGTCCCCGTGCATATAAAGTATTCAGAAAGACCTCTGGCTTGCAAGACGGCACAAGAGATACAAGAGGAGAAGCCAGAGCTGAAATCACCCCCTTCATTCATTTAGTCATGAGGTGATTATTTCATATAAGAGTTGGGGAGTAGAAAAAAAAGAGTTGGGGAGTAGAAAAGTTAACATGTCAGTCAATTCTTGTCACACAGGAGTGTCTACGTTGGGGTGTGTGCATAATTATTTTTAGTTCATAGCCTTCAAATGTTAGGACTATGCAGTTGGAAGTTCTTTAATCTGAGAGCTGTGGCTGTCTTGAATCATCTCCAGAGTAAAGACATCCGGGGCACAAGATGGAGGGCTCTTCCCCACTGTGGGTAATCCTACCAAGAGCACTCCATCATCCTGACACTTGATCCTCCGTTCTGCAAAAGGCAGAGCCTCCTTGACCTTCGCCCATGCCACTGAGCTGCCGTGGGATCTTAATGAGATAAAGATGATGAAGCACTTCAATTTCCTTAAGCAGGGACGAGGCAGATATGTCATTTTTATTAGTCCAAATCTGAAAGTGCTCTTAATGAGCATCTTAGGCTCCAAAAGGCGCTACTTAGCTTTATCTGTTTGGCATTAACCAGTCAGCACTGAGCCTCATTGGAAATAAGGCCACGGGGCAGGGTTTTCCTCATATAGAAATGTATACACCGAAGCTGTGTGAGTTCCTCTTGTTTTTCATAAGCCATGAATCATGTGAATAAATGGTTATGTGTTTTGTAGAATAGTATATATCCATTACAGCCGTGTTCCCCAAAGCAATTGAACGAATGCAAAGAAATCCTCGTGATGCATTATTGATGTAATTTATTTATATAGGTTTCCATGCATACTGAAGCTAGCCAATCTCATATCTGTGTTGCCTGCTTGGGAACAAATACACAAGGGTAACGGTGAAAACAAAGACATCCTGGATAGAAGGCTAGAACATTTTTCTCTGTTTTGTTATTGTTCTTGTTTGTCCATTTGTTTGTTTGTTTGTCTTTTTGTTCTGTTTTTAGATAAATATAGCCCTACCTGGCTTGGAACTCATGTAGATCCTGGTGGCCTCAAACTCACCTCCCGGAGATTCCCCAATTCTGCCTCCCAAATGCTGGGATTAGAGATATTCCCCACCACGCCTGGCTAAAAGCTAGTACATTTGTTGACTGTACTGTATGCCAGATTTGTGGCAGGTATGTTAAAATACACTGATTATTCACCTCCTATTCTGCATTTGGTGAGAGTCATGTTTCTACTTGATCACACAAAGTTACATTTTTGCTACTTCTGCTACTGATGCTATTCTGTAGTAGAATTTGGCAATTCCACCATCACACATAGGATATAAATTCTTGCTCATGCACTTGATAAGCAACACTCACGGGGCTATAAAGAAGTTGGACAAGAGGGAGGGGGAGAGTCTTGGAAGAAGAAAGTGATATGTGGGTGAGATGCACGTGGTGTTTCCATCTTTGGGACTCTTGGCCTGACAACAAGATCAGCCAGTGCCAGGCGAGTGACTAAACTCATCCAAATCCCTTAGTTCTGATGGTTTATTCCACAGAGGACACACAGCCATCAGGAGAAAAATGGGCAAATTCAGATAGTTGAGACTGGCAAGAGAGAACCTTGACTTCTGTCTGTCAATCATGCTCTTCAGTCTGCTGCTGTGGACCACTGAAGCACATCTGTACAGGCAGTCTCTACATTCATTCATTCATCCATCTGTTCATCCATTCATTCATCCTTTCATTCATTCTTTTATTCATTCATTCATCCATTCATGCATGCATCCATTCTTTCAATCATTTAGCCATCCATCCATTCATTCATTTCTTCATCCATCCATGTTTCCATCCATTCATCTATTTATGCATTCATTCACATTTTATGTGTTTATATTCACATGTGAGGGCACGTGCTCCATAATGCACATGTAGAGATCAGAGTGCATCTTTATCTTTCTACATGGGTTCTGGTGACCGACCTCTGGTTGCCAGGCTTGTGTTTACCTGTTGAGCCATCTCATTGGACAGAGGTGTAGCTCACCTCAAGCACAGAGTGTACACGTTTGGGTTTAGGCAAACCAAAAATAAATAAGCAAATAAACAAATAAAAACAAGCAAACTGTTCTTTGTTCTTTGAGGAACAAAACAAAATCTAGCTTTGCTATAATATTTCATGTACAATTTCCGGGATATAATCTAAGGTCTTCATGACATCAGAAGAAAAAACAACAGGAAAACGTAAAAATAAATTCATATCCTTATTTCTTTGTGTATTTACTTGAGAAATGATCTCACAACACAGCCTTGGCTGACCTGGAACTCCCTATATAAAGCAGACTGGCCCTGAAGTCACAGCAATCTGTCTGCCTCTGCCTCTAAATGCTAGGAGTAAAGGCATTTGCCACCAGGCCCAGCTGAAATCATACCCTTAAATGGATTCTACTGCAAAAGAGGAACAGTGGCCTGGGAATCTATCTTATAAAGCTTGAAAGAGAAGTGTCAGCTGCAATAAGCAGAATTTGGTGAATCATGATAAAAGAAATCAGGGGGCTGGAGAACAGTAGAGAAAACAAGGGTAAATGTCGTTTATATGGAAAATCCAGATAAAAGAAATCAAGATTGGCAACTTCTAGCTAGGCAAATGAGATGAGCAGCATAAGAAATGAGGCAGGACCTGAATTTCTGGGTGCTGTATCAAAAGAGTGTGGTCAGATTACAAATGATATGCCAACAAACAGAATGAGGTAAAGTCAAAAGTTTTCCTTAAATATTACAAATTAACAAACAGCTATTGTATGAAACATGTAACATCCCAATGTCTAGAGAGGATACATTTGTTGAAACAAAACTTTATAAACCTTCCTACCAACCAGCAGCTGGTTCACAGATCAAGGGGCGTTTCCTATACCAAACCCCTCGGTCGTTTGAGGGACGGGTGAAACCAAGCTCCCTATTCTCACTGAGCAGAGGAGGAAGGATCTCTCCTCAGTTTGTTTTAGGAGGGCATGGTAACTGTGACACCAAAACCTGACAAAACATTGTGACCGAGAAATTATGGAACAATGTCTCAATCAGCACAGAAAAATCTACAAGAAAACATTAGCAAGATGCTTCCATCAGTATGTAAAATGTAGCCAAACAGGTTTTGTTGTAGGGATATGGGCCTAGGTTACCTCTCAAAATATCATCAACAGACTCTGCTACTTAAACAAATTAAGCATTTAAAAAACATATAATGGGGCTGGAGAGATGGTTCAGTGGTAAATAGCACTTGCTGGTCTTCCAGAGGACCTGTCTTAGGTTCTTAGCACCCGTGTCAAGAGTGCTACCATCTGGAGTAACACTTGGGAATCTGTTGCCCTCTTCTGGCACTCACATACACCAACCCATACACAGACACATATACAAAGTGAAATAGTAAAAAACTAAAATCTACAATTATTTCAATAAAGTCTAAGAAAATTTGTAAAGTTTTGCTCTGATCTATGATATAAGAAACGCGATGACATCAGAGAACAGAAGGGATTTCATCAAGATGACCACTGTCTCTGAAATACCATTAACAAGAGATTAAAAATCTTCACTCTGATCTCAGAAAAAAAAAATGGCAAGGGTGATTATTCACTGCATCACTGTTTAGCTTTGCGCTGCAGGCAGCAAAGTTCCTGCCAGGATTATAGGAGAGGCGGAGTCACCACGGTTCTATATTGGTACACAAGTTGAAAGTCCTTGGGTCATCTGCGTTATGGCTCCAGGTCACATAAGCAAAGTCAGCAGTCTGAGAGTCACTTCAGGGACAGAGAGATGTTTTAGCTCATACACTGCTCTTGCAGAGGACCTGAGTTCTGTTCCTAGCTCTCATGTGCTGCAGCTCACAATGGTTGGTAACTCTAGCTGCAAGGGAGTCTATGTCCTGTTTTGGCCTCTTCAGGCACCTGCACCCATGTGTACACACCCACACAGGGACACAGAAATTAAAGATAAGATAAATCTTGCAGAAGCAGAATCAGTGGCTTCTAGATGCTAACAGTACATATTTTGAAATTAAAGTTCAAGAAACAAGTTAACTATAGTAGTGCCTAAAGTATGAGGGTCTTTAGAAATAAATGCTACCAAAGACATTTATGATTGTTTTCGTGAGAACAGTACTGGTGGAAATTAAAGAGAACATAGAGATAGCAAAATCTACTATAAACATGTTCATTTTCACAAAAATTTTCCATGGACTCACACAATACAGATCACAATGCCACCAGAATTTCTCTAGAGGCTGGCAAGGTTATGGTGTAAGTCATGCGAAAATATAAAAGACGTTCCTGGGGGTGAGAAGACAGGATGGGGTTTGCCACACAAGTGCATAGATCTTGGTTTAATCACTTGCGTCCATGTATAAAGTGGTTGGTACTTGCAATCTCAGCACTGAAGAAGTGGAGGCAGGCTCATTAGCCCTGCCTCTTAAGTGAGCTCCAAGCTAGTGGGAGACTTTGTCTCAAAGAATAAACAGGATGGTGCTTGAAAAATTACATCTGATTGGCCAATTGACTGTTACATCTGAAGTTTACTTCTGGCCTCCACTTGCATGCAAATACACCTGTACACACACACACACACACACACACACACACACACACACACACAGAGAGAGAGAGAGAGAGAGAGAGAGAGAGAGAGAGACAGACAGACAGAGAGATAGAGAAACAGAGAGAGACAGAGAGACAGAGAGAGAGAGAGAAATAGCCAAATAAATCTTGAGAAAGAACAAACTTGAAAGACCTGACCTTGCTTGAAGGCTTATTAGCCCTCAGAAGAGCACAGGAATGGTTGAACAGTGCATTCCATGGGACAGAATACACAGCTAGCAACAGACCTGGTATTTGGCCAATTGACTCTCCACAAAGATACCAAGCTAAGTCAATGAAGGAGACAATGGTCTTTTTTTATTTTAAATAACTTACTCTGCGATGACTGGATATATAAGAGGAATAAGGTGGACCCTGGGGCTTATCTCAGAAAACTTACACAGCAAATAAGTCTAAATGCACACAAAATTAATTTTAATGTGATTATCAAAATTATGCAGTTATTTTTTCATTAATGGATTGATTGGTGTGCCTGTGTGTGTGTGTGTGTGTGTGTGTGTGTGTGTGTGTGTGTGTGTTCACATGCTGTAGTGTATGTGTGGAGGTAAGAGGACACCTTTCAAGAGTCAGTTCTCCTTAGACCATGTAGGTCCCTGGTTGTCAGGCTTAGCAGCAAGTACCTTCCTTTACTGATGAGTCAGCTCAGTGGTCCTTTAAAATTATAGTTCTCTGAGGAAACCATGAAAAGACTTTTCTATTCTAAATGTATAACCATCAACTTCTTAAACTAGAAGAAACAAAAGTATAGATACAAAATATTAAAATTAAAAGGCAATAATATTTAAAAGTTTTGTCCCCCAGAATCCACCAAGAAAATGCATAGGTGGGTCACAGCCTGGGATGAAATATTTGCAAAGCTTGCCCAGTGGATTTTCCCCACAATATGTAAAGAACTCTTCTAAATCAATGACAAAAGTCAAACAACTATATTAAAATTAATAACAAAGCAAGATTATTAAAATGTTAATCATAAAAATCTAGGTAGGACCTGGGCACATAGTTATTCAGTACAAACATAGCTTTGTGCCTGGTAATATTCTTAATAAAATATAGGAAGCAGGATTGCTGAGAAATTTTCGCCTTTTATTTTCTGAGACAGCATCTCACCAGGCAGTGCAGGCCATGACTCCCTTGCCTCAGAACCCAGGGAGCAGGGATTATGGGCAGGCAGCACCACATCCAGACAGCAATCACTTTCTGGAATGGCCAGGTGTGTTCTCTGATGCTGTGAACGAGTCTGTGTCTAGCTATGGACACGCCAGGCCTGTCGAGACATCTCCATCCTGATGACTCTAAATGAACAAGGCATGGCACCGGGCTCCCATCTGTAACAGTTCCTGGAGTCAGGGTAAACGCTTTAGTCATTTCCCAGGACTTAGGCAGAACATTTGGGAGATGTGGCTTCTCCTTCTCTTTTTGGAATATTATCAAACAGTGCTCAAAAGCTCTCTGTGCCAGAGGAGGAAAGTCTGGCGGTGCGATCCTGCTGAGTTTGATGTCCATATGGACCACTCGGTCCTGTCAGAGCTCCTGCGTGCTATTCTCTCTCTCTAGTTTTATGTTCACCGGGCAGGATGTCTGGAATGAACAGGCCAGGATCAGACTCACACGACTCTGCCTCTTGTCGGTTTCCTGCTTCGTCACATACACTCCTTCATGCACACTGTCTTTCCTCTCCAATGGTCTGGTGACCCTACCACCAGGAGCTACAATGTAGTTTTCTTTGCAGTCAGAGTCTTGGTTTCTGCAGCAGTTCTGTCCACGGCAAGATTCAGAATCAGGAATCTGTAACTGGTCTGGTTTCTAGCACTTATCTTATGTTTCCAGAGCTAACTCATGCCATAGCCAGCATCAAGCACTGTTCAGATTTCTCCAGGAAAAGATACACAGTAATTACAAATGCTGAGTGAGTGTGTGTGTGTCATACAGTATTACTTTGTTATATTAAGCATACCACTTAATATAATTGTCTTATCATATTTAAATTATTGTGGGGAGCTTTAATAGTGAGATAATCTACATGGGATCCATTTATAGCTGAACACACTCTCATTTTCTCCTTTTTATTTGTATGAGACCAGTATAATCTCTCGACATGAATGCAACCTGTATTTCGGAACTCTGAAAACAGCTTTCTTCAAGTGACCTGGGATGTCACCAGGTCACTTTAGGGAGGAAGATCTGGGGAGTGTTCCTCTCGACATCTGGGTGATTGCCTAGCCAACCTTCCTGGTGGGTAATTAAATAGCACCTAATTACATATACAGAGAAGGTCAAGCCTCCAGCACTGCCTATTTTAATGCCAAAGGGAAGAGATGCAGTCACTAAGACACCCTGCCTGCACACACCTCAAGAGAACCCAGGGCCTGGCACGAAGTGTCCCTGGGCCTACCACTTGTACAATGAGACAAGTGAGACTTGAACCCCAGGCTGCAGGGGTTCCTCTGTCTGTCTGTCAGTCTACCTGAGGACATTGATAGTGCTTTATGGGCTGCTTGTAATGAACTGCCTGCTCGCCAGACTCGAATCCAGCACTAAGAACACTGGAGCTGTGACCAATGAGTGTATCTTTCAGATTTTAGGCATGGAGGCTCCTCTCTGAAAGGCCGTGCTACATTAAAAACTCTGGATTTCAGTAAAGAGGATGGAAAAGGATTTTTGTGCCCAGGGAATGTTGAGGAATGCAGGCCAGTTGCCTTTTGACAACTCGGCTCCAACCTACGGGGTCTTGTTGAAATACAGACTCACAGAAAGTCAGGCGAGGCAAGAGCCCAGCATTCTGTCTGTGCCTGAAGATGAAGATGGGCCTTTTGCCCCCCCCCCCCCCCACATGACAGGGGCTTGAACCGGCCTGTCACACAGCTGGTCACAGGAAATGCATAGCTAGGATCCAGGTGTTCGAAGTCCCATTACACAGACACACAGATAGCTCTTCTCCCCCCACAGGAAATTCTTCCAGCTAGCTGCAGGGGGAACAGGTGCTTCTGTGGGTTTCCTGGAGAAAGTGTTCCTCCAAGGAAAATAGAACTGTGTTCAGTGTTTGCAAGCAGAGGCTCATATTAAAATGTACATGCCAGGGGCTGGAGAGACGGCTCAGCATTAAGGACTGCTTCTCGCACTTGGGTTTGGTACCCACATTCACGTGGCCACTCACCACCATCTGTAACTCCAGTTCCTGTCAAGTTCTGTGGGCCCTGTATACATGTGTGCAGGCAAACACTCATATACTTAAAAAATATCATTTCAGGCATATGTATTATTTCTGGAACAATACAGAAAAACAACATCAGTTTGTCTATCATCATGGATCTCATTCAATTATTTCAAGTAGCTTTGATGTACTCTGGAAATGAAGACTCTTTACAAATAATGAATACATATCACGAATTTCCAAAGACTGTGGAATGTGCCAATTATAATGTACATGCAGAATTCTAAAAGCTAGGCACAAACATGAAATAAATTTCTAATTCCCTGGGCTGAGTGTGTAGTGAAGGGATTGTATTTGCCTGCACTGGGTTAATATTGGGTCGGATAAAATATATTATTTGACCGATTTTACTTCTTTACATTTAGTGTTTTAAACACCAACACATTTTTTTTTACATTGAACATATGCCCTAAATTATATTTCTATTGGCCACTGGTTCAGATAGGTAGCCAGATAGATGCAGATGATGAATTCATAGGAT
Source organism: Mus musculus (assembly GCF_000001635.26). Classification (NCBI taxonomy): domain Eukaryota; kingdom Metazoa; phylum Chordata; class Mammalia; order Rodentia; family Muridae; genus Mus; species Mus musculus. The sequence continues at coordinate 118,716,202 of NC_000074.6, read as the reverse complement.
GAAAATTAAGTAATTTATAATTTATACATAAATTTAGACATATGTGTCTTAGTCAGGGTTGGTATCGTTGTGAAGAGACACTATGACCAAGGCAACTCTTTTAAAGGACAACATTTAATTAGGGCTGGCTTACAGGTTCAGAGGTTGAGTCCATTATCATCAAGGTGGGAACATGGCAGCATCCAGGCAGGCATGGTGCAGGAGATGCTGAGAATGCAGGAGCTCTACATCATCTGAGGGATGCTACCTTCTAAGCAGCTAGGATGGGGTCTTAAAGCCCATGCCTATAGTGACACCTACTCCAACAAGGCCATACCCACTCCAACAAGGCCACACCCACCCCAACAAGGCCACACCCACTCCAACAAGGCCACACCTACTCCAACAAGGCCACCTCCTAATACTGCCACTTCCTGGTCCAAGCATATACAAACCATTGCAGTAAGCCTCCTATGCATATACCACTTCAGAATTATCTCATGCAAATACAGACCTCTTCTCAAATTGACTATACATGAACCTATACATTCTGGATATTTAAAAAGATTTATTTTTATGTTTAATTATATATATATATGTATAAGTGTTGGAGAGGGGAGTAAGTAAATGTGTGAGTCCAGGTGTTGGCAGAGGCCAGCTGTGTTGATCTCCTGGAACTAGGGTTCTAAGCAACTGTGAGCTCCCTGACATGGATTCTGGGAAAAGAGCCGGGGTCCTCTGCAAGAGCAGTAAGCGCTTCATCCTCTGAGCCATCTCTTCATCCCAGTGCTGCATATTTTAAACGTTGGTTTAAACAGTTTTCTCATCTCATGTGACATTACTTTCCTTGTTTAGGAGCCGAGACAATGGCTAAGAAGCCCAACGTGTTTGCACCTGAAAACCGGTTTCCTGAGCTGACAGTTTCCCAGCGGTGTGGGAGGGAAAAGAATCTGCAGCTCCCTTCAGTTAGAGTCCTCTTTCTCTCCAATGTGGGAGCATTATTGTCCCAGTGAAGGCAGCAGTTGCTCTTCTCAGCCTCCAAGTGCAGATGGGCCGTGTTTTGGCCACAGCTGTCTGGAGGCCATGGAGAACAGCAGCTTAACAGTTCAGCGACTCTGTCCACAGGCAGAGATAGCCTCGGCTAATTGTTTAGCCTCCTCACTTCCTGTCTACTGTCCTTTCCTGAGAAGAAAACCTCATGGAAGCATACCTCTAACAGTACTGGCACACTGAGTATGACTTAGATGAAACAAAGTTGGTAGGGCCTTGACACATTGCCTGGACACATGGAACACTCACTCACTCCACCCTGGTTGCTGTGGTTAGCATTTCTAATACTTGTGTATATGACTGGCTCTTCTCTTCTGAGTATGTCCAGAGCCACACTTTCCTGTCCTCTTTGCGGTAAGACAGGGCTGTGCCACATTCAGGACCAAAGGATGACAGTAAGAAATGTTATCCCTCCTATAAAACCATGTACTGGGAAGACAGATAAATCTAGAATGTTGTCCTTTTATGACACAGACCGTGCTGGCACATCACCTCATGATATTAGATGGCTCATGCTTACAGTGTCAGAAGTAGGGAACCTGAGGCAAGAGGATAGATAGCCCCACGTTCAAGACCAGCCTAAGATCCACAGTGAGACTCTATCTCAAAACAAACAAGCAATAGATATTGATGCCATCGTCTAGTGTAGCAGACTGTGTAGAACATAATTCCCGTTAGCCTACATTGATAATGTATCATGAACAAGAAATAAATCCCTGTTGTTAAGGTTGTTACACATTTAGGGAGCTGTTTGTCATAGCAGCCTAGCTTAACCCAATCTGACTCAAAATACTGTTGCCCAAGACAAGACCTTTGCTGAATCAGGTTTTAAGGTTTGCGTTTCCAAGGGTCCATGGGTCAGACTTTCCCAGACCAAAAACAAAGCAATTTGGTCATTCTTTGAGAGCAATAGTAAGCCAACCATCACGTGGTGTACAGGGAGACTCTTATCTCTGTCCAACCCAAGTAACGTTTCTCTTCCTGATGTGACAACCAAGACTTTCCTCTGTGAGGAAGCGGATTCACTCAGCTAGGTTTGCTTGGCTGAAAGAACCTTCTATAACAGTTGTTTTACGATCAAGATCCTTTTTTATAATATCACACCAGGGCTATTAAATAGACCGGAAACTACAGATCATAAAAATGTCAACAGTGAAACACTCATTTCTCTGCAGGTCGAGAAATAAAAATCAATATCTGTTAACTTACTCCTCAAGACCAGAGGGAAACAAAGGGAGATTTCAACAGATCTGTTGGTAATCTTTAGTCCAAGTTCATGAATTCATTGCTGTTGACTAGAAGGGACCTCAAAGGTCAGCATAGACATCCCATGACTGTCCAGATTAAGTTCATAGTGGCCTGTGCCAAGATATTCAGACACAGAGACAGGAAGATCATGAATTTCTAATAATACATTTTAAGAGATAACTAATGATTTTACAGCTTTTCAGAAGCCAAGAACGCTGAAATTTGTTGTGGCAAGAGCAGCATTTCTTAATAAACACTCCGAGGAGCAAGAAGCTTCCAGAACGGCCAGTGTGATATTTTAGGTAAACACAAGATTTTTTTTTCAATCAAGATTCTTGGGGGGAAAAAAAAAGTTGAAATTGGCCTAAAATATTTTGGAGAATTTTTCCAGTGGGATGGGCCTGTGGTTCTCTCTCTTTGTTTCTTTCATTTCCTTATCTGGTCTGAAACATTGATTTCGGGCTGGTGCCTGGAACCCGAGAGACACATCCTGGATGAACCGTTACTGCAGACGCTTTGTTTTCAGACTCTAAGAGATAATTGCTAGCGGCTTGCCTGCTTGAGAGACAGACGCAATGTGTCAGCTCTGCGGTCCCAGAGCTGTGTGGACCATCCACTGTAAGGTGACCAGGGTTATCGGTGGATCCAGTGGCTACAGCGAGCATTTGGGGAGAGCTGATAAGGGTGAAATGGCCCTGGGTCAGGAAGGGACAGGACAGCGGGTGCTGAAAAGAAGTGAGAGAAGCCCTTCTGAGACAAAGCATGGCCAAGAGGATGAGACTCTGGTGGCAGATTTCCCGAGAGAAAATCTCACTAAGCTCTGCAGTGTCCTACCTGACTATGCAGGGCTTTAACCTCTCCATCTGCTTCATCTGCTTCTGGTCTTTCCTTCAAAATCATGAGAACAAAGCTTTCTATCCTGTGGAGCTATATTTGTAAAGCATGTAACAAGAAAAGTATGTTAAGGTGTGCATCTCTCTCTCTCTCTCTCTCTCTCTCTCTCTCTCTCTCTCTCTCTCTCTCTGTGTGTGTGTGTGTGTGTGTGTGTGTGTGTGTGTGAGAGAGAGAGAGAGAGACAGAGACAGAGACAGAGACAGAGACAGAGACAGAGACAGAGACAGAGACAGAGACAGAGACAGACAGACAGACAGACAAGCTGAGAGAGAGACAGAGAAGCTGGGAGAAAGAGAGACAGAAACAGAGAAGCTGAGAGAGAGAGAGAGACAGACAGACAGACAGACAGACAGAGAAGCTGAGAGAGAGAGACAGAGAAGCTGAGAGAAAGAGAGACAGAGACAGAGAAGCTGAGAGAGAGAGAGACAGACAGACAGAGAAGCTGAGAGAGAGAGACAGAGAAGCTGAGAGAAAGAGACAGAAACAGAGAAGCTGAGAGAGAGAGAGAGAGACAGACAGAGAAGCTGAGAGAGAGACGGAGACAGAGAAGCTGAGAGAAAGAGAGACAGAGACAGAGAAGCTGAGAGAGAGAGAAGCTGAGAGACAGAGAAGCTGAGAGAAAGAGAGACAGAAACAGAGAAGCTGAGAGAGAGAGAAGCTGAGAGACGAGAAGCTGAGAGAGAGACAGAGAAGCTGAGAGAGAGACAGAGAAACTGAGAGAGAGACAGAAACAGAGAAGCTGAGAGAGAGAGAGAGAGAAAGAGAGAGAGAGAGAGAGAGAGAGAGAGAGAGAGAGAGAGAGAGAGAGAACGAGAACATAGAACACCTCAGGTGGCATTCTTCCTCAGAGCATACCTACGTTGTTTGAGACAGGGTCTCTCCCTGAACCAGGAGCTCAGCCACCGGCCTTGCCTGGGTGGGCCGCAAGCCCTAGGGAATCTTCCCCTTCCCAGCACTGGGACTGTAGCCATGTGCTAGGATGCCAGCTTTCTTACATGCATTCTGAGGATTGAACTCGGGCCCAGTGCCAACTATGCAACAGCAGCCTAGGTGTAAACCAAATTTATTATATGGAAGTTCAGAATCCATCTTTAGCAGTATAGTTGTAGTGGGGGATGGGGGCTCATGTGTGAACTGGGTCCCATGCCAGAAGCTTGATAAAAAGCCAGTGGCCTTATCTGAGTGAACTGAGACTCCTTCCAGCCCTCCCCAAGGCAGTGGATGCTCTTTAGACTTGGATACCCAGACACTAAGCTGTGAGGCTGGTCAGGGCGGTGGGGGGGGGGGGGCGGTATGAGAAGACTGCTGTGGGCCCAACCCAAGCCTTAGAGGCTCTGCAACAGAAACAGTCTTACCAGTGGGTGGCAATCATGTGTAGTGATGGAAAGGACCAAAGGATCATGTTCCCTTTGGGAAGTTTAGAAGCTGGACAGAGATGGAAGAACCCAGAGGTATGGAAGGCTGAGGCAGGGACAAGTGACGATCAAGGAGGACACAGACTGTGCTCTCTGTGAGCTTGCCTGCATGGATCTAACACAGCCCAAAGCTTCCTATACTGGCCTGCCTGGCTCTTCCTACAGAGGGATACATGTTTTAAGGAGAATATCTAAGAGGAAGACCACAGTGCCAGTCTCTGTGGGTGGTAGCAGTGGTTCACTGGCGAGTCACGCCAACACTAGGGCCACTGTCTCAGAGGACTGTGTCTTTGAAGAGCTAGGATGTGAGAGTTCTCTTGTGGAACTACCTTACATTGTTGGCTTGCTCAGGTACCATTTGCCAGAGGGTCACAACATTACTAGGATACCTAGTAATACCGAGCATACCTAGGGAGCTCTGTCTAACAGAGGATCTAACACCCTTCATTAGATTCTGAGATGTCCCTCTTAGAAGGGTCACATTCGTGAACTGATCAGTTTTGCCTGTAGAGTATGGATGAAGGTCATCACAACATATAATTGTAAGGTTTATTTTGCACACACACACACTTTGTCATACTTGTATCTGGCTTACCTCACTTAGCACACTGATTTCCATCCATTTCCATCCATTTCCCTGAAAATGTTACAGTCTCATTCCTCTTCATGGACCCATAAGATCCCAGTCTATGTTCCGTACCCACCTCTCTCCATCCATTCGTATGTTGATTGACACCTAGGCTGGTTTCTTTTTTTTCCTGGCTGTTGTGAATAGCATAGCAGCTGTGATACGGGTGTCCTTGTATGCCATCTCAGAATACTGCAGGCATAGAACCATGAGTGGGATGGCAGGTCACATGGTTGTTATAGTTTCAATTTTCTAGAGGAACCTCCATGGTGGTTTCCATGGTAACTGTGCATGTTTATATTCCCACCAGCAGTGAGGAAGCCTTCTCACATAGGGGGTTACATCCTCAGTTAGACAATATTTACGTTGCCTAGAACATTAACACATAGGAATTATTACTGTACCTTGGGAAGGTGCCAGCGATTATAACTTGACCCACAACTCCAACCATGAGTACCTTTTCCTCAATACCTTTAGCTCTTCATTTGGGCAAAGGCCTTCATTTGGTATGTCCTAGCTGTATCTTCCATGAAGATATGTGGTACCCTTTACAGGGTAGCCAGGAAGAGTCAGTGAGTAATGGCCACTCCTGTGGTAACCATGGTAACCATGGGGTGTCTAGCCAAGGTTCTCTTTGAAGATACCAATAAGAGTAAAAAGGGGTGGGATAGAGGAAGGTGGGCATCTGAGACTTGGGGCAGTATCCAGAGCCCGAGGAAGGACAGCAATGACCAGCTCAGACAGACAGAAGAACTGGCAAGGAAGAAGGAGGACCAACATAGACTACAATCATCTTTGTCTGGAGTATAATTCATCAATAGCACTAGATATAATGCAGGGTGTGGGTAATAATACGTATGTTATCTCCAATGTTCAATTTTAGTCAGGTTCTTGTGCCATTAATCTTTGTCTAGGTTGCAAAGTCATAATATTTCAAAATTATAACAGAAAAATGATTTTCACATCTATGGTTATCTGCTCTCATCCATTAATCTCAAATTGGGTTAATCTCTTTACATGTGACCTATCTATCGTTCCATACTTGTATCTACTGGATTTGAAGGGTTCCAACTTTACAGACTGGGAAACTGAGGTTCGAGGGGACATAATACCCAACCTATGTATTCAGTAGTAGGAGACGAAAGATGGTTTTTCCTGAACCCCTGCCCCTAACCACTGTTCTGTCTCGTGTCTCCACAGAATTAATAGAGATTCCTGAAGGGTGGGAATTTCCCATTCTGCCTTTGTAAGATCTGGTAGGAAGTGGATAGAGGTTGCTCAAAATAAGAGAAGAAAGATGTATGCAATAAAGATGAACAGGCACCCAGGGAAGTGAAACTTGCCTCGTATTTGAAGCTGTTAGCACATGTAAGAATGTCCAGGCCTCACAGGTCAGAGCCTGGGTAGTAGCGATGCCAATTGGCAAGGCTATGTTGGCAAGAGCCATCCTGAAGGCAGGAGGACCTACCAAGGCAATTCTGCCAGCATTTGCAGGTGAAGATGGTCTTCAGTCACTGGGAAAGAATGTGGAGCAGCCATTCATACCCTGCTGCCTTTGGACCCTCCATCCCTCACAGACTGACCTCGGAGGCTGAAGACATCTCAATAGATACCACTTTGTACAAAAGATAGAACCAAAGCACAAAATGTACTGACCACATGGTCTCTGCATGACCCGTCTCTCTCTCTCTCTGATAGTAATTTCTCTTTGTAAATTAGCAGACTGACTTCAAGCTGGGAGTGGAGAGGGAAGGGGACTTGCTGATCATTCAGATCTCCTGCCTCTCTGTGTGGGCTCATCATTTTTCTTTTTTAAATTATTAGATTGGCCTCATCTAGGGAGGAGAAACTGATCACACGGTCTTGGAGATTTCCAGTCCTGTCCACACTCATTCTTTTCTTTTTTTTTTTTCAAATTGATAGATTGGTAATGTTGATTGATAATCCCTTTGGTAAGTTATTGGCCCTGGGAGGCCCTTCTTTGAGGGTTACTAATCCTGGGAAGTCCTTGGTGAGAAGGCTTTCTTCCAGCTTGGCTGTATTTCAGGATTTTTTTTTTCTGATATTAGCACCCAAAGTCCTAAATACTGGGCCTGGAGACTAACAATGTTCTAAAACTGAAGTTCTCTTATGCCAGGAAGCCCCTTAGCCCCACATGCATGGGGACAATTAGCCACCGACTCACTGGCTGAAGAAATCTCAGCATCAATAGGAAGCTTAGAAAAAGTCAAAGCCCTCTGTAGATATGTGCCGAATTCAAACTTCATGTCTGGTTTTAGAAGGACCTTTAAGCTGTCACTATCTTCTGACTTCTAGATAGGAAGTCACAATATAATCGTGAGTATTTCATGTTGTAGCACTGCTATGTAAGCCTTTTTAGAGAAGACAGGCTTTACACTAACAAGGGGGAGGTGGTTGTTTTATGCCTGGATTGCATCCAAGGTGAGGTTCATCCCCACTGAAGGCAGCTTGGGTTCTTATTTTTATATCCCAGGGCAGTTGGCAGTTACTTTGTGGTGGCGTGGCACCGTTCAACAGACTGCAGGTAGACAAAGCTGTCTATGAAGCTTCTGTAACCTTCTCGTTACCCCCTAAAGGGAATTGGGAGGAGTGGAAGACACTGAAAATTCGAAGAATCATTACCTATACTTCATTAATTTTTTTTTCTGTGTCTTTTGTGGGAGACCCCTCTTTCCATCCCACCTGTCTTCACACATTCAATACCATGGCTGTGTTGACTACGCCCTCAGACTAGCATATTCCTTCCTGGGTTTCCTTCTCCCTTTGAGCTTCCGCTGCCCTCTGCCTCTGCATGCTATTATGCCTCTGTGTGAACTTGGGACATCTCTCAATAGAGCATCAGGATCTTTTGTCACCCTGGGGTACGTGTAGCCATGGCGTGATGGAAATGCAGCCAATTCCAAAGGTAAAGTGGACTAATAATTTAATATGAAAAAGCAGTTGAAAACACCTGCATATTTACAGATCACATGACAGACAGCAATTGCATGAGACATAGAGGTAATGGGGCATTATCTTTCCTATCTGAGTCCCAGGAAATTTAAATATGCATATATGGCAGCTTTGATTTTTCTATTGGACAATGGTGGAATAAACCATCCCCATAAATGACTTCAGAAATCATCATGCAATTTTGTATTGATGAATCTGATGTGTCTATTTATAACTCTGGATTCCAGACCATGCATGAGTCATATGACTGACTTTTTATGTCATCTCTCACAAATTGCTTAGCTTGATCAGATTTTGATTTTGCCCCTTTGGCTTATGCCCAACCTTCTCCCCAGCAGAGATGCTGGTGTTGAAGATGAAGAGGCTTTAAACAGTTTTTAGAAGCCGGAGAGACACAAGGAATAGGTTGTCTCATATCCCCCAGAAAGGAACCAGCCCTCAGGCACCTTAGTTTTAGATATATGGGACTCATTTTGCACATATGACCTTTAGAACTGTAAGAAAATAACTTGCCTAATGCCTAAGTCAGGGGATATGTGATTTCCTCCCCCATAAAGTAATGGGAAACCTGTAGAGACAAATAAGTTCTCTCTTCTATAATGGCTGTAAGACAATTGTAATCAACAGCGAAGCTTTCCCATAATTATACAGCCAACCTACTTCCATTTCCCCTTGCCTTCTCTACTATAAACTAGAGGCTGGGTCTACAAGAACAGCCCCCTAACTGATTTCTGGTGGGGTAGGAAGGAAGAAGACAGTGTCTTAGTTACTTCTCTATTCCTGTGAAGAGATACTATGACCAAGGAAACTTACAAAAGATAGCACTGAATCGGGGGCTTGCTTATGGTTTCTAAGGGTCAGTCTGTGGCCATCATGGCCAGGAACACAGCAGCAGGCAAGCAGGCATGTCACTGAACCAGTAGCTGAGACCTTACATCTGAACCACAAGCCTGAGGCAGAGAGAGGAAACTGGGAATAGCCGGAATCTTTTGAAACCACAAAGCCCACCCCAGGGACCATCCTCCTCCAACAAGGCCATAGCTCCTAGTTTCCCCTAAACAATTCTGCCAACAGGGGACCAAGTATTCAAATATATGCGCTCTGAAGACTTAACCAATCATCCCACTAAGAGGTAACTGATTTCTCTTCTTGGTGAATTTGAAGCAATCTCCTGTTGTTTTAGCCAACATGGTAGAAGCTTCTTGATCTAGGACTGAGTGGCGCTCCAGCTTCTCATTTTCAGGGTAGCATTGGCTGTTCCCATTGGAAGCCAACTTCTCCGAGAGACATCCGACTTGCTATATAGCAGCCCAAGATAGCATATGGAAAGCGAACACGAATAGGCACCCAGGTGCCAAATGTATGAGTGAAACTTCCTTGCATATTCAGTTAGCAGATGAAAACAGCCAATTAAAAGACATTAAAAGATGTGCAACTAGGTAGAACCTTTAACCCAGGGAAACAACCAAGTGGTCGTCAAATCTCTGTGTATGAGATAGTTTACTACACCATTGAACAAAACCCCTCTTCCCACTCCTGTGGTAGTTTCAGTCTACCTGACATGTGCAGCCAGCCCAGTCATCTCAGGTATTCTGAGGGTCACCCCCTTGCTTCCCACTACACAGACAGAATCATTGAACCCCCATCATCTGATACTTCTCCTATTGATCCCTGGAACCCTGCCATGAGACATCGCAAAAGTCATTGGACATTAATGGTCTAACAGCTATTCAATTAGAACTGGACTTATTAATTCAATACTTCTTTATGGGACTCTGAGTATGTGCCAGGCTCTCAGCTAAGCGTGAAGGACTCTTCAGAGAAACCAATGGAAATGAGAAATGGGCAAAAGGCAAAGAAAGAAATAATGTCTTCCTAATTAAAAACAGACATTCTGAGAGCAGATGAAACACGGCGTTACAGAAAACGTGTTGTGACACAGGGTGACCCATGGAATACATGGCCACAGACTTCTCTGAAGAGATGGAATTGTTGTCAGACACAAAGGTAGAATTCTTGAATTATTCTTCTCTGACCAGACTTGATCCTACAAGGTCATAGTCAAGAGACACTCACCCTCCAAGAGAGCTACTCAGTTCCATTTGAGTCTAAATGCTTAGAAGTCTTGGTATGGAACCCCATAAAACTGCACCTCCCCACACACTCACTTCCTCAGGTTCTAGGCCTCAATCTCAATCCACTCAGCCTCTGTAGAAGGCATTTTCCCAGAGAGCCATCTCCACGTTAGAGGTGGCATCTCAGTCCCACCCTTAGCTCCAACATTATAATGTCCTTCTAGACCCAATGAGACATTGTAACCATTCACAGCTGCCACATCTTAGATGATACATCTTCTATTCTTTTTACTCATTTTAGATTTTAATTGTTGAGGTATTGTCTTTTCCTGTAAGTGTAATGCTAAATTCTATATGCAGACTCCCCAGGATCTGAAGTCTACACAGAGCTTCTGGGACCCTGTCCCCAGTTGATTCTGATTGGTAAATAAAGATGCCAGCAGCTAATAAAAGGGAGGAAGAGAAAGAGAGAGAGGTAGGGTTTAGGTTTCCCATGCTATAGACCATGGGGAAGGAACAGGGGAGAGATAAAAGCAACCATGAAAAGGTCAGAACATGCAAGGTAGAGCTGCCATGGAAGGATAACCTACAGTGGGGAGGAGAGCCACCACATAAGAGGGCAGAGAGAATGTGGCCCAGAGGGCTGCTCAACTGGGTCAGAAACTGCCAAGATAGAACATAGAAGTTAGTAAGCAGTAACTTGTTGTTAGCAGTAGGAAGGTAGATTCTAATAGCATGGAGGTTAGGCAGTTTCTCAGCTATTGTGCGACCTAAGACATATTAAAATATAAAGGCTGTGTGTGTGTGCATGTGTCGTTCATCTGGGAACATACATGGTCTAAGGCGGGAAGGAACCCTGTGCCAGGATTTAAATATTTATAACAACATTTAATAGTATATTAATTATTATGTTTAGATATTTATACCAATTATATAGCATACCATATAGTTTTTAGTTATCTTCATAACTATGTACATGTATGTGTGTAGGGGGATGTTTCTGGTTTCATTTAGCTCAATACAAAGAGCAACATGAGTTATGCTGTGTCAAAATCAGTTGGTATTGTTGGTATTGACTGTGTGACTGAGGCCCTGGATCCTCTGACACTGGTCTCTCGGGCCACAGCTCTTCCTAGCGCTCCTCTCTGACTGTGTAAGAGGAGTTTTGAGCAGGGGAAGGGAAAAGTCCACTCCTTGTCTACATGAGATCCTATGGTTCTGCATGCCTTGATGTTTGGGGATTGCTACTGGTCCAAAGAAGGGATGATTTAGGAAGGAGACCGTGCATTAACTGTGTTCTGGGACGTCACGTGACTTGATAGTGCAATGTCGCCCTTCTGCCATTCTCGGGTGTGTGCCATGAGAGTCACCTTCTGGATCATCGCTGGAGAGGCTCCTTTAATTACTCACTTCTGCGGGAAGTGAGTTCACTTTAATGAAGCTTGAAAACACATTAGATGCGGGAACCTGGAAGTCTGAGTTACTGCTCGCTCTCTTCTGCTGCTGTGATGTGTGACTGGGGAGGACTGGCACCTGAAAGGCCATGAGGAAGCTTCTGATCTCTGAAGAGAGGGGCCCTCGCATGAGTTTATGCATCCATTCCAGTGCTCACCCTGCCAGCGGACTGGTGTTAGGCAGCTGCTGTGGGCCAGACACTCTGCCAGGCTTCTTGGAAGTTAGGACTCATTCCCCATAGAACAGAAACAGCTCAGTGACAGGCAATGGGCTCACAGGTGATAAACTCGGGCTATCAAGCAAGAAGTGGTGCAAGTTAGGAGAGCCAGTTAGGGAGAATGAAGATAACATTAAGCAGGAATGACCGTCCTTCTGTATGGCACAGAGAAGGACAAAGTGACTGTTGTGAATGACCGTGGAAGGTCCCACAGGCTCATGTGCACCAGAGATGGAACCTCTGGAGGCAGAGTCTAGCTTGAGGAAAGGGGTACCTGCAGGGTGGGCTTTGTAGGTTAGAGCCCAGCTCTGCCTCCAGCCGAGGTCAGACCTGAGATGAGTGGGATTTTCTTCACACTCTTGGCACTGTGGATACCACCATGCTTTCCTCGCCTTGACACTGGGAGTCAAAACAAACCCTCCAACCCTTGTCATGTCTGTCAGGGTTTAGTCGTGTCCCAGGCACTACCTAAGGATCCGTAACTGACTAGGAAGACAGAAGGTGGCATGAGACAATGATTGCATTTACTGTGTTCTATTACTTTTTTATGTAAGCCAGTATGTCTTGACCTAGAGTGTGGGGGATGGGGAGGTTGGTAGGGCAGGTGCTCAGGAGTACAGGCTCCAGACTCAGCCCTGAGCTCAGCTCCTTTCCTGTGTGACTAGGCTATTCAGAACATCGCCTGTGCCTCTCATTTGTTTCCCTGTGCCTCTCTGTGAATTGAATAACACTACCTTGTTTGTGGAGGGAATGAATGTTCTCAATAGTTTGTGGTTCTTGGGGAGGGCTTGGGGAGCTGTCTGGAAGCATTCTACTTTTCCTGCCTCCCAGACTTCCTAGGGTACTCTGCAACACACAATTAGAGTCTGGTGTGGGTCCTATATAAAACTGGGAATGGAGCTCAGTTGATAGAGTGCTTGCCTCCCAAACATACAGCCTTAGGTTTGATCCCCTGCACCGAATCACCACAAACAGGGTGTGTTCTCCAATGTCTGTAAGTCAAACACTCTGCATGTAGAGGCAGGAGGATCAGAAGTTCGAGGATTAGGGTTAGTGAGTTCAAGGCTATCGTGGGATACATGCGACCTTGACCTTTTCTCAAAAAGAAAAAAAATATTTTCCAAACTGGACATCTATGTATTTGGTGACAGGTCATAATTTCTGCATCATGTTGATTCTCTAAGGAAAGCAGTTGTCTCTACTTCAACCTAGTGTGATTGTAGTCCCAAATCATTATCTCTCCTCATTTCTCTTATATCACAAAGTATTTGTCAGAGGGTCTTTGAGGCACCAGGACACCAGCTTGTTGAGGTTGACTTAGAAGGTTTTAAGGCAGTGGTTCTTGATCCCTGAGGGTTTCAAATGATTCTTTCATGGGGGTCACCTAAGACTACTGCAAATCAAATGCTTACATTATGACGACATTATTATAACAGTAGCAAAATTACAGTAGCAATGAAAATAATTGTATGGTGTTGGGACGTGAGGAACTGTATTAAAGGGTCACAGCATCAGGAAGGTTGAGGACCACTGCTCCTCTGGACCGTGAAGGGTGCAAGTCTTGGATGCCCGAGGATGATGCCATCCGAAGGCTGGGCTGACTGATGGCCTCATTCCTCCAAAGTGGCTGCTCATCCTTGCCTTTCACCATATGAACTATAGGGAACCCAGCTCAGTCAGCCTCCCTTGCCCTGACTTGACACGCTATAGAATAGCGTGGCTCAAACCACACGGGTGGTCAAGCACTCAGCGTGTTCTGAGGGACGCCATCAGAAGAGGTGAACCTCCCACAGGAAATCTAGGCTGTGGCAGAAGATGCCCTGCCCATTGCTCACCCACCTCAACACCAGCTGAGACACACAGCTCCCTGCGAGCCCATATTCCCCTGGCTCTCTCGAGTTTTTACAGAGGGCCTATGTGGCTGCAGATCACTTTATCCAGAACCTTCTCTGACATAGGGAAGAAGTTTTCCTACACATGAGGCAGTTAACATGCTGGGCATATAACTCATCGCATGGGAACTGAGGGAACTAGAGAACTCTGGGAGAGTTTCCAGAAGGTTCTCTGAGATTCTGGTAGAACTGTGGAAATGAATCCCATGCTGTACAGGAGCAACCTCAATAATTCACATTTTTTCTGCCAGTGTTTGCTTCTTTCCTGTCTCGTAGATTGCTTTCTCAACCTTCTGCTCATGGGGCTAGCTTCCAGACCAAAAACCACACCTGCCCTCTAGGGCCTTGTTTTGGGCTCTGCTTTCCAGGGAACCCAAAACCAGGGCAGACACAGTACAACCAGCACATCTATCTTTGAATGAAAATGTATTAGCACAGAACTGGAGGTCCCATCAGGTAGCAATGAAATAAAGCAAAGCAAAGCAAGAAAATGTCCTTGTGACGGCTGCCGGAGTCCTGGAAGAGAGATAATCTCATCACCGGGCGGTTTCCGGGAGGTCGGCGGGTGTCAGCAGTAATTCTTTTCCTCAGACTGCACATTTGTTTTTCGGACCATCCCAGATGCTGACGTCAAAAGCTTTCCACTCTGTAATGTGCTGCATGAGGCTATTTCTTCTTTCCCTGCGTGCCCAGTTCTATTTCGGCAGGAGATATGTCTGCCAGAAGAGCATGATTATGGGAACACGGCTGCTGCCCCCCCCTCCCGCCCCCGCCTCCAACCCGTGGAGTCATGGGAGCTCAGGGGAGGTGACTGGCCTTTCTCCTTCAGCACATGACTGGAATCCGGATCAGAGCCTTGCCAGAATAAGCCACACCCCGCAATCAGGGAGGTCAGGAGCACACGTGTGCCAGGAAGATAAATGGACCAGGAGATAGCCACGTGTTGAGGAAGAGATACAGCGGCCAGAGAAGAATAAACATCGTTCTAGAATTTGCTGGCGGTATGGAGGGAACTACTCATACTTGAATTGAGCTCTGGTACCCCAACCTCTTTGCTTTAACATTGCTGGGTTTTGTCTGTTTTGTACCGTACTGGAGATCAAGCCCATAATGAGACTGAGGTCAGCACTCTGCCACTGAGCAAGCTAGCTTCCTCTCCAATCCACAATAATCCTTTATCTGATTGATAAAGAAAAAGCCAGCCTGCCCTCCCCACACATATATATCAGATGTGCAGATTGGTCTTGGTTCTCCAATAACTGGAGCAGGGGCCATTCCTGACTCTGTTGCCTGTCTGTGGATCCCCATTCACGTAACTGGTCAGCCTCGTCTGGCCTCAGTGGGAGAGGATGTGCCTAGTCCTACAGTGACTTAACAACCCAGGGGGCCTCACACTTCTCAAGGAGAAAAGAAGGGGGAGCTGTGTGAGGGAGCATCTAGAGGAGAGGAGGGGACTTCAATTAGATGTCAAGTGAATAAATAAATTAATGGGAGGAAAAAGAGAGAAAAACCCAAGTTTTTCCATAGTCCATAGCAAAGATGAAAAACAAATAAAAAGAATTCTCAGAAAGTTCTGGCATTTCCTTTTATAATTGGCCATTACCTCAAAATCCAGAAAGCATTAAACTTAAAATTATCAAGCCTGATTTGAATTTTTAAGAAAAAAAATTCATGGATCTGAAAGTTTTCTTGTTTTTAAAAATAAAATTGCCCGTGAGCCATGACAATTTAAGACACTCTTTGTTAAAAAGAAAAGAAAAGAAAGAAAGAAAGAAAGAAAGAAAGAAAGAAAGAAAGAAAAGGGATATCTGTAAGACATGTCTCCTACCAGTTTTAATGTCTCCAACTCTAGGGTTATTATATTAATTATGTTTCTTGTCACCAAGTACTTGACAAGAAAGAACTTGGGAAAGAAGGGTTTATTGTAGTTTTTGGTTGAAGGGGGTACGGTCCATCTTGGGAGGGACAACATGGCAGAGGACATCCCTGTGGCAGTAGGAAATTGAGTGGCTTGCTCATACTGTGGTCAGTGGGAAACAGAAAGACTTGGGTGAGACCAAAGCTTAAGCTCTAACACTTAGTGAGCCCCTTCCTCCAGTCAGGCTCCACCTTCTAAAGGTTTTACCTTCTGCTTAAACAGCGCCACCATCTGGGGACAAAGTGCTCCAACACATGAGCCTGTGGGGGACATTTCACACCCATACTACAAATGGACATGTCCAGACAGCAATTGCAATGTCACAAAAAGGCTCTTCTTCCTCATTATCGTATAAGATGCACATAGGTGTCTGTGACCAAACCTCGAATCTGTCCTCACTGGCCCATCCTAGAGCAAGAGGTGGCCTGTGCGAAGGGTATCTCTAATTAGCTCGAGCAAGCCGTAGGATGGTTTAAGCAGAGCAGGCTGGAAGGGAGGTCAGACGGGCACTGAAGGCTCTGTGTGCCAGGCTAAGCACTGAAGACTGCAGTCTCAGCTCTGCCCTGGGTTTGCTCATTCACCAAAAGGAGGCGCTCCTGTTGTTTTCTGTCACTCACCTCAAGATTTTTAATGAAGGCACGCTCTGGTCACTCTTATATTAAGTTGAAAACTCTAAGCATCAGTTTGCTAACTTGTTTTAAGATCAAATCTATGCCATCACCATGGCAATGCGGATACATTGTATCCTCATCATTCCAGAAACATCCCTCAGACCTTCTCAGTCATCATCCTCCCTAAGGTCCCACCATGCGGGCTGCCAGAGACCTGCTACTGGCCATGGGCAAGCTTCCTCTTTCTCGTTGGCTTCTTTCACCCTCAGTCTGGTCTGTGTTGGCTCTTGAGCATGATAACAGGTTTTGTTGCATCACCAAGCCATCTCTTGATGCTACTTTAAGCTACTATGAGTACTGTTATGAGCACTCTAGTATCCCCTGGGGAAGGTGGCCATACATTTATTTTAGATTTACCTCTGATTATGTTGCTAAGTCATAGGATACTCAGCCTTGCAGTGTGACAGCTGACACAAGGTATCGTCATTCTCCAGATGTCCTTTTGGTGTGTGTGTGTGTGTGTGTGTGTGTGTGTGTGTGTGTGTGTGTGTGTTATCTTCTGGTCTCCCTCCTATATATCTCCTTGTGGATTAATAATGTCGGAGGTCTTAACACTCAGAAGTCATTTCAAGGTGCTTTTCTGTACAGGGGCTGTTAAAGTCCCCTCCCCACTTTTAAACTGGTTGACTGCCATTTCCTCAATCATAAAGGCGTCGTTTGTTGCTGTGGGCAAAGGTCCCAGGCAGGTACGTGCATGACCTAGGCTTTCCCACTCTGCAACCTGCCGTTCCTCTTTTTCGGTTGCTGCCGTTTGAGGAACGCAGGCTTGCGTGCTCACTGGTCTAACTCATCTTCCTGGAGGTTCTTTTGCATGGCATTGCTTTTCGACATGTGCTCAGGTCAGCCCCACTGTGACAAGGTGACACTGGCTTTGGGAAGGGAGCCGAAAGACTCCTTTCTGAAAGCGTGAGAGCTGGTGTTGTGGCTCTGAAAGTTCGGGAGAATGTTCCATGCAGTCACCTGGCTTTGGCTTGGTCTTGGCTCACAAGCGCTTGAGGTCAGGAGACACAGACGTCTCTCTTTGTTCTTCAGTGCACCGAGTTTCTATACCGTTCAGAGGATTTGTCAGTTTCAACTTTCAGATTGATTTTCAGGAATAGCCTCACAGGGGCTCCTTGCACTTTCTATAACTAGTCAAGTTTCCTTTTACACCCCATTCATTTCCGACTGCCTGCTCTCCGTCCTCCTTCCCAGGGGCTTTGCGAATTAGGCATCTCTCAGACAGCCGAGCTGCGGTTTGGCTGGGGTCTCTTTTCTCCCTGATTGACTCTCACTATCCCTTTCCCTTCTCACTATCTCTCTCCATCTGCTTTTGGAGCTAAGTCTGCTACTCTCTGGCTTTTCCCTGCTTTAGCTTCACCCGGCAAGCCTCTCGCATGGCGCCACATTTTTGTTACATTCTGCTCAAAATATTTCTGCCATTATTTCTTATTTTTATTTTTACCCATGGCATGTTTCAAAGTGTACTGCTTAGATTCTTATGCATGCAGGCACCTTTGGCTCCCACTGTTGCTAGCACCTGGATTATATGCTTATGTGCACAGTTCTTAGAAAATATATTCTGCAGGATTCTTTTTTTTTCTTTTCAACTGTTTAGACAGATTTTAAGATCAGGACAGTATAGTTGTAACCATCCCAGGATTACCTGAAGAGGATGTACATCTTGTAGCATCTCAGTGGACCACATGCACTGGGATGTGCCACTGAACTCTACATGGCCTCTGCTCATATTTATGTGGCTTTTTATATCAGCCCACAGAAAGATGCTAAAAGCTGCAACTATAAGTGGGGTGGGCTCTTAGCTCTTATGCATGTATAGTCTTAGCACCAGGGAGGATGAGGCAGGAGAATTATCCATGAGTCTGAAGCTACCCAAAGTGATCCGGTAGGTTCAGTCTGGGATACAGTGCCCTGTCTCAAAAAACAAAAAAACAAACAAACAAACAAAAAAAAAACAAAAAAAAAAAGAAAAAGAAAAAGAAAAAGAAAAAGAAAAGAAAGAAAGAAAAAAAGCAACAAACAAAACAACTGAATTTCCAGATGTGACCCTGGGTTTTTCCATTTCTGCCATTAGCGCTACCTTTTCTGTTGGTTTTGATATGTACTGATAGATGCAACATAGTTGAGGATCACCCTCTCTGCCTGCTGCCTGGCTCTGTTACAGTGGTCTCTCTCTCTCTCTGAAGCAGTATTTCTCCCTGGAAGTTCATTTCCTCTCAGAATAGCCTGGATACCAACTTACCTTTGATTAATATGTCACAAGCAAATTTCTTTAAATTGTTACCCTTTAGTCCCCCTTTAGTTTACATTGAAAATATATTCATGGTGAGCAATGCAGAGTTTATTTCAAAATTTAACCTGAGAACTTCGTCTTTCAAACAAGAGCATTTAGGAATGGTCTTGACATTATTGGAACTGTGGGTATGATGTGTGAGTGTTCTCACCACAGCATATTGTGCGGCGGTCAGAGGACAACTTGTGGGGTTGGCTCTTTCCTTTGCCCTTACACGGGTTCCTGAGATCAAACTCTGATGTTTATGTTTGTGCGTCAAGGGCTTTTCCCACTGAGCCATCTCACTAGCTTTCAGACAGAAGTATTTTTCAATTTGTATCCTTATACTTTGGCAAATTATCTTATAAGTGTATCCTGTTTGCATTATATAGCATGAGCATCCCTTCTGGACACTCGGAGATCAGACTGTTCAAACAACATGGACAAAGTAAAAACCCTCGGAGAGGGACACCGTATCCTTGTAACACACACTGAGACCTTCTGACCACAGATAGAGAGTCAAAGCTGGTACCCTGTGGCCTTGGCGATGTTCACTATGGTCTATTTTATGTCATTTTCTTTTCACAAGATGAGGCCACCTATCCCCATGCGCCGCCCACGCCCACGTGCCTCACACGGTAGTGAATCTCATAAACTCTCCTCATTCAACCTTCACAGCTTCTCTAGGAGGGAAGCAGCATTTAAAACCCTTTCTCCATTAACCTTAAATTTTTTTTTACATTAAAATCTAATTGCACCACTTCCTCTAAACTTACCCATAATCCTCTCACTCATTTGTGGTCTCTTTCTCTTGCGCTCGCGCACACACACACATGCACACACACACACACTTTCAGTTTACACTTTCAGTTTCCATTTCCCAACAGAATAACTTAAATCTTAAAAAGCTACAGGGAATTTATACTGAGTTGTGGGGCTGATGAATTCTGGAGCTTGGATGGGAACGTGAGAATTTGGGTCCAGTGGCTGAGCTATGAAATGTCTTTGATTGTGTCCTCTGCTGTGGAAAGGATGATCAGATATATTGAGACATCGGTATTGGGACTTTGGACTAATCTATACAACCCCTTCGCTTCTCCAGACTGTTTTGAAAATGTCCGTCTTATTAATCATGACTGCCTCTCTGTCTTTCCAGCTTGCCTGTCTAGGGCTACGGTTCTGAAAGCCCCATTCTGGCTTTTCTAAATGTCCGTAAATGTTTTATGGGTCCTCGTAGCATATTTTCTATCCAAGAAAATATGGATTGTGCCGTAGAATTCGGGGAGAGATGAAAATACATGACCCTGAATTGTAAATCTCACATCTTATTTCTATAGGACACAATGCTTTTTCTTACCAGGGAAATGTTGACAGTTTAGATTTACAACAACGTATTTGGAAACCTTGACGTTTTATAACAGAAAATAATGTATCATTAGGCACTCTGAGGGGGATAATGAGGCATTTAGTATTTCTTGCTCATTTTGGAAAAGGTTTCTAGGAATATACACTAGCTTGCGTGGACTTTGCATATGGATCATTCATGAAAGAAGCAGAGAATTCATGATATAGTTAGCTGCGTGAATTATTTCTTTGTAAATTATTCATGCTTCTCGTTTATCTAACTATTTTCATTTCCTTACCATATCTACATTACTCTCATTTCTACACCGCAGGAACACAGGATTGTCGACAAGGACCGAGTTAACCCCCTTCCAAAGGGATTGAATGGTTTACCAAGAAGCCAAAGTCAAATCAATCAAGCCAGGAAAGAAGTTCTAGGTGAAAGAGCTGCACTCCTCAGAGACGACCAATTTTTTTCGATTTTCGACTTCCCAGTGATTTGAATACTTTATCCATGCTAATTCAATAAACAATAATACAGTCATTGCAAGCTATACCTGACAGCAATATCTGATAGTAGGAAGATACCAGCTAAGATTTGGCTAAGTTGGTGCTTTAGTTAGGGTTACCATTGCTCTGATGAAATGCCATGAGCAAAGCAGGTGGGAGAGAGAAAGGTTTATCTGGCTTATCTCTCTACATCAAAGGAAGGCAGGACAGGAACTCAAGCAGGGCGGGGACCTGGAGGCAGGAGCTGATGCAGAGGTCATGGAGGGATGTTTCTTACTGGCTTCTTCCCCATGGCTTGCTCAGTCTGCTTTCTTATAGAACCCAGGGCCATCATCTGAGGAATGGGACTGCCTACAATGGGCTGGACCCTCTGCCACCAACTGCTATTTAAGAAAATGCCCTACAGTTACATATTATGGAGGCATTTTCTCAATTGAGTTTCTGCCCTTTCAGATGACTCTAGTTCGTGTGTCAAGTTGACAGAAGACTTTTCACCATAGATGGCCAAAGAGCCCAGATTTCCACGATGATGTTAATCTACCCTAGGCGAGAGGCAGAACATCTAGGTGAGCTGCAGACTGCACAGCTCTTAGGTCCAAGCAGGGTCAACTGTGTCACTTAAAAGCCCTGCAAGTATATCGTGCTTCTTATGACTTATCTCTACCATGATTAATTATGAATTAAAAAGGAGAGCAGTTGATGGCTGCAGGTGGAGGGAGAGTCACTCTCCTTTGGGGACATGGACTCTGGTAGGATGCTGATGACCGGGTGAATGGCTTCTCACTCATAAACATATGGGCATCACTGATTGGACTCAGGTGATTGCTAATTACAAGAATAGGAGGAGAGGTAATTGGGAGGACAGTAGGGTGGGAGCACCAGGGGAAGTTAAAAGGGAGGAAACTATGGGTACCTATGATCAAGAAACATGGCTATAAATGTATGAAATATATTTCAAAGATGAGTAAAAAAATTTTTTTAAGAAAAGAAGAAAAGAAAGAAACTCCATAAATACCTCTTGGCCTATTTGATTCCTAAAAATTATACAATATTAAATGATAAGCCAAGGGCTGGAGAGACATCTCAGTAGGTAGAGCAGTTTGTTACCAAGCTTGACGGCCTGACTTTGATCTTTAGGATGCAAGTGATAGGAAAGAACTGACTCTTGCAAGCTGTTCTCACACACACACACACACATACACATACACACACACACACACACACACACACAAATGTACACACAAGAATACATGTACACACACAAACGCACACACTTGCACACTCACACACATGTGCATTCACACACACATAAATGCAAACAGTCAGGAGTTAATGGTTCTATCCATGTCACACCTCCCGATATTTGTTATCACTCCAAAAGGAATCCCTTAATCTACTAAGCTTTCTATGCACAATCTCCCTTCTCCAAACATGAGCAACCACCAAACTATATTCATACCTCCTCGTTCCTCTAATTCCACACAGCTCACATGATCTATCCCTGGAGAAGATATGGAAGGGTCCATGTCATTTTGAGTAAACATGTAAGACAACCAGTATTTTCTGATGAGAGAATCGCCCGAGTTATGGGAGCAGTGACAGAGATGTTTAGAGTTCCTCTGAATGCTTCCCAGTAGGCCCTGAAAACTGATAGCTTGAGAATAAGACATGGCATGATCCCAGATATACAGCAAAGAGTCAATTAGCGCTAATGGACGTGTTGATGCACCACAAGGGAAGGACAGAGGCCAGACTCAAGACTCCCCATCATTGCCAGAAAGGAGGAGATGATGTCTAAAACAACCTGAGTGCTGAAACAGAAAATATTCAGGAAAGATAAAACATAGAAGATAGAGGGAAGCCCAGTATCATCTCTCAAGTGATGGTGAACCAAAGACAGAGCCAAGACTGTGTGCCTAGGAAGATCTGACCCAATATTGAGAAACAACGTATCGCAGAAAATGAAGCTCAGGCACTCATGGGAGTGAGTGACCACACATGCACCCATGAACACATGCACACATGCACACACACACACACACACACACACACACGCAAACTTTGAGAGGTGACTATGACTATACGTGGAAATGACATTCCAACAGATAGATACAAGGATCTTGTATGTTGGGTGATGTTGCTGAAGAAGGTAGAAAACAGAAGAGGAAAACCAGGAAAGAATATTGATAGGTACTCGATACAGTACATGAAGAAGAAGACAAAGAAGACAAGGTGTTAGACATGGAGAGACGTGATTGTCAGGTACCTGAAAGGGGAGAGCAAGGGCAGCGGAATCCCCCGTGCACAGTGGAGAACACTTTAATGAACCAAATTGTCAAGTTATTTAATAGAAATGGAAAATGGTTCAACTTCTGTGGAAAAACATGTTAGTTTTGCAAAATGGGAAATACAGACTTAATACATAAGCCAGCAGGTATACTGCCAGCTGAATAACACACAAGGAAGCAGATATAGGTATTCCAACACACACACACAGAGAGAGAGAGAGAGAGAGAGAGAGAGAGAGAGAGAGAGAGAGAGAGAGAGAGGGAGAGGGAGAGGGAGAGGGAGAGGGAGAGGGAGAGGGAGAGGGAGAGGGAGAGGGAGAGGGAGACACTCAACATGGCAAACTTTATGCTATGTGACTGCCAACAAAATAAACATTAATACTAACCTATCAAATGCTTCCAAGAATCCAAGCAGGTTGGGACTCAAAAAAGCTAAAGAACTCAGCTATTTTGGTGCCTATAACTTTCCTAAGACAACAGTTTTAGGAAAATGGTGAGGGTCGGGACTCTCTTTGTATTACTAAGGTAAGAGTGGGCAGTGAAGCAAGGGATGGGGGAAGAGTGATCTCTGACTGGTGAAGGGACGGGCAAAACAACAAGAAATGGCCCTTGGAGGATTTATTTTAGCATGGGGTGGTCTGAGCATGCGGGCAGGGGCGGGGAGCCCAGGAGAGAACAATTAAACATACTGAATGGAAGACAGAGGTGGCCAAGGTTCTAAAAAATATGTCAAGAGTGGTGATGGAGGAGGAAGAAGAGGAGGAGGAGGAGGAGGAGGAAGAGGAGGAGTTAGGCTTCCTCAGGGAGGAGAGAGTGAGAAAGCTGTTCAGTGACAGGAGACAGGAGATGGGGTTGTGCAAGCTCAAGAACTTACAACTCTGAACTTGGCCAGAGCTAGTCATGGAAAACTGCAGGAGGCTGATCTGGACTAACAGCTTAGGTCAAAAAGAAAAGTCTTAAGGTGGCGCTTCAGGTGATCAGCCACAAATTAAGGATGAACATTAAGAGAAGCAGGAAGTGGAGACACTCACAGCGAGGAAGCTGGCATGGGGCCCTGACCACAGTGTGCATCCTGATTGTCAGAAGCTCTGCCCCGAGGGAGAGTTTGTATCTGTGCGTATTGATTCTGTATCAACTCCATCCTATCCATGAAAATGTCTGAGGGTCAGTCTTGCATCCCAAGCCTGTCATACATGAAGCCCAGAGCTGTGAAATCCAGGACACACGTCCTCAGATCCCCATCTCTATCCCCGGGAGGACAGCAATCAGCGTGGTCCATGGACTGTGTGTAGAATCCATGTTCAAGGTTGACAGAGGTTGCTGTGGAAACCTTCTGGGTGCAGTCGCTCCCCTAACTTCCTTCACTCGTGTAACATTCAGTTCATCTCCATCCCTTTGGCTCAAAAGGATAAACTGAGCCTGTGAGTGCTTTTTATAAAAGCTTGTGAATAGAATGCTAGGCTCCAGGGGCTTCTAGCTCTGTGACCTTGGGCATGTCATAGGCCCTTGTTGCATCTATCTATAAAGTAAAGACAGCAGCACCCATTTTGCAGAGCTGTGGTGAAGGTTAGCTGGCTTCATACAAGACCACAGTGCGGAGTGTGCTGAAGAAGCTTGGCCAGGGTCCTCGTGATCAACGGCAATATTCATTCCACTGACAGTTTATTCATTCCACTGAATAAATAACTTGGCACACTGTGTCAAGCGCTGTATTTCTATCAGTGACTGTGTCAGTCAGTCCTCACCCTCTGAAATGCAAAGTTTCATCATCTGTTGTACTGTCTAAAACAGCCTCCCCTTCCCCTTCCCCTTCCCTTCCCTTCCCTTCCCCTTCCCCTTCCCCTTCCCCTTCCCTTCCCTTCCCTTCCCTCTTCCCCCTCCCCTTCCCCCTCCCTTTCCCTCTCCCCTCCCCTCCCCTCCCCTTCCCTCCCCTTCCCTTCCTTTTATAAGGGTTTCATGTGGCCCAGATTGGCCTTGAACACTATTGACCTTGAACTTCTGATTGTCCTGCCTGTACCTGCCAAGTCCTGGGACCACAGGCCTGTGACACTTCCATTTTAGCTGTGCTACAGTTTGAACACAGGGCTTCATTCACAACAGGCAAGTACCCCAGCATGCAAGGCCACATCTGTAGTCCATAAGGTATCATCATCTCCTCCTCCTCCTTCCTCCTCCTTCTTTCTCCTCCCTCCTCCTCCTCCTTTTCTTTTTCTTCTCCTCCTCCTTCTCCTCTACTTCTTCCTCTTCTTCCCCCTTTAAAAGATTTCTTTTATGTAAGTACACTGTTGCTCTCTTTAGACACACAGAAGAGGGCATAGGATCCCATTACAAATGGTTGTATGAGCTACCATGTGGTTGTTAGGAATTGAACTCAGGACCTCTGGAAGAGCAGTCAGTGCTATTAACTACTGAGCCATCTCTTCATCTCAAGTTTCTTCTCTTAAAATTTAGTTTCTGAACCAACCTTCTTTTTCTTCTTCTTCTTCTTCTTCTTCTTCTTCTTCTTCTTCTTCTTCTTCTTCTTCTTCTTCTTCTTCTTCTTCTTTGTTTTTTTTTTTTTTGTTTTTGTTTTGTTTCCTCCACCTCTAGAGAGATATAGGAAATCACAGCTAAGGAAGCCATGCTCTTTGAGGGGGCTCAGCATTGCTAACAAGGACCAAATTGAATAAGGGAAGTGGACTGAAAGGGTAATCAGGTCTCAAGTATCAGTGTTAACCAGGGTTTAGAAGAATGGACAGTACAGGGAGACAAATGATGGAGCATGATTCCCTGGCTTGCCTCTTAAGGCTTTGAAGAGAAGAAGAAGGAGGAGGAGGAAGAGGAAGAGGAGGAGGAGGAGGAAGAGGAGGAGGAGGAGGAGGAGGAGGAGCTAAAGCTAGTCAACATACCATATTCAGAATGAGAGCAATGACCAGGGAACAGAGGGTGACCCTCCAAAAAAAGCCTGTTTAGATTTTCAGTCACAGCCTGGGTATCTCAGAGAACTGCCTTTGTTTACAGCTTTCTATCTTCAAAGGAAAGAAGCTGTAAAAAGTTGTCAGCAGAAGCCCGATTTTCCTGACATGATGAAGGGTTTGGTTGGCGGTGCACACTTTTTTTGTCAAAGGATTTGTTGCCAAAAGAGAGAGAGAGAGCTGAAGGTGGTGGCTGATTTCCATAAAAAGCTGGGAGCCAGGAGAAACTGCATCCATGGGCAATAGCACAGCACCCCATCCTGAGATCACAGGCCATGGCTCTTGTGATTGACAAGGAGAATAAGAGCTATGGGGGAAGGTACCACCCCTTCCCTCTGAACTGTAAGATGCTGGGGCAATGGCTGGGGGTCACTTGAGAGTGTGGGAGGTGGTCAGAGCAGCCAGTGATCAAAGAGGGTGCTTTCCCAAAGCAGTGGCAAGCCTTGTGCATCTCTATGGCAGTGAGCAATCTTAGAAGTCCTGTTTCCTCCTCCATAGAGCCTCTTCTCCCTGCCACTGGCTGTGCCTTCCGGTCCCAGGAGACCAGAAATTGCCAAGGGCTTTAAGGTCACATCTCTGTGCTTCTATGATATTTTTTTCTGCCTATGTGTAGGTTCTGTTCTGCTACTGAATACAATTTTGAAAGTGAATTTTTTTTTTGAGAATTGATATTTCTCTGCCTGGGAGAGGAGGGTGGGGTGGAGAAAAAGGACAGTTTGCAAAATTTGTTTTCCGCTTTAAAAAGCAGCAGCTGTTGCACCCTCCGATGATCATGCACACAAAATTTGCCATCCCATTTGCTGCTTCTGGTCTTATTTTGAAAACACAATTCCACAAGTAATAGTGTCAGTCTCTGTTAAGGGCCCCAGGGGGATGTGGGTGGGAATTCTTGCTATGTGTGTGTCATGCTTGCATCTGGAGGACAGAGGACACAGTTAGGTGTCTTCTTCTATCCCTCCTTTCTCAGGGGATTGAGGTGGGACCTCACACTGAGCCTGCCGCTCACAGTTCAGCTGGACCTCCTGGCAGTGAGGTCCAGAGATCTGTGTCTGCCTCCCAGTACTGCTATTCCAGGAGCATGCTACACCTATCAGCTTTTTACATGGAAACTTGAACCCAGGTCCCGGTGCTTTCATGGTTCACACTTTATCAACTGAGCTAGCACCCCAGATTCTTACCGTTATTTTTTTTAATGTCGCACCTCTAAAGATTCCAGGCAAGTGGTACAACTTCACAAGAAGGACCAGAAAGATGCCAGCTTTAACACGATGAAATCCACGGCAGGACACAAGCACTTCCCGCTTGTCTGTGCAGTACCTCGAGTCTAGACTTGGCTCTATTTCAACAAGTGAGAGATGATCACACAGTACCCACAGGGCGACCAGGGAGGAGTTCTAATACTGGCATCTGCAGCAAATCATATCAGAGAACAGGCTTATAGCTAGGTGGGAAATCTGGTGAGCTAGACCATGCAATTTGATTGTTCCATATGCTACAATATGAGAAAGATATAACTGATGTGCAATCTATCCTTTTTCTTAATCTCAGGGTCTTTAGCCAAACGGTGACAGCCTGTGGTCTGTTCAGAGACTGGGACCTCACATCGGAACCTTTGTGTCCCGCCCCTCAGCTTCAAGGTATTTATCCCCAAGGTGCCATTATACATGAAGAAAACTTCATGGAGAACCTTTAGAAACAAACAAGGAAGCAGCGCACCACCACAATAGCTCAGGGCTCAGGCCCCTGTCTCAGGACTTCTTAAAGCATCCTTCTTTTGGAGTGGTTTTACTTCTCTGCACTTTGAACTTTCTCCCTGCCATTTCTGAGAGGAACAGCTAACTGTGTGCTGACTGCAGACCTAGCTCACAGTGGGCAGGCCTCTTCACAGAACTTCCCTAGGAGTTTGAGGGAAGGCTTGATCTGAAAGGGAGGTCATTGTTTCCGGGGCTCCGGTTCAGATGTCTCCAGTGATTGATTTATGGTAACCGTAAAAAGGTGGTGGAGTAGAACTGCCCGGGAAAGCCTAAGAAATATGCCTTTTATCTGTTTATCCTATTCTATCAGACAGCGAGGAAAGTTTCACCTCTCGAAAATCCCATATTCTGTTCACTTCAAAGTCCTATGTGGCTGTTGTGGAATCTAACAATGGTCGGAACAATGGATTTGGACATCACTGTGGGTTTGAATATGAAGTATGCCAGTGAGCAGCTTCACGACTCAAGACCTTAGGTCTGTGCGCCTCAGATCTCTGGAATCAACAGAGGGAAGCACTAGCTGCCCCAGGACGTTCTTGTGAGGATTGAATCAGACAATCGCACGTGAAAATAAAATGGGAAATTATCATTTATAAGATTAGATATAATTGATGAATGGGAGGCATTTTGCCCAGACTTAACTTTGAAGACGAATATGGTTTCTGGCTTAGAAGCATTTATAGAAAAAGCATTATGTTGTTCCAATGATGTTCTTCTTCCCTAAGCTTCTCTTCAAGGGGAAAGAATTTTCAAAAGTGTTCCGACAGCACAAGACTTGTCTAATGACCTAAAACATTTATTAGGGGCCCTGCACAATGCTGGATCCGTATTTATTCCTCAACACATTTTTATTTTCTTTCCGTCTTCTCTTGTGTTCACTGGCTAGCAGAGAGCAGTGGAGACACCGCAAATGACATCACCACAGGGACGGCAGTGACCATGCTCAAGCAGAAGTCTCAGCTTACACCCCCTGGCTCTGCCACTTATCTCAGAGGCAGACACTTGTCTCACTGATCTACTTCCATATCTATAAAATGGGCCTGAGATTTTCTAGGCGCAGTGTGGCTGGAGAGGCTGGAGAAATGATTCACGAGTGCGCACTCTGTGGGGGTAAATACTCAGTGACTGGCTCTGTCATCCTCCTGTCAAAATATACACTTGCTCTTATGGACTCCAAGGACAATTACGTCTCATGTGTACCTTAATGCCACCAATGACTAGGGAGCACTGTAAAAATGGATGCTCACATTGATGCTTGTGGTTTGAATGAGAATATGCCCATCAGGCTCATGTGTTTGGACACTTGGTCTCCAGTTGGTGATGCTGTACAGAGCAGGTAATGGAACCTGTAGGAAGTGGGACCTTACTGGAGGAAGTGTGTCACTAGGGGGTGGTTTCTTACTGGGCTCTACTTCCTGTTCTCTATCCATCTGCTTTCTCTGTGTGTGAATATCCTGATTGCTCTACTTCCTGACTGCCCTATTGGCCTCACCCCCTTCTACCATGCCTTCTCAACCATGATGGGCACTATCCTCTCTGGAAGTAGAAGCCAAATAGACCCCTGTCTCTCTGATGTTGCTTCTGGTCATGGTTTGTCCCATCAGCAGAAGGCTAACCCAGGACCGTAAGCATTCAAAGACTTGGCATGAAAAGAAGAACATTTTCAAAAAGCATCTTTGACACTCTTAGCTGAGTTGATTGACTGCAGAAATGACAACACATCGGAGGTGCGATGTGGCACAGATGAGAGAATTCAATAAAACACTGTATTGGAATTGGCTTCACTTGGTTCCATTTGGTGGGATGCTAAGAGAACTTCAAAGGACAAGTGTGACTTCTGTGGTTCTGAGCTGAACCATGTGCCAACTGAGGTCTGCAGTTTTCCCAGGCTGAAAAGAGGCCAGAAGTGCTTATCTCCACGTTCCGATATTTCCCCCCCAAGCATTCCAATTAAAATTAATCTTCAGAATATAGTTTTTGTAGATTCTGATCCACAAAGCAATCTGTTATCTACTTAAATTAATGAATCGAAGGATGTCTTTTTTATCTATATTTGAATGCTATCCTGGAGCTAAGAGCCATATAAACACAACAATTTAGGCATGTGTCAAAACAGAACAGCCCGATACACTGTTTTAGGCCCAATTCCTGGCTCGGTGTGATCATTTTTGAGCTGTATATTTTCCCCAATTTGGGTGACAGTTAAATGGATACTAATTTTCCTTAATAGTGACTTCAGACGCTCTTGCCATGGAGGGTGGTAATTCGCAGGTGTTTGAATTACAGCTTGTTAAATCAGTACCCATTAAGCTTCTACATCTTTAACTCATCCTTTCTTTCCGGTCACAGTAAATGCATACCCTGGTCCTCCATGGGGATATTTATAAACATATTTTATGCAAGAGAACTTGACCTAATTGACTAGCTCTACAGAATCTGCATCATTCCTGACCAGTGTGAAGAGGTCTTGGGCTAAGCTAATCATTTCACTTAACCAACCACTTTCCTGTTAATAGCATCTATGTGGTTGGTGATTTGAATGAGAAAGGTCTCCTACAGTCTGAGTGGGGCACTTGAACCACCTGATTTCCAGTAGGTGGTGCTGTTCCAGGAGGCTTAGGTGGTGAAAGTATGAACTGGGAGTGAGCTTTGAGAGTAAAAACCTGCTCCAGCCTGCTTTCTCTGCTTCCAGCTTGCCTTTGCATGTGGACTGTTGGCTTCATGCTCCTGCTGGTAGGCCTGCTGTTTGCTACCATGGATCCCCTCTGTAACTGTAAGCCAAAATAAACTCCTTTTTCCGGTAAGTTGCCTTGGTCTTGGTACTTTATCCAGACAACAGAAGAGGAGCAGATAGAGTCTGAACTCTTTGTAGAAATCAACACAAATCACCCGCATACAGATGCCTTAGACATGAGCTGGTGGAGGGGGTCCCAAATGGACAGGGTGCATATGAATGCCTCAGGGTTGAAGCAGGTTAAAGTTTACCTACAAAACAACTGTGCAGAGTCTTTTTGCCTAGAATATGTGATTAGGAAACCTAGGGAGTGAAATAGAAGTTTTGGGTCTCCTTGGAGACTCAGTTGTGTCATGTGCTGTTTCTCTGGAAGCTATGTTATGAGAGCATGTTTTTGTGTAAGCAGACACGTGGGAGGATGTTTCGTGGAGAACAGACACATGGTGGTTTTCTGGAAGCGGCCGGGGAAAAAGAGCAGCATGTGATGCTCTGGTAGAGGAGATGCTTGAGAGAACATGTGATATTTGGAAAGGGTATAAATATAACCTGACAGCCAATGGATGATGGTGTGTGGTATTGGTTTGCCTTGCCACTATTTCTGATCATCATTTGTCCTGACTTTGTAGAGGAAAAACATACCAAAGAACTTCTGGTGGTGGCTTCTTACCACTTCTACAGACTGGGGCCAATCAGCAGAGCCTCTCGAGGTTTCTTCTGGATGGAACTGCTGTTGCTGATTCACAAGTGGTGTTTGCAAGTGGATCTCGCTCATTACTACCGCTGCTGATTTGCATGAACTGAACTGCTGATATCCTGACAATGCAGATTTAATTCATCCCAAAGAACTGCTTCTAAACAAGTCCACATCCTCCACTCTTTGCCCTGTCAACCTGTCCTTCCCACTACCTGTTAAAGCATTTAAGTATATGTATTAAAGCAGGTTTTGAGAAGCCTACTAAGGAGAGGTTAAATAAGTGACAGTATTTACTGGGTACTTGGGAGACAAGAAATGTTAGGAGCCATTTTGCCTGCTTCTGTGAATCAAGGCAGAATCAAGGCAGGCCAGGGTCTGCTGGCACATTACTTGGAAAGGATAAGAGGGAACGCACTTGAAGCTCAAGGCAAGGAGCTAGATGTTCTGTTAATCTTGGAGAAAGGAACAGGGATAGGAACAGATGGGAACAGATATCCAATGTATGTCAGCCATTGTCTCTGCTAGCCTGTGACTTTGTTTCCCATGATACTGCAAAGCATATAAAACCTATGAGAATTAAACTCGGAGCTGCCACAGTATTCACTGGAGAGCCCTTCCGATTTCTAACTTTTGTCTCTGAGTCTTCTTCTCCATCTTGCCTATAATCACCCTCACGCCCCCCTCAAAGGACTGTTCATCTGTCGGGCACTTACACTGACATGAAGCCTTCTTAAGTGTCATGTATCTTATCATGGCGTCCACGCTTGGAGCTAATGCCCCCATTGTATAGATGGGAAAACTGACACCAAAGATCTAGGCGATGACTCATTTCTATGTGGCTGGAAGTATGGTAGTAAACAGGCGACCGGAGGCACTCCTGAGGCAAGTCTGGGTTCTCTAGTGTGCATAGTGACCTGGTTATATGTCCTCAGAGTGAGTATGAGCAGTGACAGAGGCCCTTTAACCACTGCTTTGGGCTCTGTTACTCAGGATATCATCAAAGTACTTGTCCAATAGAATGCCAAGGCTCTTGTAAGTCATAGATAGAAACTCAGGCTTCTGAGAGGTTGGCTGTTCATGTTATATTATTATTTAAAAATGAATAAACAGACGAGTTTTTTTTGCAAGTGGCTCTTTCTGTGACTGCTTGTTTTGTTTGTTTGTTTGTTCTTTAGCTGTTTTGAAGCAGTCTGCATTTCCATCTTTGGAGCTGGATCAGGAGGCAGAAGCACGTCATTTCAATTACACATTCGCTGCGATGACGAACATGAAGATATACAAGCCTGGAGCGCAACCTCTGCGGTTCATGTGACCACCTTTTACATTTCATTGTCAAGGAATTCTTAAAATGACAAAACGAGGCAACAATTATGAATATTATTTGCATTTAATTTGAGGGACTTGATTTAAAGTTCAGGTTCCGTTTTGGTGGGGGCTGGGTTTTATGCGCTTTGACTTCCAGGAAAGGAGTATACATCACTCCTAATTAACTGCTAAACACTGCCAAGTCCTTGGTGTTTATTAAGTGACTCAGAGAAATAAAGCATCTCTTCTCTAGAAGTCTGGCCATTGACAGATATAAACAAGGCTCGTAGCCATAGGGATTGCCACTTAGAGCCTTCTGGAATCGAAATGAGGACAATTGGTGATGTTGGGCAAGTGCAGGGATTGGTGTTCCCAATCTGCCTCATTCAGTCACTGAGCGTGTGTTATGGATCTGGCTTTGACAACCCAGTCATGAGGAATAATTGTCATTGTCATGGCACTTAAACATTTCACTCATCTTTCTTAGTGTTTTGCAGGTGGCTCATTCTGTTGCCATGACACCCACATGAGGTGCTCTGATGAGCCCATTTCACAGCCGAAGAAACTCGAGTGGGGGCATGGTCTATGCTGGGATTCCTGCCAAATTGTTTTTAGTGGTCCACCCGGGTGCCAATCCTTGAGCTTGGAGGATCAGAACTGAGATGCACTAAAGTAGGAAGGAGAGTTGACATTTATTGGAGATCAAGGGAGGCTGGAAGAGAAGCATGGAGGGAAAGAACCAACCAGGTAGCGGGAGCAATAGAGAGGCATTCCCAAAGAAGGGCCATCTGAAGAAGGCCTGAAGTAGCCACGTGTTAGCCAGACTGTGCTGGCCAATGAGCCACAGAGATGATATTGGAAGTGACAGAGTCTGAAGAGAGAGGCAGGGACTGTGAAGGAGTAGGGAGATGTGGTCCACCCATGGACACAGTGGGCTCCTATCAGGAGTGGCAAGTTTCAATGAAGAAATGATATGAGCAAGATTCATCATTCTACTCATTCATTTATTCAAAATGCACATACAAAGGACTGACTGTGCAACCTGCACTTGCTAGGTGCTAAGGAAGGGCAATGACTGTACAACAGGAAGAAAAGCAGGGGGGAGGAGGGGTAAGGGAGACAGGAGAAGAGTGAGAGAGGAAGGGGCAGAGGAAAGAAGAAAGAGGCTGTGTTCTTGTAGCCCCTGAGAAGCTTACAACTATAGAACAGAACAAGGCATTAAACTTGGAAACAAGGAAAAACACATCACTAATAGGAGAGCCAGAAAGGAGAGGCACTGTGCTGGGAGGGAGACTGCTGCTGCTGCTGCTGCTGCTGCTGCTGCTGTGTGTGTGTGTGTGTGTGTGTGTGTGTGTGTGTGTGTGTGTGTGTGTATGTATGTGTAGTCCCGACTCAGAAGAGGAGCAGGGGAGACTCTGGGAGGAGATGATATCTCATCAGGCAAATCCTGTTGGAGGCAAGAAGTTGGAGAGGTAATAGGGCCACTGCTGGACCTAGCCACCTGGACCAGGGCATCTATACTCCCCAACTCCTCAGAACCGAAGCTCCCACGTGACTTAGGCATAGACAGCTCAATTCTCCAACCTTAAGTCAAAATAAATCCCTGCAGGGTCCTTGATGTCACACCCTGACTCCATCGTCATAAGACTGCAACTTCTGAATGCAGAAGTAAAATGAATAATAAATAAAGAAATAACAAACAAATAATGTAGGTACTGACAGGCAGGCTGGAGAAGGATGAATCTCCTTTACATACACGCAAATATATTTCTTCATAGGGGTGCAGCACAGAGATTTTTTTCTCCTGGCTAATTCTCTGAAGCTCAGTACACAGGTGAACACATAAATATAAATGATATTCACATGCAAATGAATGTGGGTGGGGCATATACACCCGCCTCCATCCCCACCCACCCCCTCTGCTGCTCTCCAGCTCCTCTTGATCAGACAGTGAGAGATAGCCAGTTTAGTGACAGGAAGACACAGTTTGGTTCAGGCTCACTTTGGTGATTCAGGACTCACCCCCACCTTCTACAGGGCAGCAAACTGGTTTGTGCATGGATGGCTAACCTCTCCACTCACATAACAATAACTCCGAGCCTGTCAAGAGACTGGAGATTAAACTGTCATGCTCATCTCGGATCTAAGGTGAACTTACAGAGCTCAGCTGAGTATTAGCTTATGAGGAAGCCCACTAAAGAGTCAGAAATCGCTTTATAATTAAGCAACTAATGTGCCAAAGTCAGGGTGCAGGGGTTTCCGTTGTATGTGACATCATATAGTGTGGAGTAAAGAGAGAACACTGCCTTCCCATCAGCCTACATTCCTCACAGCCGAACTGGGAGTGTGCTGTCATTTGTCCTAGAGAAATCTTTATATCTTTTAATATATTGATTGGATTTTGCTCTTCGACAATTTCATGTATGCCCTGTTCAAAATATGGCAAGATAAACTTAGCAACTATGGCCTCTCCAGTTTGGGTTTCACTGGATGTCATCCCTACCACCCCGAGACACCTTCCCTCTGCCAACTTTGAACCACTTTCTTTGGCTCAGTCTTATAGCATCGGTCAATAAATTCAGCCTGGGGCTCTGTCTTCTGGAGATGTCAAAGAAACCCTGTTGACCCCTCCACTGCTTGAGGTCATCTGCTATGCCCAGTGGAGAGACACAGAGCTTTGGATTCTGCTCTTATCCCTATTTCACAGACAAAGGTATCAGGGTTCAGAGTGGTGAGTGACTTGTCCAGAGTCAAGCAATCAGTAAGCAGAGGGGTGGAGACGTGGGCCTCCTCATTTCTACTCCAAAGCAAAAGTCCTGCCATCTTGAATAGTCCCACACTAGTCACCAACTCCTGGAAATGTCTATCAAGCTGTCTCAAGAGCCTCTAGTTCAATATGCAAAGGCCTTACCAAACTTCCGGCCTATCTACTTCAGTCCTACCTGCTCTCATTCATCTAGGTCTTCCAGGCCGGAAAACAGAATCATTCAGACACACATGTTGGCCCAGTTCTTCCTTCAAGCCATACTCTGTACATGTATTTTCCCCAGTTGCTTCTATGCAGCCATATACTGCAAGTCTCTTGACCCATGGGCAATGGCGGCACCTGCCCAGGGTAGTATTCCTGCCAGCAGAGGATCAAGGGATGTGTGCTTGAAGGGATGTGTGCCTGTGTTTCAATCTTCCTTTCTGTCAATTTCAAGTTAGGGCTCTTGGCTGAGTTCTCTTGTGTGCATATGGTAGGGGAATAACATGACCAACCTCACCGGGAGAGTGTAAAAATGAGAAAAAAAAATATCCATTAAAACATATGTTGAGGTTCACACCCTTTAAAGGGTTCCACAAAGTAGATTCTTGAAAAGAGTAGTGGCCATCATTTTAACCATTTGCTCTCATCTCTACTTGAGTCAAGACTTCCAAACCTTTGCATCCTGTCTGTTGCTCTCTGTCTGTCAAGAGTCTACAAACATCACTATTGCCTTTCACATGAGTCTAAAACC
Organism: Mus musculus; assembly: GCF_000001635.26. Taxonomy (NCBI): domain Eukaryota; kingdom Metazoa; phylum Chordata; class Mammalia; order Rodentia; family Muridae; genus Mus; species Mus musculus. The sequence goes on along the minus strand of NC_000074.6, from coordinate 118,680,432 downwards.
CTCTTTGCTTGCCCACTTTTCCTGTGATTTTAACTCCATGCTTCCTCTTTAGTCTCCTCCAGCTCCAAATGCAGGACACTCAGACGTTGTAGTTCTATGGGGAGTACAGAGTGTGCTGCCTAACCCTGAGGGGACAAACTTCCTTCTCATAGCTGTGGCTGCAGCTCTCCTAGTTGAGTGACAAGACCAGTCTCAAACTCCTGGGTAGAGACAGAAGTAAGTTGCAATGGAGAGTAATGCTAAGTATCAATAAGGGGTCTCAAAATATTCTTCTAGTTTCAGCCATAGGACAGAGAGAGTCGGAATAGTATTGAATAGGAAGGAGCCCGTGACATTCCAGACTGGATCAGGCTTCTCACTTGCCACAGTTAGCATAGTCTCTGTGGAATGTGACCTCTGTGTTCATGCTTAGTTCCTGACTGGGTGGAGGTCAAGTCTCTACCCCTGGTCAGAACAGAAGAGTCAGAGCTGAGTCTCAGCCCCATGACCTACTTGCTGTGCATTCGGACCAGGGTCACCATCATTGCCTCTCACACTCCTCACCCATGAGGTGGAGATGATGATGGCCTGCTCTTGGCAGGCCGTGGGACATAAGGAGTGAATAAGGCAGGGGAGGGCTGAGCTCTTGGCACATTACATAAGCATCAGCATTGGCCATTACTGTAGCCCCAGCTAAATGCTAACAGTTACTACTGCATACATTGTCTCGTTTGATCCCCACGAAGACCCTGGGAGGTCCATTACCATCTCTTCTTTATGGATGATAAACTCAAAGTAAATGAAGGCTGGGGAGGCACAGCAATTTACCCAAGGTCAAAGAGCTAAGGAGAAACGCATCCTGTCGGCGATTAGTCATTTCCCTCAGGAGGTATGACCTCATGGCACATTCCTCACTCTCCGAAGGGACCATCCTTCAAGGGACAGCTCAGGCCAGGAAAGGGCAGCACCTTAAGGATGCCAGAGGCATGGGCTGAGCAGCCAGAGTGACTCTGCACAGAATTCACCAATACCATTGCGTGACCTTGGACTAGTCAGTCTTCACAGATCTTTCTCGGCGAGATGGAGTGCCACACACTTGCTGCATTACACGAACCAACAAGTATAACTAACACACGTTCACAACCACATACTCAAAAAGTATAACACATGAGAGGGGGACCCTCACAAACTGCATGTATAAATGGCTCAGGATTCTTGACCCTTCCCTTCTCCAAAGGCACACAGCGTCCCTCACTTTTACATCTCTGTGCACTGAGTACTAAAACCATGCCTGTGTACCTTCACTTTCCCCTCTGATGGGACGCCAGGTCAATGCTTGTGCAGTTAGGGTGTGAAGATGAAATATTCCTCCCAGGTCCATATGTGGGATGCTTGGGTCACCAGCTGGTGGTACTATTTTAGAATGTTCTGGAATCATTAGGAAGTGTGGCCTAATTGGAGGAAGACGGTCACTTGGGGCATGCCTTTAGAAGCTCTGCCTTGTCCCCAGTTCTTGTCCCTGTCTGCCTGTATCCCATAATCTGTGTGCTCCCACAGGGCCCATCCACTCACCCAACCACAGGCCCAGAATCAGCAGAGCCAAGTATCTGCGGTGAAATCTCTTGAACAGTGACCAGAAATTAATCTCCCCCTTACATTGTTCCTATAGGCTATAGGTATTTCGATGACAGCTCAGAAATGGTGAGATGGCACAGTTGGGAAAGCACCTGCTATGTATGTATGAGGACCTCAGATCAGATCCCCAGGACCCATGTGAGATGGATATGGGGATGCCAGTCTCTAACGTCAGAGGCAGGAGGATTCCTAGAGCTTATGGCTAGCCTGTCTAGTTGAATTAGTAAGCTTTGCATTCCAGGAGAGACTAGTCTGCCTGAAAAAATTAGGATGGCAAATGGGGAATCTCTGACCTCCACATGCTCAGGTACACATGTGCATCCCACGCACTTGTGTGTATGCCTGTATAAGCATGTGTGTGTGTGTGTTCTCTGTCTTCCTCCCCTCCTTTTCTTTGTCTCTGTTGTCTCTCTGTCTCTCTCTGTCTGTCTCTTTCACACACACACACACACACACACACACACACACACACACACTCACCCCTACCCCCACGCACGCATGCACACACGCACTCAGGCATGACCCACACACACACACTCTCTCTCCAGGATCCTACCTGTTTTGTTTTTCTCATTTTCTTTTCAAGATTTTGGTTTGGTTTGGTTTGGTTTGGTTTGGTTATGGATACATCTGAGCACATCTAAACCTCCTAACATTATCAAGGCGCCTGGAGCCTGTTCTAATGGAGTCTGACCCTCAGAATGGCATAGCAGCCAGCTCCTTCCCCCACCCCTCCCCCAGTGCTTTGTAGGCAGCAAATAATCTCAGCCAAGCTCTGTCCATGGTACATTTAGACAGTGGCAAATGGGAACCAACCAGGACTGGGAGGAGGTGGGCTGCTGGAAGCGCCTCACAGGGCCTCGAGAGACACAAATAAAGGTTGAGAGACCTAACTAAGACCCTAAACCTAACTCCAGCCAAAGCTAGAAGCCACTGACCCCAAGGTCCCTAGGGTCCTTTGAGGGAGGCTTTTGTCGTGAGAAGTACTCAGAATCCTCCCTTCCATCTTTTGAGCAAACACTATGACATTCTTTACTTCCTATAAATATGAACCAGTAATCATGGCAAACAATGCCCATTAGAAACATTTAGTTCCTTATGTAATCATCCCCTCTCCTGGTCTTCATACCAATCACATTCTCTTAAGAAGCATTATCTATCTATCTATCTATCTATCTATCTATCTATCTATCTATCTATCTATCTATCCATCCATCCATCCATCCATCCATCCATCCATCCATCCATCCATCTATCTATCTATCTATCTATCTATCTATCTATCTATCTATCTATCTATCTATCTATTTTTCAGTCTCACAGTCTGGCAGTTGTTTGTTTGTGTTGTTTGACAAGTTGCTCTATCACAAGTCAGTGAGATGCCATGAAACCAGCACCAGCCAGTAAGAAACAGGCTTGCCTTTGTGTGTGGATGACTACTCCACTGGTGAATACAGTCACCAATGTCCTACTGTCTTTAAAAAAATCAGTGACATTGTTGGCTTACTAAACAATAGGCATGCTGTCAAATGCCTTCTGAATGTTTATGTTTATAGTTTAATGCTGCTCACAGCCTTGGTCAGAGAAGCTTCTTGGTGTTATGGGCATCAGTCCCTGCACAGACTCAACTGGACATCTGCATCAACCCAACCCCACGCACGGCTCAGGGGCACAGGGAATGAAAGATCCAGAGGGTGGGGAGGAGCGCCATAAAATGATGTCTTCTGGATATGACACAGCCTTTATACTCAGTACAGAATGTGCTGCAGCTGTGACTTCCTGCACAAGACCAAGCCTGTCAATGTCCCATCCTGGATGGGGGAGGGGCTCATGATCTGCCATCCCTATCTGAGGAATTACTGGTGGCTGATGACTTCTGAGAGGGGAAGTCACTTTTGTGTGTGTGTGACTTAGTTACTAGTAAGTGGCCCCTCATCCAGTAACTAACCCCAAGCCCCAAGCCCATGCTTATGCAGGCAACCCAGGTTAGACCCAGTGAGTCGTGAAGAGAAAGACTTGAAAAGTGAGGGGAACTTGTTGGAAATAAACTCAGAAGACATGGGGCTAATAAAACAGTAGGAGGGGCAAATGGGATCAAAACTCCTTGTATACTGCATGAAACTATCAAATCATAGATAAAGTGTCAGTGGTGTTCATGTGCATGTGAGTGTGCATGCATGTGTGGTGTTTCAATCTCCCCCTAACTTGCAGACTCACAAACAGAAAGGAGAACTCTGGAGTCTGTTCTGCCCAGACATGGTAAACAGAATCCATCCCCAGAAACAGCTATACGTGACCAACTGATGGTTACTCCTACAAGTGATGCATTGGGAAAGACACTCCAGTTCAGCCAAGGGCATTCGGCCCATCTGTCATGAGTGTGATGACAGCATGCCCACTTATGAGCCATCCCAGCCTGTGTCACCAGTCTGCAGACGAGAAGTTGTACCATTCTTCTAAGATCGTGGAGACACTGCTGGCATGGAGGCAGCTCTCGTCAGTTCTACACTTAGCAATCGACCCAGCTGGGGCAGCAATCTCTGTCTTCTATGAAGTCAACTGCAGACAAGGCAGGGTTGTGCATCACTAGATGGAGACTCACAGGTTTCTCAGAGAGGAGAGCCAGGGCAGCAGGCATGGGAAAAGGCTCTCCATGCCAAGCTGGGGACACCACCACTGTTGCTGTCCTTGTTTTCTGGGAGTCGGCCAGAGTGCTTTTCAAAACTTCTAATGAAAACACCAGAGACATTGAGCCCCAGAGAAGGAAGACTTGGTTGCAGATTATCGCCAAAGGACTCTGCCAGCCACAATAATTATGCATACATTACATGGGACACTCATCAGGTATATACACATATATGGGAGTGTTGGGGGCTTGCATACATGAGTATCTGGAAGGGAATATGTGCCAGTTGATGGGGAAAAATCATTGTGTGTCCAGTGCTCACCTCGCTATAAATTTAAGAGCCACTGTGTTCCTAGGATGCCAAATACTCATCCCTCTTTCTCTGATAACAGCCCTTGCATTAATTTTTAAGTAAATATCCTCTTTCATTCCTGCTCCCTGTATTAGGCAGATGGAGACATCTTCAGGAAAGGACATGGTACCATGAAGGGTGTCCCAATGGTTCAGTGTCTAGTTTAGGGATGGTCATGTAATATAGTTAGAGCCAATGAGAATCAGCCACAGGCTTTGGTTGATATCACCAGGAAGAGATAAAGCCAGGCTAATTCAGCCTGAAGAAGGAAGTGGACATGTCAGGGAATCTCTGCACTGGGACACCTGCAGAGAGGAGCCAATGAGCAAGATGGAATCAGAAGACAGATACAAATCAGAGCTGATGCCCTTGTCTAGGTACCAATGCAGAGACACGCTTGGTGCAGAAGGAAGCCTAAAGTATGTCAGTTACATGCACCCCTGCATTCCCACTGCCTTCTCCTTCACCCTCTGTTTTTTGGGTTGGGTTTTTGTCACTCATAGCAATGCTAACAACACCATAAAGACTCCAGAACAAAACAACAAGCCCTCATCTCCCACGTGATACAGAAGGTAACGTTGCTCTTGCAACTCATGTCCCGGCAGCCGAGTTACCTGCAAGGAGCCCTGGATGTCTTTGCCCCCGACAATCACGAGTTCTGCCATGTCTTCAGCATGAGGAGTCCTCGCATGGACAAACAGGGTCCTGCCCACCGCAGTGATGTTCCTGAGAGCCACTAAGGTGCCGTCGCTGTTCACCTTGAAGTGTGGGCTTGAGACCTCGTAGTGCAGCTTCTCGTTGCCCTTGCAGTCATTGAAGGTCACTAAGGAAGGAAGACAAACAGTGGAAGAAAGGTGAGGCGGTTGGATGGGACTTAACATTGGAGAAGTCTCTGGTCTGTTAAGCATGGGTGTATGAGTGTGTGCTACTACTCCACAAAGCTGCCCTTTATCTGATCAAAGCCACTTGTCTCAGAGTGATTTTGATGATGCTGATGGAGTTTACCCGATCATGACACAACCTTGGGCTTAGGATGCAGCTCATCTGGAAGAAAGAAACACACAATGTTCTGTATTTGGTCTCTAGTGATGCTCAAATTGGGCATGGATATAGGCGCCTTTAATCGCTAGCATTTGGAGGTAGAGGCAGGAACATCAGAAAAAGTCATCTTTGACTACATAACAAATTAGGGACTATCCTGGGCTACAGGAGGTCTGCTCAAAGAGGAAAACACAAAACCATATAGCCTTGGTCCATTTTTAGTTTCTAGGGAAGTGCTCAGCATTGTGAAGGCTGAGGAATAGGGCATGCCCTGCCCCTAACTAAGGGCTGCGGATAAAGTAAGGGTCAGATATGGACGAGTTTGTTTGATGGAAGTGACCTGGTTTTTGCAGTGCCTGAGTCTTGGAGCAGAACCACAGCAGACAGATGCATCAAAGATGGTGTTGAAAAGACAATAACTGAGCTGCAACTTGAAACTGTGTGGACCAGCAGGCTCTAGAAATGGTGAAGAGCGAGTGTTCAGGCATTCAAGCTTATTCAAAGAAATGATGGGTGTTCATGAAAGTGCAGGGGGTGCCAAATAGATTCGGGGAAAGAGGACGCCCAGGGGCACTTATGAGTCGTGAATTGAAAATGGGTGAGAGGTGTTGGCAAGTGGAGGAACATTCTGAAAATGTTTTTTTTTTAAACAAATAGAAAAAGCCATTAAACTAGGATGTTTCCTGGAAGCCGTCCACTTATCCTACAGAATGGACTGTACCAGCAGTAGGTGTGTGCTCTGGTTCTAGTGCAGAGCAGGGTTGGAAATCACATGAGAACCCTTTGATGTCACAGAGATGTCTGTCATAGACATGAGCTATAGAGAGTGGTTTGGAGATGGGCAAGAAGGAAAGCCAAGAAAATCAGGTAGCTTGACGCAGATTAAGGGCATCTTACAGAGATGGAGATGGAGGTCCTAGGGATGTGGAGGATGGGTAGATGAGGTCAAACTTTAACTATGTGAGAACAAAATAGAGTCAGAAGCTCTTAGACGAGCCACCTGGGTCTTACACAGTGGTACCAGTGGTGCTGATGACATTGAACCATGCTCCTCTCTGGGGTGCCTCTATACCAGGCCCATAATCCCACTATTCTGGCTCTCTCCATGTGTTCTCTATCTGCTTGCCTGCCTCCCTTCTGCGACTGATTTTGAGGACCCTTGTAGGTGAGCATGGAATTGGATTATATTTACACATTCTTACTCACAGTGGGTATTTTCTTAAAGACTTATTTTTCTTTATTTGTATGTCTATTGGTGTATACCATATGAGTGCAAGTGCCTGTGGGGACCAGAGGGTCCTACTGCATTAGATCTCCTGCAGTTGGAGCGACAGTTAAATATGAGTTGCCCAGTGTCAGTGCCAGGAACCGAACTTGAATGCCTCAGTGAGCTATAAGTGCTCATAACTACTGAGCTTTCTCTCCAGTGCATCCCAGGCTAGAACTGAATATATAATAACCTTATTCCTATGCACACATGCTTATGATAAAGTTCAATGTATAAAGTATGCGTGGTAAGAAATTAATAACAATAATGAGTAATAAAAAACATGATTATAACACTTTTCTGTAATAAAAGCTATGTGGGTGGAATCCAAATCATTACATGGATCCTGATCATATCATACTCTAGTGTTTGGCTGCACCAAGTTTATTTATTCTATAAACAATAAAATACTCTCTCTCTTTCTCACTTTCCCTTCTTCCCTGTCTCACCATCTCTTCCTTCTCTTCTCTCTCTGTTTCTGTCTTACTATGCATGTGTGTTTCTCTTTCTTTCACTGTCAGTCTCCCCATATCTCTGTCTCTGTCTCTGCCTCTCCCCCATCCCCTGCTCTGTGTGTGTACATTTGTGTGTGTACACTTGCGTGTGTGTGTGTGTGTGTGTGTGTGTCTGTGTGTGTGTGTGTGTGTGTGTGTGTGTGTGTGTGTGTGTGTGCATGTGCAATTTTGGACTTAAAACTTTCCAGATTGCACCTGGCTGAAGGTAACTAAAGCAAAACTCCCAATAAGGAGCACGGCACACCCATGTTTGATGCTCTACCTGGCAGTCTTGTCTACTCCATAAATCTAAGACATGGAAAAAGCAACTCAGTGCATTTCTGAGGTGTTGGCAGAGTGGTCTGCCCATCCCTCAGATCATGACACAGAACTTGACTGGTTCTCTCCCTTACTGAGTACAGTAGCTCCCTTCCTCCCTAGAAGCCTCACCATCATCAGTAATGGAGCCACAGAGACAGCACCATACATTGCATTCAGTGGGTAATAGAACTATCCAGCAGGTTTCTTTTGTTCTTGACTTCATTCACCTAACATGACTTTTGTGGGGTTTAGACATGGAATAGTTTCCCCAAATCACTACTTAGTCACCACTAAAGATTATACCAACCCTAGTCATTGGCTCATAGACCAGGATGTCGCTATGTTAATGATGCTATCAACAAGTACCAGGGCTATTCTTAGCCTTCATCTCTTACACTCACTGTTACTTCTGGGAACGTTATTTTCTATGTCTCTTGGTGACAATGTCAACTTGGGTCTGAGTATACTGCTAAAGCTATGGAAAGATCTGAGGGGCTGAGGCTGCCTTGCTCTTCCAGGAAGATGGTGCTTACAATGACCATTATGATGTCAGCTGGCAGCAAGGATAGCTGGTGGAGGCGGAGCACTCTTCCGCATGAATCCAGAGCTGAGCGTTTACACACATGATCTCATCTTCACAGCAGAGAAGAATCAACCACCACTCTGATCCCCCTACTTGGAGCTTTCTAGATAAGGTCATTATGGTTTGGAGAATGTGCCAAGAGCAGTCCACATAGCTTATAAATGAGAAATGGAGAAAAGAATCCTGGTTCATGACAGCATTGTCATTACATAAGGACAGTCACTCAGCAGAGTAGAGCCCTTCTGGGATCTACTCAGAACTGAATGTCAGAGCCCCACAGAGCTCAGTCCTGCTCCCATAGCTGAGAAGTAAATTGCATTCACTCTTTCTCAGTCACACCGTGTGATGCTGATCTTGGTACTCAACTTGACTATATCTGGAACCAACTAAAACCCAACTGCTCAGCAGGCCTGTGGGGGATTTCCTTGATTGGGCCATTTGAAGTGGGGAAAACCAGCCTACATAAAGGGACATGGAAAAAGGTAGCTTTTGCTTTTGGCATACTTGCCCGCACTCTTGCTGGCAAGCTCATCTGCCCTGCTGCTGTAACATTCCTTCACAGATGTTAGAGCCTACTTCTTCAGGGTTCCAATGTGACCTGAAGACCAGCAGCTCTCTAGGAATCTACAGGCCCCCAGCACCATATTGGGACTACTGAGACAGCCAGTCTTGTAGACCGAATAACTACAAGATTCTTGGCCTTCTATTGGTAGTCAGACAGTTTTGAATGAAGTAAATCACAGCCTGTGAGTCAGTCTGATAAATAACCCCTAAATATATATATAATTGTTCCATCAATTCTGTTGCGGTAGAGAGAGCCCTAACTAATTTGCCCTGCATTCAGGCTCCAGGGCCATCTTTACCATTGCTCAGATGGACTTTGATGCCTGCAGTTCTCTGACTCTTGTTCCCTTCCTATGACTATCTTGGTCCTCAAGCTTCCTCAGGTTTACACAGTGTCAGCTCTTGGAGATAAGTTGTACAGGGGCCATTAGCACAGAGCTCACATCCACTGGGACCAACACTCCAAAATGACAAGACCTGCAGAGACTTGCTGCCACACAGCCAGCATGAGGACTCTGGCCATAGCCCATGAACAGGATCCAAGCAGACAGCATTTGTTCTAAAGGCACTGGGCAAGGGAAGACGGACAGAGGACTGTGGGAGTCCTGGATTCATATCAAACTTCCTCCTGGTCTTGCTTCTTCCCTCCCTATTTCCCGCACTCCATCTCTATCTTCCACAAATACTGAACAAGAGCCTATATGGTAAACACTGAGTTCATAGCACTCACAAGAACCAACAGTCTCTAGCTTGATATTTAACAAGGGACATGGACATAAATCCAGCATTACCATGTATAACAGAGGAGCCATTTCAGGGAGACAGAATCATAACTTGTGCAAGAGTCCTGTAGTGCCAAGTGAACTAGACATAAGCAAGGGAGACAGGCATAGAGGCTAAGGCAGGAAGCAAGAAGCAAGGAGAGAGATGACTGGGCCCAGGGATTGGGACCCTGAAGGTCACTCCAAGCCTTGGTCCTTAAAGGGAATCCTTGCACATTTTACAATGGGCTAGTGCCTCCATCCATCTCTCCTGAAGCCATAGCTTCTCATTGCAAAGTGATACATAGCAATCAATGTCTTTCATGGCTAGTCTGTCTGCCTACTCCTCCTGAGCCCCGTCTCTCCTTCTGCACCTTCCCCCTCTACCTTCCCATACGTTGATTTTGTCACTGGCAGAAAGTACTTGGCACAGTTTTTACCCTGGAACCCCCTAACCACCTACTGAGTTTGTCCTGGTTGCATTTTTGTCATGGCAGCAAAAATGTCTGAACAAAAGCAACGTGGAGGACAGGGAGTTTATTTGGCTTACAATTCCGGGTTCTAGTCCACGACTGTGGAGAAGTCAAGGCAAGAATGCAAAGCATCATGCCCACAGTCGAGAGAAAAGAGAGAATAAACACAAGGATCTCTGTTTCCGTGCTCCTATGAGCTCTGTCCTCTCCTGCTAGTCGAGATCTCCTACCAAGGTGATGGTACTACCCACAACAGAGCTCCCTAACAGTCCAAACAATCCCACACAGACTCATAGGCCCAACTGGTCTAGACAAGTCCTCATTAAGACTTCCCTCCCAGGTGATTCCAGGGTATGTCAGGGTGACAGCTCAAACTAAAACCAGTGAACAAATCGAATAAATAGTGGCGCCACCTGCTTCATTCTGTTTCCTAACACAACAAGCCATGTGTTGTACCTATCAACCGTATAGAGGTATCTCTACTTTTTATCTGTTTAGTTTTACAGCCCAGAGCAGAAAATGAATCTCATTTTAACATTCGTTTCTATGTGTTTAACGATAAACCAACCACTTTTATTCCATATGAGAAGCCACCATGACATTCTCCCTGAATCCCATTATTATCCAGGAGTAAAGGGATGCTTTGTTGGTGGGGATGAGAGCCCTGGTCCTGTTGTGAGCAGAGCAGGCTGGAGACAAGGCTACAAATGGAGAGCAAGACCTGCAGTGACCTCCTGACTTAGTTGAGCCCTGCAGTAGAGATGGGTATAGAAATGGCGCCACAGTCTCCTCTGAACTCCATAGTATACACATTATCATGCTACATGCACACAGTCTCCTATGTTCAGGCTGACTCCTGGTATGAGTAAAGGCAGAGGTTCTAGCTCATTTCTCCCTATACCTTACTACAGCTTTGCCTAGTCCCAAAACACAGCCAAGGCCAAAAGGACCAGTTATGGCACCCACCACTCACCACCACAAGCTGCACGGCTCCTGACTGCCCAGTGCTGTGTCAATGCACGGTCCATATCTTCTCTTCCTCACACAGCCACGCAATAGCAATGTTTTCTGGCTTTTTACTTTTTCATTACCTACTTCCCTAAAGAGACACTTTGTATATTTTCTTAAATTTTATCACTCTCATAAAAATTTAACATCACGAATACATTGATGTTTGTCTGTGTACTTCATGACCACTTCAGCTTATTATTTTCTAAGTAACTCGTTATTCCTTCCCACATGAACATAAATTTTGTCTCCTTGGGGGTAGTACAGTCCCACTGAGTATCATGGAGAATAATGTAGAAGCAACATTCGCCACTTCACAGGAGAAGAAACTGACTTGGGGACTTGCTTCGTCAGGGTCAGGTAAATGGAAATGTATGGGGCAAGAATGCACCCCAAGCCTGACCTGACTGCTTAAGTTTGGGGTACATTCACTTCCTAGTAGTAGAGGATCCAGAGAACAAGAGCAACTCCTCATTCAATCACCTTTGGTATCTCACAAATCCTTGGGAGGTCATCAGAGGTACCCAGTGAGGTCATCAGAGATACCCAGTGAGGTCATCAGAGTTACCCAGTGATGTCATCAGAGGTACCCAGTGAGGTCATCAGAGATACCCAGTGATGTCATCAGAGGTACCCAAGGTCATCAGAGGTACCCAGTGAAGTCATCAGAGGTACCCAGTGAAGTCATCAGAGGTACCCAGTGATGTCATCAGAGGCACCTAGTGAAGTCATCAGAGGTACCCAGTGAGGTCATCAGAGGTACCCAGTGAAGTCATCAGAGGTACCCAGTAAGGTCATCAGAGCCAGAGATGAGGACATGAGGTGTGTTGGTAATGACATCAGAGGTGACAGATGAGCACATCAAAGGTACTAACATCTTATGCTAACTGAACGTTAATTAAAAAAAAAAATTGAAGAAAAAAAGTCTTCATGAATCAAGTGTATATCCCACATCAGTAACTGAGATGTCAGATAACAAACTGCCTGTCTGAATGCCAGCTTTCCACAACTCCCGGCCATTCCTGGCATAGAGTGGAGGCTGGGGACCTGGCACGCTGTGATGAGTTACTTCTGTGCCACAGGAATGGCAGTGTTCATGCTGATTTTTCAGCTTTTTTCTAATTCTGATTCCCATTGGAGACCTGCTCCCTTGGAGCCCCACATCTTTACTCTTGCCTTCTGGAAAATGGGCTCCCAGAGACCCTTGTGACATGCACCAAAATAAGGTACATGTCTGTGCACCGAGCTCTTGGGACTGAACTTGACTCTCTGACAAGGATGATCATCCGAATCTCCACACCCCTCTTCCTGTACAGCTTCCCTCCCCCAGAGGGTGTCCCCAAGTCCTGTGCTCCCCTCCCCCCACTTCTTTTACATCAGGCCTCCTTGCTCAGATCAGGAACAGTGAGCTGTTACCATGGAGACGGGCACTCCATGCAGCTCCACTCTGATTCTGAGGTCCAGTGCATCTGCTTGTGAAACTCTTTGCTTAGTAGGGCGAAGCCCAATCACTTCCTGGCAAGGGCATGGAGAAGTAAGAGTGATATTAAGCAGGTGAAAGTCCAGCATTTCACTCACAGCAGATGTAACACTGAAAGACTGTTTATAAGAATAACTCCACTTAAACCCAATCTGTGTTATTTCCTAAAAATGCACCACATTGAGAGCTTTAAGTTCACCTTCAGGATTACAATTCCTCCTCTCTACCCATACCAACTCCACGTGGATAGTCTCTTCCTTTCTGGGAAGGGAGGATAATTTTTATATAACATGCCTGTAGTAGCATGTTGTATAAATTGAGTAAGAATGCCATCCCACCCCATCTGTCAGAATAATTGACCCTCAGTTGGCGAAGCTGTTTGGGAAGGATCAGGAGGTGTGGACTTGTTGGAGGAGGTGTGTTGTTGGGGGCGGGCTTTAAGGTTTCAAAAGATTCATCCTTCCCAGTGTGTTGCAGGCCAAGACCCGGGCTCCCTGCTTCCTGCCTGCCTTTGTCCATCTTTCACGGACTTTAACTCTCTGGAACCATGCACTCAATTAGATGCTGCGTTTTATAAGTTGCCTTGCTCATGGTATTTTGTCTCAGCAGTAGAACAGTGACTAAGACAACACAGAACCCAAAGGCTGTGCTTTTCTAGTAAATGTATATTAAAACAAGCCTAAAAATTCAAATCAATAAGCAGTGAGTTTAGTCACAAAGTTCTCTCACTGCTACCTAGGGCTTCCTTGGAAATTCTGATCTGGGTTACACACCCTTTACACCCCTCACAGCGGCCCCTAGCCACTTTATAATCCAAGCCTGATAGCCAGGTGTATTCATTACTTTCCTTATTACTATGACCAAATACAAGAAGTAACTGCAGAAAGGAAATGTTTATCCTGGCTCACAGTCTCAGAGCACACAGTCCAGCATTGCAGGAAGCCATGGCAGCAGCCAGGCCTACCGTGTCCATAATCAGGAAGCAGAGAGCAGACAGGAAGTAAGGCTGAGTTGTCACACCTCAAGGGTCAAATCCATCCCAGTAAACCCACTTCCCTCCAGAAGACTCTACTTCCTAAACGTTCCTCCATCTTCTAAAACAGCACCTGCAACTGGGGAGCAAACAGCTGAGCCTATTGGGGTATTTTACATTCATATCACAGCAGCCAAGACTGGAATGCATAGTATATCTGACATCCACTGGGATTGAAGGGTTGATGAAGATACTCATCCCAGCAACGGAATCAAGCAAGGTAGCTCCTATGGGGCAACCAGTGATGTGTAAGGCAGACTTGGTGTCCACAATGAAGAGGTCATTAAAAGAGAAATAATTTACCCTATAGAAAACAGGCTCTACAATCTTACCTACTCTAATACTATATTCCCAATTAAGGTATACAATTGACAGAATGGCCATGCCTCACACTCTTCTATTAGAAACTGGTTTTTTTTGGTTCTGCAGCATCAGTGAGGGGCCAATCTAGCATGGAGATGAAGCCAGTGTATGTCCAGAGGTACAGAGTTTAAAGAACACTACTCAGGAACCATTGGATGGTTTATGATGATTTAAAATGTTTGTTTCTATAGTGATAACACACAAAGTCTTAGTAGCTCCGAATGATATTTCCATAGATGACTCAAAGGAAAAATTTTAATATGCAATTAAACTTGTGAACAAATACCTAAACCCTCCTCGATGGGGGAAGGCGCTGAACTGTCCACGCTCCTTTGAACCTACTGGAAATTTCCTCTCATGCTTTATCATGGTGACATTTAAAATAGCTTCTAGAGAGAATTAAAAAAAAAAAAAAGAAAGAAAAGAAAAAGCTAGACATGTTCTGTGCCCTCTTCGAGGATTTATGGGCATCCGCTGCATAACATCATTCTTTGAGATAATCTGTGAGCACCCCAGGAGGAGGGGGAGGGAGGTGAAACCGCCCCACCTGGGGGAAAATGCAAATTAGATGAACGGCACCACTTGGCGTTTCAATTATGCTTTCAGCGTGTTTCCACTCAAAATGTCCTCTGGGCTTAATGTAAAAGTCACAAAAAGACAAACTTTAGCTGGGAGACAAAAGCCACCACTGAAATGGGAAGTTTGGCACATGAATTAAGGGGCTTAATCTTCCTGACCCGAATGTCAGTGCTTTCTCCGTTTCTTTGTTTCAAATGTTGGTTCTCAGGGATGCGAACCCCAAAGGCATAGACTTCTCACCATCACAGAAAATGGAGCAGAGGAGAAAATTAAGCTGTGCTACCAGGAAAAGGGAAAATGCGGATGGATTTACATTGCTCTGCTAAGTACTAAAGACTTCTCTGCCCCTACAGAGAGATCTGAACTAATACATGGGTCCTGTGAAATCCTTATAAGGGCATTTGGCCACATCTGTGGCCCATTCACTCCCATCTTTGATGGGATAATGGTTCTAAAGGTTGTAGGCCTTGCTTGAGGCTTGCAAACTGCATCTGCCATAAATTTCGCCCACAGTGATGCTGCCCACAGTTTTTGAGTACCGGTGCAAGGATGCGTGTGAACTGGGAGGGAGGGCTGTGAGTCAGTCATCCTGGGAGCTATAGCCTCCCCCAGACAGGATCTGTACCCATCACCTCTACCCACACACCGAGAGAATGGCCCCTTCAGTGTGTAGAGAAGTCCTGATCTATAGCACTTGTCAGATTCAACCACACTGATGATTCCAACTTGCCTCCGACTGCCTTGCAAATTCTCTCAACTGTATCTGTTTACAGGACTACCTGCCTTAGTCATGTTCAGAGACTTGGCACTATCCACGAATGGGTAAATACAAACTTTATGCTCTCTCACGTTAAGCTGAACCCTTCTTCCAAGGACCGTTTGCCTAACCAAAACCACAGAATTCAACTATCCCGAGAGCACAAAGGGCTCATATATTAGTTGAAGTTCAATATCTGGGGGCTCAGGGAACAAGTCCTTTCTAATAAATAAACTGGCATTTAGTTCAGAACCATCAGATGGACCCACCATGGGATGTACAATATCAACCCGATGGCCCTTCATGCCCCTCCATATCCCATTGGTACCCAGAGGCACTAGCATCTTCTGAAAGAACTTGTGGGCTTAGTCCAGAGGTTCGTTAGAACTGCACGGAAGACACAAACAACATTTTCTGTGGTTTTCCAAGCCCTCATTGTTCTCACCTTCTGGGGACTAAGACACCATTCACAAGTGTGCAGTGCCACTCATGGCAGGGCATACGGTGATGACTGGCCCATGCTCCAGCCTCTATGCCTGATACCCTCCTGCATCCTGCATGCACTGGGCTGTATGCTCCGCTCCGTGTTTGGCTCAGAATTGTTCTGACATGCACAGAACTTGTGTGAGGTCTTGGGAGTATCTCTGCATGACAGATCAGCTCAGGAGTGGATTTGTACTTCCAAAGACTGTGTGGATTTGATAGACACACAGTACTCGTGAAACAGCCTTAATACCATCTCACGCATCAATTCCAACTTTGATAAAACAGAGTTTCAATTCTATCATGTCGGAGGAAGATATAATGAATGATTCAGCCAAGGAAATCCTTCGTACAAACCTATTTTTGCCATGTAAGCCCTTAAGGGTTTCTTCTTAGGAAAAGACAGAACCCATATCTGCTTTCAGGAGATTTTTTTTTCCCTTCTGCAGACCATTAAAAACTGAGCTGCTAGTTCTCAGTTTTCTGTTTTCTGTCAAACTCATCTTCCGTGTCTTTTAAAGCATGGAAACCTAGTCTCTGATTGGATGCTGAGCAAGTCTGTCCCAGGGTGATTATGAGTTTGGAGTTGGAGGTGGAGTGGATTTGTACATTGCAGAGAGCCTGAAACTGTACTTGATCAACTCCAGGATGGCAACCTGGCAGCTAAGCCTTAGAGCCACTCCCCAAAATCCAACTGCGGAACTATGGCATGAATACAGGTGAGTGTTTGCATGATTGTGACGATCAGAAACTTCTCCTGCCAATGAGACAGAGCCATGGATTCAGTAGGGCTGAGAACCACCACATCCGGGGGTGTAAGAGATCTCCTTGGTGACTTTGGTTGAGTCAACTAGCCTCCTTACAAAGCCCTTAGCTCATCTTGCCCTACTAATCTGGGTGTATATCTGTGTCCCTCCCTGTGAGTATCCTCAGGGTAATTGAACACGAGGAGAGGTTTCCTCCACTATTACTGTAAGGATAAATGCTCTTACACTTACAGTAATGGGGATGCCCACTGGTGTCAGGGTACCCTGGAATCCAGAGCCCAACGGGGTTTGATACCCTGGAAAGTCTTGAAATCCCACATTCCTCTAGGCTGTACCAGCAGACATCTTTATGGAGGACAGAGCCTATACGGAGAAGCATGCGAACCCAGCACAGAATCAGAAGATAGATGGCAAAAAAGCCATGGCACTGCTTCCCTGGCTAGCCAGTGGGTACATGGTTCAGAGACAGAGTTGTCTGTCCAAGCTCCAACACTTGCAGGCCATTGGCAAATGGAAAGCATCACCATTCCTGTGGTTCTGGTTTGTGAAAGCAAAGCACTATGGGAGGTGACAGTGCTGGCTTTGCTCTGATGCTGGGAAGACCAAGGCAGGGGAGGGTATTAGGTTTCAAACCAGCAATCAGTAGCTGAGGTGCCTAGTTAACTATCAAAACCTGGCTGCCAAGTTCTCCCTGTGGTCCCTTAGCCCCTAGCTGTCACAGGGTCTTCCTAGTTCGCATACCGCGGGATACCCTACCTCCTACCCTGAACTTCTCTAGCCCTGGTGGTGGGCTATATAACTTAATCATTTTGATTACCTGCTCTCTTTTTGTACCTTTGGATCTTCTGGCTGTTGCACCTGGTTCTCCGCTCTTCCCTCTCCCCAGATGGTATAGTTCAGTCTGGTCCTTTCTACTCTCTACTCTCCCAGATATCCCTGTCTCTAACTATTCCTTGCCCCTTTATCTATAATACACCATCTCCTCCAGAATATTTTTTTTCATTCAGTGGGGTGCCTTTACTTCTTTAAGGAGTCATAGATTTGCAGTGTTGAGAGAGGGCTGTACCTACAAAAGGGCAGTGGAGGACTCCTTTCTCTAAGAGCCTTTCAGAAATGTCAATCAAGGAAGAGGACAGGAGTGCACTTGGGAGATGTTCTGAGCTCCTGCAGAAGCACATGGAATATGCAAAAAGGGAAAGGGGGAGGAAAGGAGATACAGCTGTGCAGATAGGGAGCTCTGTAAGGCGAATGTTGGTATTTCTGACCTCATATTTATCTATATCCTGGAAATGCCTACAGAAGTTCAGGCTATCACTTAGACGCCTGGTTCTTTCTGGATGAGATAATTTGCCTGTCACTGGAGCCTTTCAACTGGAACGTGCCTGACTACTGAGCAATGTATTGGGAGAGAGTCCAGTGTTAGATGATTCTCATACAATAGAGGAATTAGATTATCCCGAAGCTCAACATATTTATCCAGCAGCCCATTAAGCATGTCATTTCTTCACTTACAGTGTGCATGATACTAGACAGGAAGGAACAAATGCCAAGACAAAGATGAATATTGCGTGCTATCTACCTCCGTGATATTTGGAGTCTAGAAAGTTAACCCCTTGACGATTTGGAGGGCTGCCATATTGAAGCCCAGTGTTCCATTTCGTCATCATGTCAAAAGGCCAAATAAGTAGCATATGGTAGAAATTACAAACAGGCAGCTCATAATTCAATGTAATAAATTCTACCCAGCAGGAAAAGGAAGCCAACCAGTGAGCAGGCTCACCATTCCCAAAGGCACTGAGGCAGGAACTTATCAACAAATGTATCTTGTATCACCAGAGAGCTGAGCTTTCTAAAAATGGCTTAGAAAGGCAATCTTAGGCTAATTTTCATGGGATTTATTACAAGATTGATTTGTTCTAGACAATTCGTGCTTAGTTACAAACTAGATTTTTTTAACATAAAATTTAATAAGCCAGTCTTGAATGAGTTTGTTTCATAAAAGTGGACAAGTTAGTTGGGTATCAAAAAATCTGTAAAATATTGGCATATATAGGAAACATCAAGCCTTGGTTTATGATATAGCTAGAGGTGCCATAATACCCAATCACATTTATTACACGCGAGTCTAGTTAGCATGAACAGCCCTTGGCTCATATGAACATACACCGAAGATCACAAAACCTCTTTCCTCCAGATTTGCAAGGCACTCACTGTCTTTTAAGTGTGGCATCTGAGTTCCTTAATAGTAGTTCCCATCTATAGAGCTTTCTCCATGTGCTCAGCAGAGAGCTCACTACCTGAACACCAATGATTTTTAAATCTCCATAGTCCCATAGTTCCACTGTTTTCTAGATAAGGAAAGATGAGCCTTTTAGAGGTAAAGACTACTCCTTAAGGTATAAAGAGAATAGTTGGAACAATGTATTTTGCATCAAACACAGACCGCTGCCCTGTGACCTGGGGGATATGGGATGACTGGTGTAGAAAACTGTTCCATGGTCTAGAAGGAGTCAGCTCAGTGGGAGGCCAAATACTCTCTGCTTGAAGCTAAAAGTGTTATCAAAAATTAAATTGAGCAGAATTTTCAAGTCAAAAGACCGATCAGGGGAACCCATAGAGCAAATAACCCAAATCACACATGGGTCAAAGTCTATGGGAAGACAGACTAAGGGCATCTGGACTCCAGAAGAGTCGAGAAATACTTTCAGAAGACAGTGTAAATATTAGAATATATTTAAATATATGCAAATATGTTGAGGCTGAAGGGCATGACCTAAGGCAACAGTGTATGCCTTTCCGAGAGTATGTTCCTGTCATAATGCAAAGAGTTTTAAGAGGAATGTCTCAGTCAAACTACCACAGCCCCTAAAATGCTACTTTCTGCACCCCAAACATTTTCTCTCAACCATCACTTTGGAAATCCAGGACCTCTGTGAGGGCGGGAACTTCCTAAATCTGTTCTTCTCCAGCTATGCTCAGTGCCTGTCCTAGCACAGAGATGACAACCCAGGAGTATTAGTGGACTCATTGTGGTTGCAACCAATTAACTCATCTGCCCTCCTTCCTAATTGTAGTGGATGTAACTCTCACCAGCTGTGATTACAAACTGTTTCTGTCTAGGTGACAAGAGCCAATCAAGAAATTAAAATACACAGTAATTTGGCTTGTAGTTACACAGGGCACAATTAATTCTGGCCTGCACATATGGATATTTTTGATGTTAGCAGGAGCACAAGCAGGC
This sequence comes from Mus musculus, assembly GCF_000001635.26. Classification (NCBI taxonomy): domain Eukaryota; kingdom Metazoa; phylum Chordata; class Mammalia; order Rodentia; family Muridae; genus Mus; species Mus musculus. The sequence goes on along the minus strand of NC_000074.6, from coordinate 118,660,625 downwards.
CTGAGGTCATGCCTATTCATCCTCTGGTTGCCAAGAGACGTTGCATACTTTATGCACTGGGGCTCCGGATAATAAAACAATAGTGCATATTGGCCAAGTGGGTCTTGTCACTCATTAGTGGTATTCTAGGGTCTCATGATTTCCTCACTGCACAATAACCTTTGCCCCTTTCCCTGGAAGGAAGTAAACACCAAGGTAGCCCAAAGCGTTTGCGCTCTGTTTCTTCCTACCCGGATTATCATGGGAGCACATGAGCCAAATGTAAATCATAGCTTTCCATCAAAAGTGGCAACTTTTGCAATTGAAGGGCTCTTCTATGCGATCTCAAGTATATGACTGTGATTACGTGTCTCGTTCTTTGAACGAACCCGCGGCACGTCTAAGTTTCTTGAGGTTTGCAGCTCATGTTCTTTCTTTATATATCCGCTTCAAACTGAAGCATATGGTCTCACACAACTGTGATATTTACGATAACGAATCGCAGATGTTTAAATGGGAGTAATCTGAAAACACTCAAAGGCTAAGATGCTGCAATCTTACCGCAAACACTACAAAGTGAGGACCTTTGGATCCCGTTGCTTTCCAGAGAGTATCAGGAGGTGTGGGGCTTTACACATCTCCGGAAGACAAGCAGTGACGAGCACCCCTCCCTCCCTCAAGAAACACTTCGAAATAACTATAGGACTTTGAGATTGTAAATCTAGTGTTTCTGTGGGAAAGTGAACTGTAGGTGCTTCTGGACGTAGGTGGGCATACAGACTGGAGAGTCTCTTGCTTGCACCCATCCCAGGACACATCATGGAATGGTCATTTATAAATATAAAAGGTTAACATGCAGCCCGTTGGAGGGAACAAGAAAGGAAGGGATAGCCCTCCATCTCTCCATTAGCTATACATGATAGATAATGTATATTTTACCAAATTCACAAACTATATGTATATCAGTAATTACAATTTACTTTGACTTTTATTCAAAAGTTTCCCCATCTGCTGGACATGATAGTACATATTTGTAAGCCCAGAACTCGGGAGGCTGAAGCAGGGAGATTTATAAGTCTAAGGCTACCTTGGGCTAGATAGTGAGACACTATCTCAAAGCAAAACAAAAGTCCTGTTGTCACACTAACCTACCCACAAAACTTTCAGCTCCAAATTTATCCTGTCTACAAAACAAGCAGGGATGGGGAATGGTGCAGAGAAATGGTCAGCCAACAACTCATGAGCAAGCACCAATCCCTGATATTATTAATCCTATTCTGTTATGCTAGCAGACAGGAGTCTAGCATGACAGTCCTCTGAGAGGCTCCACCCAGCAGCTGACTCAGACAGATGTAGACACCCACAGCCAAACAGAAGATGGAGCCCGGGGACTCTTATGGAAGAATAAGGGGAAGGGTTGTGGACCCCAAAGAGGATAGGAACTCCACAGGAAGACCAACAGGGTCAAGTAATCTGGACCCTTAGAGCTTTCAGAGACTGAACCACCAACCAAGAAGAATACACAGGCTGGACCTAGGCCTCCCTGCACATCTGGAACAGATGTGAAGCTTGGTCTTCATGTGGGTTCCAAACAACTGGAGCAGGGGCTATCCCAAAAGCTCTTGCCTTTGTGTGGAATATGTTCTAGCTGAGCTGCCTTGTCTGGCCTCAGTGAGGGAGGATGGGTCTATTCCCATAGGTATCTGATGTGCTAGGGTGGGGGGCTTCCCAGAGAGGTCCCCACCTGCTCAGAGAAGGAGAGGGGGGATGGGGGAAGGATTGGGGGGGAACCAATAGGGGGAAGTGAGTGGGATATAAAGTGAATAAAAAAAGTCCCTTTGTCACATTAGGTAGATAGATTCTCCCCATGAATAATTTACATCAATAAATAGATCAACCACATTGTCTTCCGTGGCCTCTTTGTATGTCCTAGTGTAGATGGCACATCCACAATGCTAGTTGCTAATGCTGGACACCAAGGTGTTCCCGTTTCATAGGGAGCAGCTGTGCAATAAGAGATATCCTCATCTCTGTCTTTTGTGCAGATATTTGAGTAGTTCAGACCCCTTTGGAAATTTTGGTTTCAAATAAAATACCAACCTATAATTTACGTAGACAAGAAATCTTTCAGATTTCTTGGGTCTACGGATCTTGAGAGGCTTCTGTCCTCACATCAATGACAGCTGTCTGTCCTCACATAAGTGACAGCTTGATGTTTGTGTGTCTTGTCTTGTTGATTGTTACCTCATTAATAAGGTTGTAGCCTACCATGTCCAGAAAGCTTCCTGAGCTCGGTGCAAAATGGAGAATTCCCTTTTCTTAGTGGGGCCTTCTTCTTCTCTTCCTGATCTGGGGAGTCCAAACCACACTCTGCCTGGTGAAATTACAGGTTCAACTTCCTGGAATGTCTCTCCACGCAAATGAGGTATCCCCGGCCTCAGCCAATGAAAGTTCACCCTAAGAAGGACCACTTTCCTTTCTCTAAGGTTCATACCCCTCAGAAAGTGTCCACATACGAGCCTACCCTAAATAAAGGTCTATGCACCAGCTAAGATAGTCTCAGAGAGCTGTTTCATTAAGATCCTCATGGAAGGCCTTCTCAGTGCCCCTCCCCCAGGCACTCACTCCCGACCAGACTGGGAATTCACAGAGCCCACCCATTCCAGACTCCACTTCATCCTTCCAGCCTGGTGCGCGGTGGCATCTGGACACCCGAGAGAGAGAGGAAATGGAATATGCGGAACCACAGCTGGACCCCAACATGAATACCACATGTGTTGCAGGTTTGATGCTAAGAATAAAGCATGGTGGTAGGCTGCAGAACCCTTGGGTGTTTTCATCTCTTGCTTTGTACCAGACTATGAGCTTTCCTTGAAGCAGAATATCTCCCAGATGGCCATTCTATCCCCAGGGCTCCACAGGCACCTGTACATTGTGTGTTATGAAATGAATATTTGCTTGCATAGAAAAAGCTTATCTTCTTGCCAGAACACAGCCACCTGCTAAAGCCTTGCCTTCCACAGGAAAGGTTGACTTGGGTTCTCATTCCCCTTTATATTCGGTTCTTCCAGTCCAGAATAAAAATCTTTGGGCCAGTAAGGACTTAGGCAGTCCAGCAGCTCTTGCATGAACTGTAAGTATAGAGGCTGACCAGCTGTGGGCATGCAGTAGATATTGTGGATCAGTTAAGACTGGCAGGTGACGCTCATACTGACTCCACGGTGGTTCCTAGCTGCAAGGGGTGGAGTGTGGTTCTTACTCATTCAGCTTTCAGCTTCTCCTGTTGATGTGAACAGGGAGCGAGGCTTAATGGGATCTCCCCCTGAAATGCTGAGTTCTCCTTCACAGATTGACAATTAGGTGTGGATGGAATTGTAATTTAAAGCAGGTGTCTTAGGGTTTTACTGCTGTGAACAGACACCATGACCAAGACAAGTTTTATAAAGGACAACATTTAGTTGGAGCTGGGTTACAGGTTCAGAGGTTCAGTCCATTATCATCAAGGTGGGAGCATGGCAGCGTCCAGGCAGGCATGGTAGAGGAGGAGCTGAGAGTTCTACATCTTCATCTGAAGGCTGCTTGCAGAATACTGACTTCTAGCCAGCCAAGGACAGGGTCTTAAGACCACACCCACAGTGACACGCCTACTCTAAAAAGGCCACACCTCTTAATAGTACCACTCCTGGGGCCAACCATATAGAAACCATCACAGCAGGGAACACTCTGGTATCCTCCCTAAAGCAGGTAAAAACTGGAATCTGGACTTACTTATGCTTCCGCAGGCTGGCATGAAGGTCTAGAGCCCACCAAGAGACACAAAAGCTTGTGAGCTGGCATAGTACCATACATCACTCTCAACCTGAGGTCAAGAGTCCACAGCTACCACACAGTTCTAGCCCACTGCTTGTTTTTGCAAATAAAATTTGTTGAGATAATGCCACATCTATTACATGTGACCTTAGCTACTGTTCTACATATGTAGAGTTGAATAGATTTTTAAAAGAAGATTTGGGGGGGGGGGAGAGGAAAAGGAGAAGGAAGAGGAGGAAGAGGAAGGAGGAGGAGGAGGAGGAGGAGAGTCTGATTTGTAAACTATTTGGTATTTTGCAGAAAGAGGCTGTTGACCCTTCTAGACCAAGGTCACATTCCACTTCCATTCTGGAAGAGCTATTCTGTGCCACTTCCGCACACACACACAGGCAAGTGAACTCGTGTAGGACATATCTCACATTCTCCCTTTCACAATTAACCACCAAGACAATCAAGAGAATGGGAAAATGACTCTGATCCACGCACGTCAATGTTATGCCAACGTGAGCCTGGCTTTTAATTTTCTAAAATGCAATATGTTGGGAGAAAATTTCCATTCAAAATAGAATCTCAAGAGGCTCGGCTTTTTAAATACTCTTTTAAAATCCATTATCAGTCATTAAGTATAGGGACAAACTGCAGAGAAGATGAATCGTCCCCAGGGAGCAGAAAGGGTACCATGCATATCTATATATTTATGTATCGAAGACAATAATTTAATTTAGTGCTAAGAAGCTGCCTGGTTTGTGCTTTTAATCAAGTTCTCATGCTTTACTGTTTGTCTTCAAGGTTCAGCATCCCACACTGAAAGCAATCTGTCATATAATAACATGATTTATCATTAAGTTTTGTTCTTTTCTTGTACAAGGTCTGTCATCATTTCCTCTCAAATGGCCAAGAGGGCTGTGTTTTCCTCCGTTCTCCTCTCCTGAACATTTTGCCTTCCCAGGAAACCTAATGGGAATTACCCAGCCCAAAGGTGAGACAGAAATAATGACAGTTTTCCCTTTGATGAGGGTTTGGGTCATTAGAGAAATAGTCAAGTCCCATTTCTTCTAGTAAGGGAACAAACGGTAAAACCATCCAGAAAGCTAAAACCCCTCAAATTGCTTGATTATCTGGCTCCTGGAAGTTAGGTCCTACACTAGAACATTGAAAAGAAATAGCCACCGCATATAGCAAGTGCTTCCAAATGCAGTGAACCCAGGGAAAGGCCCCATTGAAAGGATGGCAGGAATCCTCTCTGTAGTTTTACATGTTCATGCTGGCTGACTGTGTTCCGGGACTGATCTTTAATGACTGGCCAGTAAAACAGCATTGCGTGTACTCTTCTCTCAATACTCAAATTCTCTGGAGCTACCAGTGTGCCACTCTGGGCTAGAGAAAAGTTTAGAGAGCAGATGTGGTGATCTGATCCCAGCAGGAGCATGTACCATGGGAGTGGGGGTGGGGGGAATCAAACCAAAGCAAAGCCCAGCCACTCCTTCATTCCTCTATCAGTAAGGACTCTGGCAATGTTAACCATGCTTCCAGGAATGCAGCCCTTGCTGAGTTAACCTGACTGACCATCTAAGAAGGCAACCTGAAATAAAGGGGAGATTCCTTGTTACCCCCCAAGCTTAGGTGTGGATGCTTGAGAGGATAAAATGCAGAGTTTGCCATAATGAGAGAGAAACAGGGAGGAGAGAGACAGTTCAGACTCCAAGGGGTGAGAAACAGGATGGGAGATGGCAGAAAGGGAGACAAGGGGAAGTAGTGGGAGACCCCTGAAACAGAGCTTCTGTGTGTGTGTGTGTGTGTGTGTGTGTGAGAGAGAGAGAGAGAGAGAGAGAGAGAGAGAGAGAGATAGAGAGATGCAAGCACCTATCAGTATGTTTATTGAACAACTTGTTATAGTAACCATGCTTTATTCTCCCTTGCCCTAGGTTAAAAAACAACAACAACAACAAAAACACTCTCTGAGACATTGAAGCCACAGGCAAGGTGGACAGTGAGGACTCAAAATCCCTTAACAAGCAAAAGTGTGTATGGGGGGGGGGGACGCTCACTTTTATTGTAAGCATGCCCTCGGGAGTGCAGTGGGCCTCTAGGTATCTCATTCATATCTAGTGTTTGTGTAGCTCTGTCCCCAGGCAGACACTGTGCTTACAGCATGCATGATGTCACCACCTCACCACAGTCCCACAAGAGTACAAGATCCTAACGTCCTTCCCCATTTACAAGTGAGAAGCTAAGCAGATAGGGAAGCAAAGAGACACTTCTAGAAACCCCGGGACTACCGCAGGGCCCTGTGGCTTCAAAGCTTACCCCTCTAGTCTCCCCTATACTCAGCAAACTTAGTTCTACGCATCACAGGAGCAGTTAGTGCCTTTGGTCAGGGAATCAGTCATTTAGAACAAAGATAGGATGTTGTCTGGTAGTATGCAGGGTGGATGTGGGAACCTAGCACTCGGAATGGAATTAAGTCATCTGGTTTGAACTTGAGCCATGGAAGCGCCACAGCAGGAGTTACATGAGTAGGGGGTTGGTGGGGGGAGGGGCACTTGCCTGAAAGAGAAGGAGAAACAGAGTTGTTTCCACCAAGGTTAAAAATGGATGGGTCAATTTTACATCTGCTCTCATGTTCACACTCCGCTCCACAGTCTCTAAACATAAAGGATCTCTGGGAGCCAGGAGGGCTCTGGGTGGGTACCCGAGAGCCTTCATCAGCCCGGCTGGCAGTAGACCCACCAACAAAGGTGCTGCTTTTGAACAACCCCGGGAACAACAAAACAGCACACATTTCAAACAGGGAAGAGAAAACCAGGATAGGAGAAGGGAAACTTGCACGGGGACGGAGCGCCTCTTGATCTGGTGTGCCCAGAGCGATAAACTTAGAGAGAACAGGAGAACAAAGACAACATCCTGTGGTGTGTGCACTTCGATGGAGACAAGCAAAGAAGCCAAAAGACTCTAAGCCTTCATTTCTGAGAGTTAATTGTTTAGCCCGTATTAAAACTTTGCCTGGGGCAGACAGAAGGGGGTTTTACTGGTGTTTGGAAATAGTAGTCGCTCCTGATCCCCATTTGTCCTTTGAGAACAGGATGGGTCTTTGGTCTATGGAGTAGTAATGTGTGCATCCTCAGGAGCTTGTTGGGTGTAGGATTCTCACGCCCCCTTCTGAGTTCTACTACATCAGAAGCTCTGGGACAGAGCCCAGCCACCTGTGTTTATGCACAAGTATGGTAATATTAGATAAAAGCAAAACAAAGAAACCCACACAACCCAGTACTGGGTGAGGGATGACAGGGTGCCACAGTAGAAAGGCATCTGCTTGGGAGCCTGCTGTGCAAGCATGAAGACCTAAGTTCAAATCCCCAGAACCCATGGAAAAGCTGGACTTGGTAGTGTGTGTCTGTAATCTTAGAGTTCCTATGGAGAGGTGGGAACATAGGAAAGAAGACACTTGAAGCTTGTGGGCCAGCTAGGCTGGTGTACTGCAGTACCATATAACAAAGAGGGTTACCTGCCTCAAACAAGCTGGAAGTTAAGGACCTACACCTTAAGATGTTCTCTGACCTTCACGTGGCTTATCTGCGTGTGTGTATGTGTGTGTGTGTGTGTGTGTGTGTGTGTGTGTGTGTGTGTGTGTGTGACACACATACAGATACAAAGACACTGCTGTGTAAAATTGACTTCGGGGGCTGGAGCAATGGCTCAGAGGTCAAGTGCACTTGCTGTCCCTGCACAGAACATGGGTTCAGTTCTCAACAGCTAAATAGTAGCTTATAAGCATCCAGAATCCAGGTTCTACTGGATTCAACACCCTCTTCTGGCCTCTGAAGGCACCAGGCACACAGATGTTATATATACAACATACATACATGCTATCAAAATGAATAGATCTTTGAAAAAATAACCTCAAAGGTATGTATAAAACAGAAAAGAACTTCCTATTTAGAGATGGGTTCTGCCCCCAAGGTGTGTCATTATGTCCATGTAGATATTCCCTAAACCTGAAACTGAAATCTCTCTGGTCCCACACATTTCATATAAGAGACCATTGGCCTGTCTTGGGTAAGCTCCGGGGAATCTCTGTCAAGGTTTAACTATGAGATGTCTCGTGTTGATTCGTGTATTTGAAATACTCTGTATCCAGTTGCAGGCACTGATTTGAGTCCTTGTGGAAGCTTTAGGAAGTGGGGGTCAGTTGGAGGAAGTAGTTCCCAGGGGGCAGGTCTTAGTGTTTTATAACCCACCCTGCTGGCTGCCCCATCCTGGTGTGAGCATACCGTTCCACACTCCTGTCACAGAGACAAGAATCACTCATGCCACCGTGTCTTCCCACTACAATGGACTATACACTCAAATCATGAATCAAATATAAGCCTTCACTCTCTAAGTTGCTTCTTGCCAGGCAAGTATTTTAATTAATGAGGACAGAAACCGATACATCTCTTAAAGCTAAACAATGCGTCATAGCCATGAAGTACACTCCAAGGCTAACTTTGAACCATTTGATACTAACTTGTTTTTAAAACTTAAAAAACAATGTTTATGTAGTGTGTGTGTATGTGTGTGTTTGTGTGTATGTGTGTGTTGTACACGTGCATCTTTAAATATGTGTCATGGTCCGAGTGTGAGGGTCAGAGGACAGGTTGGGGAGTAAATTCTCTCCTTCCACCATGTGGATTCTGAGGACCAAACTCAGGCCTTCAGGTTCGGTGGTAGGTATCTTTATTCACCAAGCTGTCTCTCTGGCCTGTGATATTAACATCTTAAATAATAATGCCAATCAAATATCCAGGCATTACATCAGCTTTGGAGTCAAAGTGATGCCAGCCTGAGATGTGAAGACATGCTGTCTCCTCTCCCCCTGTGCAGGATTTTGCATGGAAATCTCTGGCCTTCGATTTCTCTCTCTGGAAAAAAAAATGGAAAGAATGATATCTATTGCCTAAAACTATCTCCAGAAAACAAAGGAGAATCAGGAAAACATCTGTTACGTAGGTAGACAGTATGAAATAGTTGCAGGTGTAGTTTTTCTTAAGGTAATAGACTTAACCGCAACCAGTTTACAGCCCTTCTCCCTTAATAAACACCATATGCTAGGCAAATGAAAGTGCAGCCCCTATTGATCTGCTGTACTTAAATGGAGAGGGTTGTTTTTCTGCAACACTATTAGCAGAAGTACATATGTCTCCGAAGGTGCAACAGAATGGGTGCCACTATCAAAGGGTCCTTTAGTCAATCATTCTCTCAAGTGTGGCAGGCATGCAATAGGAGTCTGTGAGATAGAGAAAGAGGGTAGGAGAGTGGGACGCTCATTCCAATCCAGGCCACTGTCAGCTTCTGCCTAGACCATGGCAGATGCTACCTAAATACGTCCAAATATAACTTTATGTCTCTCTATGACACAGTGTGTCTACTTCCTTTGGAATAAAGGAAAGGAACCTGCTCGCCACTCAAGAATGATACTCAAAAAATCATTTGCATTGGACTCCGAGGCAAGCTGGGCTCATCAAGAATGTCCCAGGGGACTGGATGCCTGCAGACAAATTTTAAATCAGATGCGAATTTGCATAAAGTGCCCCGCTCCAGATTACAGCACACACAGTATACGGCTTGCTTCGTGATGTACTGTGTACAGCTCTGGCCTTCACTCAAGCCCTCAAGCCCTCAAGCCCCAGCCACATCCAAGCCCTTGCTCATCCTCCCAGAATCCTCTTTCCAGCCTCCAGACCCCTGCGTTATCTGGTCTCTCTATCCTCAGCGCTCTCATCTAAAATTTCCTTCCTCGGATTTATCATTCATAATTTTATCCATCATTCCATGGCATTTCTCTGTGATTTTTCCTTTTTGGTATTTCACAGCATCAGAATAAATCTTGTAGTTCTTGTTATATTTTTTACTGAGTGTCATTCCATGGAATACAAGCTCAGAGTTTCCAATGGGTTGAAGCAATCTGTGATATTAGTAGTTCTCTAGGCACAGTGTGTTGACCAAGGAATGGATTAACTTTCTCCCTTAGTGTAAGGCTCATCATGGGCCACCCATCACTCAATGATGAAGAGGAGGTGAAAAGGTATGCAGATAAGGACCAAGGGAGGAAACGGAAAACACAGCGTGGAAGCTCCATTGTTGTTGAGATAAACATTAAGTATGGCTGTGGAAGAATGAAAAGTCCAGGGGGCTTTATCAAAGTGGTAGGTATTCTCCTGACTGAGATCTAGACTGGAGGGTTAGGGAGATGGGATGGCTTAGCGGCTGGAGACTGATGTCACTGCGGAGCTAGATCACAGCATGGTGCCATGGGATCACTAAGACAGTAAAGACTCAAGACTGTCCAACACCAGCTTGGACCAACATGGACGACCCCCAGCCATACTATACTATACTATACTATACTATACTATACTATACTATACTATACTATACTATAAGCTACCACTTGTCTCTCCCATCACCAGCAGCTGTGCAGAAGTGCCTGCTTCCATCTTGTACCTCAGGCTATGCCACATCCCCAAACCCTGTCTTAGGAACGCAAAGAGAATTAACTCTCATCAGGAAAAGTCTTGCCGCATTCCTAGAATTCCCTGTCTTAACTCATGAACAGTTTTTCCTCCTCTCCACTCAAGTTTGTTCACAAAACATGCTCTCTAAGGCTCCACCCAGTGCACCTCTCCCCAGGAACCTGGATCTACCTGGCGAATGATCTTCCCTTCAAAGACTTCTCTCAATTCTTTTGTCTCCTTTCTGAGTTCTTTCTCTGACAGCATTAGAAGGTGTGAACTATGGGTCAGCAGTCTTAGTCTTATCTGTGTTTGAGTTTCCCTTAAACTTCAACCTCCCCCCACCCCCGCCCTGCAATAGCCTACTTTCCAGCTGGTAGATCAACTTTATCAGGGGGGAAGTAGAGAAAGAACTCTCTAGAAACAAGCTTCAGATCTGATCTGCATAAAACTTGGCATGTGTGGCAGCATTGGTCAAGTGGATCTACACTTGAATCTGCAGTTCTTACATCAGCAAGCTGGCCTTCATTACAACAGACAACTCTTGGGACTTCATCGATGATGCAACAAATTTCTGCTTGCAGCTCAGTTGTGGATGTTGGGGGCGATGGAGGGGCCTGTGGATGCCACATGTAACTCTCACTGTAACTTTTGCCGTTTGGGACTTGGTATGCTTAAGAACGTGGACCAAACACAAGATTTTTTAATGCTAAAATCAATGTTGCCCTCTCAGGAGCTAGACTCATTCTGTTCTAACTTTGCTATCTTGGGATGAACTAGGGTATGAAAATATAATTGCCACAACATTGGAAAGAATGAGTTTTTAAACATCAATAAGAATGCTCAGCTTCCCACAAAGTCTCCCCGAGTTGTAGCTCGCTGCTCCCTTGGTTTCTTGTTCAGACAGCATCCGTGCAAACCAACAGTTCTGAGAATGAACAATCCTCACTTACAGGCTGTCAACACAGAGGAGCAAATAGAACCCCAGAGAATGGTGTCATTAAAGCTGCAGTGCTAGGAAGGCTCAGCCAGCCTCCTGCCTCACCCCATCTTCTGCAGACATAGCCTTTGATTTGCCCCTGAAATACAGGCACCTTTTTTTTTTTTTTTAAAGATGCCTTGGAGGAAAGTAAGTTGTGTCAGTCCAAACCATTTATGAGGCATGTCTGGATTTTGTTTTCTTATACTCCTGGGAAAGGGTATCTCAGATCATACTCTTTTTTTCTCTCTCTTTCTCTATACTCACAAAAGGTTATATTATCACTTGGATCTGAAAACACATTCCTAACATGCCAATGTATTCTCTCAAGGTAGTTAACTATTGTGTCAAGCATTTCTTGTTTTTTGTTTTCCAAATGTGACTGAGATTTTAAAGTACCACTATGGAGATTTTTCCCAGGTGGAAATTACCATACAGCTCCAAGTTAAAGGACAGCTGGGTTCAACATTGTACCGCTAAAGCAAACTGTACTGCTAAAACACAAGCCATCTTAAAATTGTTGACCTCGATGTCGCTAAATGCAATGCTGACCTGAGATAGAAGACACTGCAAATCGCCGTCAGTACAAGGTCAACTGCAAACCAGTAACTTTTATCATATTAAAAGCAAGCAGACAAAACAAAGCAGGCTAAGCTAGAAATGTTCTGAACAACACAGAGGAGGTAAGATTTAAGTTATTTCAATATTTCATTTTCATTTTTGAACTGGCATTGATGCAGATCATTCTCCCAAATCATGTCTGTTTTATTTTTATATATTTTTGGATATACATTTGTATACACACACATACACACACATAGTGTCTGTGTGTGAACATGAATATGTGTGTGTGTGTGTGTGTGTGTGTGTGTGTGTGTGTGCCTGCAGAGGCCAGAAGAAGGTGTCAAGTCTGCCAGTGCTAGCAGATCTGACACTCCACATGGGTTCTAGGAACAGACCTTGGTTCCTCCACAAGAGCAGTGAATATTCTTAACCACCAAACCATTTCTCCAGCCCCCAAAGTCATAATTTCTTCAAAGTCTCTTAAGCGCCATGCCAGGAGCTGTTTTAAAGAACATAACCCTCATTAGTATATGGAAAACTAAAATAAAGGACAAAGAAAAATAAACAAAACTTCAGTCCAGTCTCGGGTCCCCCAGATGAAACTGAAGAAGACCGCATACCTACCCTGCATTGCATCATGGGATAGCATGCTATTTGGTTCCATTTTGTTTTAGCAACTGTTTCAATAGCTTCCCTCTTTGAAGCTCCTGACCAATCACATGGCTAATACAGATGCCCAGGTCTAAGTCTTGCATGGTGTATTATTCATTCAGTTTTTCCAGGCAGGCATCCTTTCTCAATCTCCGAAGCCCTCTCCCCTCTTCCCAATCCCTCCTTATCTCCATTTGGTTCTTTGTTCTTACCTTCTACAAGATCAGAAGCCAGAGCATGGATACCCATTGCATGAGGGAAGGGAGCCTGCCACTAAACAGCATCCCCTGGTTTCCAACCATTAGCCCATGAACGATGCAGGAGCCCTGAGGCTCTGCTGTGGGCCATCTCCCTCAATTGTTCAGAATTCTCTTCTCCTTCTATTAATTTAACAAGGAAGGAGAGTATTTAAGAGAGGAAAATTCACTGAATTTCCTCCAAACCAAACCGACGGAGAATGCAAAGGAAGTGGCAGGGAAATCCCATAAATACTCAGGTTCCCGCTAACGGAGAATTATTTAGGAGCTGGAGCATGCTGGGTAAGCACGCTTCACAGATTCTTAACTACTTCCATCAAACAGTCAGAGGTGGCTGAGAACCGGAGAAGCAGCGGCTCCCCCTAGGGAGGTGTAATCACTCCTAGAGTCCTAACTCTGGGGCAGTGGTAGGGAGAGCTGCAATCGGTGCCCTTTTCCTATTCCTCAACTTTGCTTTCAATGTTCTTTTCCACATTCAGGGCTGTATCCGTGACTGCCGTGACTTTCTGATTGTACAGTTAGTTATTGACCCTGTTTTGTCCCTGTTTACAGATATGGCTTTTGGAGGTATCAAATAAAAATATTTAAGCCGTTTAATGAGATAAACAGTTGCTGCAATGAGATTCTGGGCCACGAAAACCAGTGCAACGTTTTGGAGACACTGGGAGAGCTGAAAACCCACAGCGTTGACCTTTTCTTAAAGGAAGGGACCTGCTTGCCGCTCAGGAGTGATGCTCAAAAATCATTTACATCTGATTCAGAAGCAAGCTGGGCTCATCAAGGATGTTGCAGGGACTGGATGCCTGCAGACAAGTTTTAAATCAGATGAGGATTTGCATAAAGTGCCCAGCTGTTGTGAAAGGGCACTGAGTTGACCACTGACTTGAGATTCCGGCCTCAGGGCCACCGAGAGTGAGCAGAGTCATCTAGCCCTACCAGCCGCGTCTTGGACTACTAAGAACTTTGGCATTTTCCTCTGGAACCTTGAGAAATGATGCTACCAAATAAACCGTAGAGTGCGTTCGCTATGGAAACATGTTGAATAAATAGATGGGGGCAGGCGGAAGTTCTGTTGGAACTGTTCTCTTCGCGGCTTACCTACATTACATTCCTGTACAGTTCTTCGTGAACCAGTCTCTCACAGACACCAGCATGGTAAGACTCCCTGTCTCTCTGCCTGTTTAAATGCCCCTTTCAAGAGGATCTTGTCTGACGATCACTGAGTTTACAATTTGCAGCCCTCCTCCAGCCCAGTTCCTTTGACCTGGCTTATTATTTCTACCATGTTGATTCCAACCTAGCACCTAACATGAATGAGTCATGAGATATGTCACTACCTACAGTGAATGTTTCCCAAGAATGGGGTTTTCATCTCCTTAGTATACTGTGTGAGCCACTAACAGTCTACCATAGGCTTCGGCACTTCAAACCACGGACATTTATTGTATCATAGTTCTGGAGACTGTGAAGTTAACGAGCCACATGCACATTTTCTGTAGCCTTTGGGGGTTGGGGTGGGACCTATGACTTTTCCTGCTACCTCAGCTTCTGGATGGTTCCTTACATTCCTCAGGTCAGGCCTCAACTGTCCAGTCTCTGCAGTCATCGTCACGTACTTTCTCCTCACACTGCCATACAGTTGGAATGCCACAAGAACTTCTACTTTGGGTTTAGGGTATCCCTTGGTAACCCAGGCCCATTTGCAAAGGCCCCCCTTTTTTTCCAAAGTGTCACACTCACAGGTCCCAAGTATTAGCATATGGACATATGTTGTTAGGATTGGGAGGGGCAGTCAATGACCAGTTACATCCTCGGTGGCAAGAGTATATAGAGCATCGAGATGCTTAGCTTGTGTCAAATAATTGAAGGTCAAATACCCACGTGTCAGATGCACACGGTTGCTGGAGCAGTAGAACATCATGGACCCCTTTCCTGCCCTGTTTCCTTTGAATAATCTCCCTTAGCCTCCTGTTCGGGAATACTCAGTTCCTAGTTTGTGGCGATATGAGAGTTGGAACTACCTTAGGACAATGGCTCTCAACCTGTGGGTCAAGACCCCTTTGAGGGTTAGGGTGTTAAGGACCCTTCCTCATGGGACACATATCAGATATCTTGCCTATCAGCTATTTACATTACAATTCATAACAGAAGCAAAATTACAGCTGTGAAATAGCAACAAAGATAACATTATGGTTGGGGGTGCACCATAACATGAGGGTGACAGCATCAGGAAGGGTGAGAACCAGCGCTTTAAGCGATAGGACCATAAATCATGAGGGAGGCTCTTCAAGGCTTATAGCCTGACCCTAGCTCTCTGTTTCCCAGTCCACAACACGATGTGCACAAGCCTGCGTCATGGCTGCCTTGTTGCCGAGTTGCTCTGTATGCCTTTCCCACCATGATGGGCTGACCCCTCAGAAACCATGAGTCAGCCCCTCATCCCTTTAAGTTATTCTGTCAATTCTGCTGTCACAGTGATGAGAGAAGTAGTGGGCACATGTCCCTTCCTTCCCTTTCTACCCTAGGGTTTGCCTATGCCGGACGACCTTCCTGAGGAATACTCCTAAGTGATTGTTAAATAAGCCCGGTGCATTCTGCCAACCTGGACCACCCTCCTCAGCTGCCCCAGCCAAAACCTGTCTTCTCATCATGTCTTAAATGATCTCAGGGACTAGACAGGAGTCATGGCCATGAACGAGACACCATTTCTATCAAGTGTCCCCCACTCAGATTCAGTCATCGCAGTATCAATGACCACACAGAACTCTACTAAGAGAAGAGGCAGTGTGTGAGCCGGGTTCCTCAGAATGGCCTATCCATTAACACAGAAGTCAGATGATTACATAGAACTTTTACCGATTTGCATATATGTCTCCCAGTCAATTCATGATCTTCCGAAACGAAAATGACAATGGCTAGGAATTTCGATGGACCTGGAGAGCATCATCCTGAGTGAGGTAACACAATCACAAAGGAACTCACACAATATGTACTCACTGATAAGTGGATACTAGCCCAAAACCTAGGATACCCACGATATAAGATACAATTTGCTAAACACACGAAACTCAAGAAAAATGAAGACTGAAGTGTGGACACTATGCCCCTCCTTAGAAGTGGGAACAAAACACCCATGGAAGGAGTTACAGAAACAAAGTTTGGAGCTGAGATGAAAGGATGGACCATGTAGAGACTGCCATATCCAGGGATCCACCCCATAATCAGCATCCAAACGCTGACACCATTGCATATACTAGCAAGATTTTATCGAAAGGACCCAGATGTAGCTGTCTCTTGTGAGACTATGCCGGGGCCTAGCAAACACAGAAGTGGATGCTCACAGTCAGCTAATGGATGGATCACAGGGCTCCCAATGGAGGAGCTAGAGAAAGTATCCAAGGAGCTAAAGGGATCTTCAACCCTATAGGTGGAACAACATTATGAACTAACCAGTACCCCTGAGCTCTTGACTCTAGCTGCATATGTATCAAAAGATGGCCTAGTCGGCCATCACTGGAAAGAGAGGCCCATTGGACACGCAGACTTTGTGTGCCCCGGTACAGGGGAACGCCAGGGCCAAAGGCGGGGAGTGGGTGGGTAGGGGAGTGGGGGTGGGTGGGTAAGGGGGACTTTTGGTATAGCATTGGAAATGTAAATGAGCTAAATACCTAATAAAAAATGGAAAAAAAAAAAAAAAAAAAAAAGAAAATGACAATGGCAGTTCATGGTTGAGGCCCTAACCACGGTCTAGTGGCTCCACATTCATAAAGTCAGGGACAGCTTGAATTCTGGCCTACCGAGGCAGGGAGAGATAAAACATATCCATTTTCAGCCAAAGGGCACTATTTGCTTGGACATACTGAATAACTTTCATTTGCATGAAAAACCAACTTATTTAAACGGGCTGGAGGAATTCAGACCAATGAATGGGAGATAGCTTGTGCTATGTGGTTCACACAGAGGGCTGTGTGTGTCCAATCATAGCAACACAAAAACCTTGGAATCACTGTTTAGGCCCTCTGTGCAAATGCTGCCCTGAATAGCAGCCATAGACATTGGTAGAAATGAATGCAAAGTCGACGTTTCCTTCAGAGGACTTGAAGTCTCCCCTCCCAGAGTGTGAGGATGGTGCTCTCATGTAGCCAGACTCCAAACAGAAAGTGGAAGCAGCAGGATTCAGGAAGTGCCTCTGGGATGATGCACGTGGATGGTGGACGATCAGCTGACCGCTGAAGGGAAAGCTGGGAGAAAAGTGGGCACTCAGTCATAGACACCCCCTGAATCACAAGCTCTGGTGAGTGAGACGTTCCTCGAATCAGGTTATGCATCTTAGGGCCAAACAGTTGGGAATAGGTGTGGCTAGGGATACAAATGAATGGCAGACACTGAAGGGGTACTGACCACAACAGGTGCTCTGAAGATCCCCTGCACAGACCAAGGTTTTCTAACTGTGACTTTTTTGACAGTCGAGGAAGAACCATCCTTTGCCTTTCCACTATAGGATGTTCAAGATTATAGCCTGTCTCCTGCCCACAAGGTCCCTGTTGCAATGCCAGTTGTGACAACCGAAAATGACACTGGGTGTGGCCAAATGTCTCCTTAGGGGTTAAGCACTCTTGGTTAAGATTCACCAGCAGTTTCTCTCGTGTCCTCTGAGGCAGCGCCATTAGCCTAGCTTATTGATTGGGAAAGCCTGACATGGAAAGGTTAAGTAGGAACCCCAGGGCACATGCTGAAGAGAAAGCCTCACCCTTTAGAATATATGGTGCATATATATATTTCCTCAACATGTCATTCGATTTCATACTTATAGAGCTATTTTTTAACTCTAGAGACCCATTAACATTTTATGAAGTCAACTACATCAATTTTTCAGCTTATAGTTTTGACTTTTGGTGAAATGCTTAAATTCTACCTTATCACAAGACTATAAAAAATGCATCTCTGATTGATTCTTTCTCCTATTTTATGGTTTCCTTAGATACATATCTTGGTAGCACTGAATTAATTTTTGTGTAAAGACACACACACACACAGACACACACACACATATGCACACAATTCATTTATGTAAAGTTCGTTCCTTGTTAATAAAACAAAGAGGGAAGATGAAATGGCATAGCATTCAATTCTATTATTTGGAGATAGCTACTCAACACTTTGTTTAAAATGCCTCCAGTTGCCTCTCCATGGGTCTTTGCACAAAGAATTGAGCTGCAGGTGTGTGGAGGCTGACAAAGGAGAAGAGAAAAGAACTAAGTGCTAATAGCCCATGGGAGTGTCAGCACTGAGATGCAGGAAAAGGACGGGGGTAAAAATTAAGTTAGAAAGGTTAAAGTCAGAGGATGCAAGCCCAAAGAATGTAACATAATGGAAAAAAGGGAAGGAGGCATTTTTGCTATAGCAACACACTTCAAATATCAAACACAGCGCATAGCTAATGGTTGACGGCTCCCAGAAAGACATACAATGTGGTACCTGAATGGATGTCTTTGAGAGATGGAGTAGAGAGTTACTGGTGTTCAAATGGATGAGACAAATGCTCGTGTGCACAGGGAAAACGGCAGAGGCAGAGACTGGAAGGTTCTTCACTAAAATCTGATGAGAATTCAAGATGAGAAGGGATAACACATCTGAGAAAGATGGGTCTAGGGAAAATTAATTATATAACAAGAATCTTGCATTGGACTATGTATTAATTACTTCTTCATTAGGGTAACCAAGAGGTGGCAAGAAGCAAATTTAGGTGGGAAGGATTTATATTTATTCTGGCTTCCATGTCAAGGGAATATAGTCCCTTGTTGCAGGAAAGCACAGCAGTTAAGACCAGGCTCTGTCCATGGTGTTGGGAGGCTGTGAGACCAGGTTCTGTCCATGGTGTCGGAAGGCTGTGAGACCAGGCTCTGTCCACAGTGTTGGGAGGCTGCTTGCTAACACCATGGTGGAATGGGAAATGGAGACGAGAGAATGCTGGAACCCAGCCAGTTTCCTGTATTTCATCCACCTCTTATTTGGTCAGGAAGCCCAAGTTCAAGCAATGGCGCTGCCCATGTTCAGAGCAGGCCTCCTTTGGTATTTCTTTCCGGAAGAACCTCATAGACACACTCAAAGGGTGTACCTCATTAGTGCCGGGAGCATTTCTTAATCCAATCAAGTTGAACACTGAATCAAGCAGCGTGAGCCACTGACATTTACAGGAGATACAAGTGGGATTTAGGGGAGCCAGTTAAGACTGTAAAAATATATCTGATTTGTCTTTGCTTCAGGATATGAAACCATTCCCCAAGTTATTGATCCCCAGGTTGAGGTGGAGGGAAGAGAATTGGGGGTAATGTCTACTGGTTCCTAGCCAAGATCAATGATCCACTAGAAGGGTCTTCATGGAGATGCTTGAGAGAAGATGGAGATGTCGGATGGACCAAGGTCTAAGCAGAAGCAAGGAAGAATGGATCAAGAGTGTGTCCTTGTCCCAGCTGTGTCTGGTCTCAGTTCTTCCTTGGCCTCCTGTCACCATGTTCTAATATCAGCAAAAGTAGAGGCTCTCTAGATGAAAAAGCACACCCCTTTAAGCAAAACAAAGGAAGGCAACCAGAAAAGAACCCCATCTTCCTAGTGACAGTTGCCAGTGTTCCCCCTTTGTCCCCCTTCACACCCCCAACCCCGTCTTCCAAAAAAAAAATCTCCAGTTAACGCAAGCTGATTTTAAAACTCACGAAAGGCTCAAGATGCTAATAATGTCGATATACAAGAAGGGCATTTTAGGAAATAGCCATGCCAGGGAAAGTGATATAAGCACATCGGACACTGCCAAGAAAAAGGTGGTGCTGAAGTGGCAAGCTCAGGACTTGGGGGCAAACCGAGACATCTGTGTAATAGTAGCAATAAGGATAGAACTGTTTTCCAGGAATACCCAAGTTGCTCTCTAGCTTTTCGGCAGGTTCACCAACTCTGGGCACACAACTCAGGTGTCTGTGGAGTACAATGTAGACACCTTACATCAAGAGTGTCTGAGTTGAACGGATTAGACCTATGCGTTGGTGTCTAATTAGTACATGTTCTACATTTAATGCACAGTTCCACCTGATACAGCTGGCTTCCGAGTAAGAGGTGAAGCTATTTCAATCCCCAGCCTTTAAATATAGCCCAGAATATGAGGGCAGATGTTGTAGCAATGCGGGAGACTTATTCCAGAAGACAGGTAGACTGCTGGGAAACCCTGAACTTCTATGCCTGGCCTGGAGCACCATCTTGTTCAGACACTGACCAAGCTCTTGAGCCTCAGTGCTTTTGCCTGTGAATTGATGACAATTGGTGACAAGCACAGATGGGCTCAGTCTGTCTCCAAGATGAGATGCTATTATCTTTAGCTTACAGAAGGAGACGGGAGTAAGATCCAGTAGGATTAAATTGTTCAAATGTGGGGGTTCTTTCTTAATTCGAAAGACTGATATTTTGTTTGTTATGCATTCTTACACTAATGTTTTTTTTTTACACAATATTTCATTAAGTTGTCTTTACTTTGATTGCAGAGGATTTGGTGCTTTTTAAATTTTGTTCCGAATGTCAGTTTAGTTCTAGCCTTGGAGCTGCTAGTTTTGAACGCTGAGTCCTTTAATTTTATATATTTGTATATACTATATAAATATATAACTCAAACATTCAGCATGATACTCAGCCTAGATTTTCATCATTATCACCAATATCATTTCATTATCATCATCTCTATCACTATTATCACTATGGCAACCACCATTATTTATTACCATCACCACAACCACCACCACCACCACCACCGTCACCACTTCAGCAGTATTCTCCTTCTTCCTTTACCCATCATCACCATCATTTCCATCATCACTTCCATTATAATTTTCCAGGTCATCCTAGATCAATTTCCTACTTCTGGGTTGTAGGCTCCTTGTAAAGTATACAACGACATTTCTACAGCTATCGTTAATGTTTTTGCTGGCGACCGTGTATGACTTGGCTCCAGACAAGGGAACTGTCTGTCAGGAAGCCAGCAGTTGTAATGAACATGAGAACTGCCAGGCAGAGCATTAAGGCCAGGCCATGCTGGGCCCTGGCCTGGCTTCGGTAATCCTGCCTGAGACTCACGACTCACGCAGAGAAGCACGGGCTGTTCTCACACATGACAGTTCCATGTTCATGAAGCTGGAGTCCTTCCAGTTCAGGGAGTGGCTAAGTCATGGAGTAGAGGCAAAGGGGAGAGCAGAGGGGAGGAGGAAGGAGAGGGGGAGGGGAGGGGAGCAGGGAGGGGAGAGAAGAGGGAAGAGAAGAGAGGAGGGGGAAAGGACAAAGGAGAGTAGAGGAGAGGGAAGAAGGGAGAGGGAAGAAGGGAGAGGGGAGAAGGGAGAGGGGAGAGGGGAGAGGGGAGAGGGGAGAGGGGAGAGGGGAGAGGGGAGAGGGGAGAGGGGAGAGGGGAGAGGGGAGAGGGGAGAGGGGAGAGGGGAGAGGGGAGAAGAGAGACAGGAGGAGTCCTGTCTTCCTTTCTTCATTGTTGCTTGGAGTTCTGATCATTTTTTAAAAATGTTTGGAGATTTCTACAGGAAAGGAGCCTAACAACCTCCCGGGATCCACCCTGCCCGGAAAACCTCAAGTGACTAATTGCCTTTTCTTCTAATACGGAAGCCTGATTTGTCTGTCCAGGGCATTTGTTTCCTTTTCCTCTCTACATCTTTTCATCTTTCGAGGCACAGCGGCATAAACGGGATGAAAGCCTTTCCGGTTCATCCGATTCCGATTCCCACTTGACAAACAAGCGGCTCACGATTTTGATAAAGGCCGAGCGGACCGCGATTTGACCTTCTTCTGGCCACCGTGGGAGATGTAAACACACTATGCTTTCTCATAATTAAAAGATATTGATTCCCCAGTAGCGCGCAGGGAGGCCGAGTGGTCTTTCTTCTCAGTGGATGCAGCATGCACCATCCCTGTTGTCAGAGTCATGTCTGACCAAAGCGCACGCGCACACTACACTTAGGCAACGCTGTGGGGTTTGACTTCGAGCTGCGCAGTTGGGGAGACGTATCCCTTGCTGTTTTGAAGAGAGGTGTTTGTGATGTTTTTGGCTATAACATGCTACTGTCATAGCAAGATTTAGTTGTTTGAAGCACCAGATGCAATCGTTCCTTCTCCGAGGAACCATCTAGGATAGACTTGCAATGGTGACTTCATGATATTAGGGAAGACACTTCTTTCTTTTCACTATGCCGCATCCAGTATAGTGCCTGCTTTGTTGGTTTTTCTTTTGGCAGATTATTGTCTATCACAGGCTAACCTTAAAGACTGTGTAGTCAAAAATGACCTTAAAATCTTAAAAAAAAACATTTTAAAGCATATTTTAATGTAATGTTTATGAATGTTTTTATCTCCATGCACTTCTCTACTGCAGGCATGCATGGTACTCAGGAAAGCCTAGACTTCCCTGGAATTTCAGTTACAGAGAATTGTGAGCCACCACACACAGGTGATAGGAACCAAATGCCTCCCAGTCCTCTGCAAGAGCATCCAGGGCTCGTAACCACTCAGCCATCTCGCTCACCCCAACCTTCAACTCTTGATCCTCTCAAGGGCTGGGATTTCAGATGGGCCCCAATGTACCCAGTTTATATGGTGCTGGCATTGAACCTGTGGCTTTGTGCATTTAAGGCAAGCACTCTACAAGCTATGTTATGTTTCCAGCCCGGCATGGTTGGTGTCCATTTGACTCAGCCAACTATGGACTCAGTACCGTGCTTGCAAGCCAGCCAGAGGGAAAGAGACAAGTCAGGAGGAGGATTTTCTTCAAGAGCGTGCCTTGAAGCGCGCACACACTCTGCTGACTCAAGTCTCACTGCCTGTGACACATAGACACAGCCACACCCCCAGATGCTTGGTGAGGTGACTATGTGCCCAGTGGAAACCACCATTGCTCCCAAAGAATAGAATGAAAGAACGGGGGACTATGGAGACCCCAGGAAACATGAAAATGTTCATCTAAATGTTGAGATTGGGGTTCATAATGGGATGGACATTTGGGGTTGTCAGGATGACTGATGAATCGTGCCACCAGCTGCGGGTAGCTTATAGCGATATCTCCCCTTGTGCATCTCTGAACAAAGCATGATGGGAACACCACACATTCCTGCCTCACAATGATCACACAGGACAAAGAGTCTAATCGTCCTGATTTTGCCCATGAGGAAAATAAGATGCTTCAAGCTCAGACCCTTTCCCAAGGTCACGTAACTAGTATGTGGCTAAACACAATCTGGGGTTCGATGGCCAAATCACACCCTTAACCCTTTTACCAAGATGTTAATAATTAATATTCTGAGATGCTTTGGCATTTCAGAGACTGAGCTAAACGGAAGTAGACCCTCTGAAGCACTTAAAGGTTTGTTTCTAACTAGGATAATGGCAATTTAGGCTGGGTGTGCTATTTGTGGGAACGTGGGAAGGATGCTGGCCTCACACAGACCTTGATTTGTTTTTAGAACTTTTGGGAAATGAGTGGAGGACTGTTCAGTCAGTATGATGTGTTTGGTCCATGAGATCTTTCTTTCTTTTTTAATTTATTATATGTTTATATAATTATATGCTATATTATATATATTATATAATTACATAATTAATATATACAATAATATAATATGTATATTATATTTATATAAATTAAATTATATATTAAATTAAAAATTCAACAATTTTATTATAATTAACTAGTTTGTTTTTACATTCTGACCCAAGTTTTCCCTCCTTCTTCTCCACCAGGTCCTACCCCGTCTCCCACCTTCCCTCCTTCCCTCCCTTCCTTCTCTGTTTCTTTTCAGAGAAGGGGGACCTCCCCATGAGATCTTTCTAGCCTTGGCTGACAGAGCAAAGGGAAAACCATCAGAAGGTGATGGGTAGAGTCCTCTGAGAGCCTGGTGGATAATGCTGCATCGTGCAAATGAAGACTTAGGGGATTGCTTAGCCTGTTGTTGAGACCCAACCCCAAGACCATCTGTGGGACTGGAAGTTGGGGTCCTCACTCAACAGGAAGCAGAATTTTGGAAACTTTCCCAGATGCTTCTACCTTTAGGGAGCAGACAGCAGAACACACGGTAAGTAAATAACTTAGGGAAGGTCACAGACCTGGTCCCTTTTGAAGCTGGGCCTCAGCCTGGGTCTGGTGGACGCTGGAGTTCCCTGTTTCTCTCCTTTAGTAAACTGTCTTCTGGCCTGGAGCCATCCGTGTGCCTGTACAATTCACTGTAACGTAGGAACATGGAGAACTCTGGCCGGTGTTGGCTCTGCAGAGGGGATCAGCCACTCCTCCTGCCCTGTCTAGAGTCACCTTAAGCTGCCCAACTCCCTATAACATCCCCAAGGTAGGGTGGGACAATTGGGCCGGGCGTGGTGCACGCCTTTAATCCCAGCACTCGGGAGGCAGAGGCAAGCGGATTTCTGAGTTCGAGGCTAGCCTGGTCTGCAAAGTGAGTTCTAGGACAACCAGAGCTATATACAGAGAAACCCTGTCTCAAAAAAAAAAAAAAAAAAACAATTGGACCTTATATCCAAACTCATACCTTTCTAGTCTTGCTAGACTCAGAGACACCCCAGCCCAGTCCATAAATGTAAAGAATAGCTGTTTGTTGGATCTCTGTCTTAGTTACAGTTAGTTAAGTGATGAGACATCATGACCATGGAAGCTCTTATACGGGAAAACAGTTAACTGGGGCTGGCTTACAGCTGAGAGGTTTAGTCTATTATCATTATGGTGGGAAGCATGAAGGCACGCAGACAGCCATGGTGCTGAAGGAGCTGAGAGTTCTACATCCGGATCCACTGGTAGCAGGACGTGACAGTGACACACTGGCCAGGCTTGAACTTCTGAGACTGGAAAGCTTCTGCGAGGGCTTAAGAAAGCTTGTAAGCAAACGCTGAGAAAGTAGGCCACTGCCCATCCCCCAAAGCGGAGAGCTCTGGCACCCTGAGGAGGCTCTGCCATACTGTCTCAGTGAGCAGCGTGGAACCTGGATCGTTCCGGTGGAACATTCAGGGCCATGAGTCAAAGTCAGAGCTCATACAGGGTAGTTGCAGGATTGGCTCTCGGGCCACCAGGAAACCCCGTGCAGGACCGGAAGGGTGTAGCTGAACGGTGAGTGTGAGGCTCAGGGGCAGACTTCAGGATGTGGCTGCGGGCATCCTCAAGCACCAGCAACTTGAAATGTCTGAGGAGGAAGAGATGAGAGCGCTCCTTCTCTTCCCAGAAGCAGATGGGCAATTACATGGAGGGTGAGAGCCAGACACCGATTCTTCTCAGGAGACTAGTGCTAGAGGGAACGGGCCCGGTCGGCTCGACAGAAGGAAACTCCATGAGAGGAGGTACTGGGGAATGAATAGGGTTTCAGGGGGTCTGGAAAGGGAGGGCTTTCCTCCCCCCACTCTGATCTCTGCAGCTCTCCTCTAGGCCCCAAGCTGGCAAGTGTGGCTGCATCCCTCTCACGGGATTGCACCTGATACAACCTTGGCGTGCAGGATACACTGGCTTGCTAGATCCCACAGACACCACGTCTGCTGGTGTTTGTTTTGGCTGGGGTCAGTTTTCTTCGTTTTCCATTAGGAGAATAGAATGTTCACCTCAGACAAGAGAGGAGGTCTCTAACCAAATCCTGTCTGGGAAGTAGCATCGGCTGAGCTAGGGCTGAGCTAGGTAAGAGCCGTGCTCCAACATGACATTTGAAATGATTTCGTTACAATTATTTCCTGTGAATCTGACACAAGCTCTTCCAGGGTAAAACGCTTCTGGGTTTACAGGGATGATGGTTTGGGGCACGTTACCGAGGTTGACAGAAAAAAAGCAAAAGGTTAATGTCTAGAATCGTTTCTGGATCAGTTTACACTGGGCTCTATCCTTGGATGTGAGTCCCTCCCCCGCAACCTAGTTTAACACCTACAATTGACTCAAACCCACAGTAATCAGGAGTGACAGGCAAATGACTTTTATATGATGCAGGGTATAAGGCTCTAACTTCAGGGTATAAGACACTGGTCCAATAGACTATGGTGTGTGACCCAGGGTGTATGGAAAGGAGGGGACACAGGCCCGCTTTACAAGAAAAGATTAGGTGCTTATTATTAACAGAAATCAATAATGAGAGCAGGTATGTGAAACACTTACTAGATCAGCTCGCTCAGCTCCCCAGAGCCTGGGAAGGCAGAACCTAGTCTGTCTCATAGAAAGAAAAGGACATAGACATGGCATCTAAGTCCTGTCCATGGAAAGTGCAATTTGTTCAGGATATCCAAACACAGGATGGACAGAAATGTAGGTGGTCTCACCTAGAAGTCACCGAACCCTTCTGATCCCAACCACTCTCTGCAAAGGTCATGGCCACTTCTGGCTTCATTCCCTTTAGTCTGGCGATCATCCCACCCTGAACTGAATTTTCTTATTGGTTGAATGTTTTCTGGCGGTAGAGAAATGAATCCCTGCTTCCTCTACAAGGGGCACTAATGACAGAACAAAGTATGAACTCATCAATGCCTAGGTTGGGGAACCGAGGAATCTATTTAGTTATTCACAGAGTGTGGGTGAGGGGGTTGCTTACAGGATGCTGGGTGCTTATAACACACCCACACAACTAGAAAGTGTCACTTCAGCATGAATGACAGCTTTCTCCAGAGCCAGTTAACCTTCTAGGCTCCATATACTTTAGCATCTATGGAGACCACGGAACCACATGTAGCTGTGGCAGAAACGCATACAGCTGGCAAGGAGTAATGAAAGGGAGAGACTGAGAGAGACCCCAGGCGAGAGTCCAGGGTGATAAGAGCCCTTATGCTGAGAGGACAGAATTTCCTAACCCCTTATTTCCTAGTTACTCTTCTATTGGCTTGACAAAACACCATGACCAAGGTAACCTGTAAGAGAAAGCTGGTTTATTTGTTTGATGGTTTCAGATGGTTAGAGTCCATAATGGCAGACTGAAGGAATGACTGAGAACCTAAACCTTGATTCATAACCACAAGGCAGAAAGAGCCTGCTCCCAGGGACACACCTCTTCCAAGAAGGCCAGGTGTCCTACTCTGTCCCAAACAGTTCCACCAATTGGTGATCAAGTATTCAAATATATAAGTCTACGGGAGCCATTCTTTTTCTTTTTTCTTTTCTCTTTTATTACAACATATTTTATAGCCAATAATCTTTTTTCTTTTTTCTACTAGATATTTTCTTTATTTACATTTCAAATGTTATCCTCTTTCCTGGTTTCCCCTCCCCCATCCCACCCCATTCTCCTCCCCCACTCACTAACCCACCCACTCCTGATTCCATGTCCTGGCATTCCCCTACACCAGGGCATTGAGCCTTCACAGAATCAAGGGCCTCTCCTCTCATTGATGCCCCATAAGGACATCCTCTGCTACATATGCAGCTGGAGCCATGCGTGGGTCCTTCCATGTGTACTCTTTGGTTGGTGGTTTAGTCCCTGGAAGCTCTGGGGGGTACTGGTTGGTTCATATTGTTGTTCCTCCTATGGGGCTGTAAACCCCTTCAACTCCTTGGGTCCTTTCTCTAGCTCCTCCATTGGGGACCCTGTGCTCAGTCCAATGGATGGCTGTGAACATCCACTTCTGTATTTGTCAGGCACTGACAGAGACTCTCAGGAGACAGCTCCTGTCAGCAAGTATCTGAACAAGTGTTTGGTGACTGTATATGGGATGGATCCTTTTTCTTGAGCTTCATGTGATCTGTGAATTTTATCTTGGGTATTCTGAGCTTCTAGGCTAATATCCACTTCTCCGTGAGTGCATACCATGTGTGTTCTTTGAGCCATTTCATCCACATCATTACATCTCCAAATGCCCATCACAGTTTAAGTTTTCCCGGGGCCAACTGCTCATTACTTCTTTTACTTCAAAAGAAGACTCTAATCTCCTTGATGATGAGAACCCAAAACCCAAATGCAACATCTTTCTCTGTGAACAACACCTTTGACATCTAGTATTGATCTCCGTGTTGCTTTAAAAAATGTATTTATAGAGTAATTAGTTAAATCAGACCAGGATATTGATTCGTAATCACTGAGTTAAAACTTTGTGACCTGGGGAATCCCAGTTCTAAAACCTTGCAAAAGAATGGTCTTGTAGAATGTTAGGCCATCTCTGAGAGTCTGCATCCAACCCTCGCCAGCCCCCTGAATAGATGGAATCCAATCTTCCTCTAATTAGCAACACGCCCCCCCCCCAACCAGTTTCACTAACAGGAGACTTTAGGCCAAAGATTCCCTGACAAATATACTTGTATATAAAGTAAGTTATGCATACGTGTACTTTATACTGACAGACAGCACATTGCAGGATCGCAGGGGGATACAGTCTCAAGAATTACTTTTGTTTTTTTGTTTTTTCAATCGCGTCAAATAATTTTGATGCACAATGAAGTCTGAAGACTTATCAATTCCAAGCCAGCTTCCATGCTTCATGTGCAAGCTCAGGCAGGTCTGTGCTTGCCCAGGCTCCTGTCATCTCAGCGGCGGCTCAGTCCTCAGAGAGGCATGGAAGCAGAGTCTCACTTTGGGCGATTGCTCTCCTAGCCACCGGCAGCAGAAACCCAGTCTTATTGTGGACTCTGCTAGGAGGGACAGCTTCCTCACCTCAATCTCTGATGTCACTGTTCGTCCTGCCCAGTTGTCTTTTCCCTCTGCTTCCTGGAAGGTTTTGGAAGCTTTCGTAGCTTTCCCTTTGGGTCCTAGATAATGACATGGAGCGGGTTGGCTAAAATGGCAGAATTAAACATTCGCATCTCTTTCTTCTCCACCTCATCTCTACTGTGTTCAAGGTTAAGGTCATCTGTACTCAAACTTCTGTAATTCTCTCTCTGCTCTGAGCCATGGCTCTTAATTCTTGCTGAGGTCAGCAGTCCTGTAGGTTACACTGTGCCACGCGCAATATCCACGTCAGCAGTTGGTTGAGATTACGGTGCCCTCAGATCCTGGCCTGCCCTTGAGAGCTCATTTCAGCTACCTGTAAGCCTCGAGAGAAGTTTTATCGTTTGTGTCCTGGAGGTAGCCATGGGGTGAGGGATCAGAGCAAACTGGCCCTTTCATAAGTGGTAAACTGGGCCTGAGAACACAGTGAGAGAAACAACCAGGCTAGATAACCAGCCTTGTTATCCCATGGTATATAAGGGGATTGCAATCTGAGATAAGTTTGAATTAGACAAATTTATCAACATTTCACATCTCCTAATGAACAGGAATACATAATGAAGAAAGTGTGTGAATATCAATATATATTAAAGAGTTGATTTTTGCCTTAAAATTGCCTTTGATTAATAGTGAGATCGATGAAACCCCAGTCCCTGCAGTAACTAAAAGACAGGGCTCAACAGCTCTCACATACCTGGGCCCACTGAGAAATGTGCTACTGTTGCATTGGAAAGCTCTTCCAAGCCATCTGAATTGTCACTATTCTTTAGAAGAAGGCAAGATGGAGAGGTCACTTCCATGAGAGACAAGGTACCACTGCTCTGGGGGTACAGGCATGTCAGCTCATGTGACAGCCTGTGCCAGCCCTAACAGTGGTGGGAAGCTTAGTCGGGGAAGATAAGAGGAGCCACAGACATCCATTTCTGTTTCCCTTGGAGCTGAATTGTTCCCAGGATGGCATGAAGACATTGCCAGCTTCCTTGGAATGCAGTTTGCATGTTTTATTTTTTCTAGATCTTTGCTCCTCCAAAGAGCAGGAGGGCACTCATCTTAAAGGTGAACTGCAGAAACTCTGGACTCAAGAGTGATCGGCGGCTGATTTCTTGGATTCAGGACACAAGAGACTGGTGTGGGGACACTGCAGAAGGGAAAGAGGCTCTCCCCCCAAAAACCCCACAACACGTGCTATGATCCTATTTACAGCCATGTCACAAGCAGGCTGGAACAAGGATACAGGCTGCCGAGAGGAGGACCAGGTTTTGGGATTTTGGAGACAAGAAACTGACATGGAGGGAGTTCCCGGATTGGGGGGAAACTGTGTGAAATCTGCTCAACTGTGTGGCATAGAAAGCAGGATCAGAAAGGGGTTTCTATAATTGGTACCCAGGAATCTCAGCGGGGGAGGTTTTATATGGAAACGAGGGATTAAATGGAAGCTTGCACACCACTCACAACTCCTGGTTAATGAGAAAAGTGGTCCAGGTGGGAAAGGAAACAAGCCACCTCTAAGTAGGTGGGTTATGTGGAGAACCAGCAGACATGAACCCAGAATCCTATACACAGGAAGAATGCTGAGTCTGCATTCTACTTCCACAGAGAAGATAAGAGTCTCCATCATGAACCTGGATGACATACAGTTTGGTGCTCTGGGTTGTGGCAACAGTGCCACTGAGGAGACAGAAAGAAAACGATGTGGAAAGGATTGGATTCTGGGATGTTCCCACCTCCATGCTGGTCAGCCTTGTAATCACCAAAGCCAGAGTGAGCTTGTTGGGATGTGAGTCTGAGTCACGTGGCCTTGCTGCTTCCACATGAACACGCACACCTACAACCATACCCGTACACCAGCACCACCACCATCAAAGGCAGGGCCAGCATGTCCACCACCAAGTAAGAGCCAAGAGTATTGACTATCATTACAAGCCCTGCCTTGTCGGGGAGATGCACTTTCCCGTTGATGGGTGGCTTGAACACAGCAGACTTCTGATAGAGATCCGCCTTTTGGCACCTTCTTCATTCACGGAGAAGCCACTCGGTCATGCCCTAGGTACTAACTGGGTATTCGTTCATTCGCTTTTCATTCCTTTTCTCTTTCTCCTCTGTCAGCTTGACAAATGTGTGAAAGTCAATTTTTTTTCCTGTGAGCTCAAGTTCAAGGCCTACCCTATATTCCACTTACAAAGAGCTCCACATTCCTCTGTTTTATTTATTTATTTTTATAACTTCATTCATTGGCTTAGCATTCATAGGACTCATTTGGGCATTTTTCTAGTAATATCTGTCTAACTATATAGATAGAGAGGATATATATATATATATATATATATATATATATATATAGAGAGAGAGAGAGAGAGAGAGAGAGTAGATAGATACATACATAGATATATAGATAGATAAATAGATACATAGATAGATATATAGATACATAAATACATAGATACATAGATAGATAGATAGATAGATAGATAGATAGATAGATAGATAGATAGATAGGCAGGCAGGCAGGCAGGCAGGCAGGCAGGCAGGCAGGCAGGCAGGCAGGCAGGCAGGCAGGCAGGCAGGCAGGATACAACTGAGGCTTCCAGAAGCTGATGGCTTTCTGAGACACCCTGATCATTCCCTCTACCCACAGTGTGTCTTTGGGGACAGTCTGTTGAGTAAGCATTCAGCCTCTGGCTTGTCCTTTGTTGTTCCTTCTCTTTCTGGACTTGCCCAACTCTCTCTGTTACGTAAAGTCTAACCTAAGAGCTCTGGATCCCAACGTCCCCTCCTCGCCTCAACAGTCACCAACCCTAGCCTCTCATTACCCACTGATCTGCCAAGAAAACCACATCCTCTCTTCACCCCTCATCTAACAGACCTGTGACATGTTTCCCTCTAGCAGAATTTTGGTCTAGTAAAATGAATGCACACCTATCCACCCCTATGCACGCGCGCGCGCGCGTGCGCGCGCACACACACACACACACACACACACACACACACACACACACACACATCATCACCACCACCACATTTGGGCTTCAGTTTGGGCTTCAGTACCTTGGGTCCTCATTAGTCTTTACTGACTTAGGGAGGATGGCTTGGGATACAAGGTGTAAAGTAATTTCCTGCTTCAGCTGGTGATGGCAGGCCCATGTCCTGGCAGGCTATGCTCTGCTCTGCATCCTGGCAGGCTGTGCTCTGCTATGGCACTCTACCCGGTGAGGGATAGAAAAATGACGAGCTGAGGAGCTATTGGCTCAGCTGAGAGAGCTATTGGCTCAGCAGCCTGTGCTGAACACATCAGGGGAGAGAAAAACCTCTCTCGGGTGGAGGAGAGCTCTCTTTTTGGAGCTCAATACGTAGCCCCACAAAGGAAGGGATGGAGCAAACGAACGATACATTCTTGGGTTGCTAAGTGATAGCCAAGCCCACAGACCCATGCTGAGGCCAGAGCCAAAGGCGATCCGAGCACACATCTCACAGTGTTCTATTGAACTAACAATTGAAATAGGCCTTCACTTAGTTGCTGATTCCTGCCAATAAGGCAGAAGGTTATGTTGGACAGCTCTGCCCAATAGCAGAGCTAATTCATTCAATGGATTCCTTCCTCTTGGGAGCACGTAGAGGATGTAGCAGTATTTGTAAAAGTAAAAATAAATTTAAAAACAAAAAGCAATAAAAAAAAGTCAAGACAGAACAACCACAGAGAAGCTGATTCAGGACAATGTTGATGATCACAGTGGAATGAAGCCTTCTTTTGGGGAGCAGCCAGTCGCAGAGGTGGTCTCAGGGTGGTCGTGTGTCCTTCCAACAATCACTCACCCAGCAACCTTTTGGTTTCAGGCAGATTGCTGGGCACTAATGACCCCATAGTGAGTGACTGTGCCCTAGTACCACCAGGCTGAAATGCTGTTGTGTATCCGGTCTTGTGCTCTAAGTGACCTACTCACAGAGTGAAGTCACTTACCCAGCCAGGTCTATCCCTATACAGCCTGAAGTGTTGGCTCGGTAAAGAATCAAGAGAGTCAGCAATGTGGGCTTTCAGGGACTGGAGAGGAGACACCAACCCAGTCTTCCAACTGGTGTAGCATTTATACCTGTGCACCCTGTAGCTGTGATCTCAACGCCTGAGCAGTCTCGGATCATATCCTAATTGTAACTTGATACAGCTTAGCGTTATCTGAGGAGGGAGTTTTAACTAAGGGATTCCTCAGATCAGATTGACCCATGGTTATGTGTATGGGGAGACTGTCTCCACTGCTGACTAATGCAGGAGGGCCCAGCCAACTGTGGGTGGTACCATTTCCAGAGCCAAGGGACCTGGGCTTAAAAAAAAAAAAAAAAAAAAAAAAAGCTAGCTATGTTATGAAGTACTGAGCAAGGCTGTAAGCAGTGTCCCCATGCTTTTCCGCTGAATTCCTACTTGAGTTCCTACGGGGTTCTCACTCAATGATACACTGTAACCTTTGCTCCCCAGGCTGTTTTTGGTCAGCATGTTGACATCCCAGCAAAACAGAAAAAAAAAAAAAAAAAAAAAAAAAAAGGAACAGACCCACATGTGCTTTTGGGTGTTGTCACTACAGCCGAGGCTGGAGACCAGTTGGCAGGAGCAGGCTTGCCTCATGCCCTCACTGAGAGACTAAGAATCATAGGAACTAGCCTGAAGCAGAACTCACAGTTACAGCTAAGTCCATCTGAGCCCCGCTAAGGTCAGATGGGCCCGAGATGACCTTCAGATGCGCGAGCGAGAAATAAATGCATGTCTTGGCAAAGCACTGCAATCTGAAGGTGTTTTTTGACACTGAGGACAATGGGGAGCTAAGAGAAACGGTGAGATAAAGACTCTGATATGGGGCTTTTGTGGTCGTGAATTTCATGTATTTATGGTGTGGATGGAAGGTATCTGATGAGCAGTTTCAACAAACTGTTCTTGATTTCACGGACTCCAAGGTCAAAGGTTTGTTGTTGAATTCAGCTGAACTCGACAGTGGGATTTACCGAGGCTCGGAGATACCCATAGGAGAATGCACACCATAACATGAACATCAACCACATCTGCACAGTACAGGGCTGAGCTCGGGTGTGGGCACATGGTGTATTTAATACATTGGTCTCATGTTGTTCCACAGACCCCCAAATATGCAGGAGTACTACCAACATTTCAAGGCTCTGGAGACAACTCAGTTAGGAGTGGCTTCCGTGCCAGCATGTTGACCCGAGCTTGATCCCTAAAACCAATTGTTGAGATGTTGCAGTGGGTGATACATCCTGTAATGACATCCTGTAATGCCAGTGCTTAAGAGATACTGATGGGTGGGTCCCTGGAGTAAGGTAGCCAGCCAGCCTGCCTGTGTTCAGTTCTAGATTAAAGAGACTGCTTCACTAACAATGGACAGCTTATGAGGACTAATGGCCAAGCTTGTTCTCTTATAAGATATAGACAGAGAAGGGGAAGGGACATGGGAGGAGAGAGAGAGAGAGAGAGAGAGAGAGAGAGAGAGAGAGAGAGAGAAAAGTTCAGCAGAGGTAATGGTTCTTATCTAGTCTCTCACAAACAGAACACTGGGCCCAAGCCCAGACCTGACTATCTCTAAAGCACACACTTATCTGTGAAGGGTTTGGGTGAGAATTTTTGGTAAACGACACGAGGGAAAGGCTGGAAAGAATGAAGTGGTCAGTGACCAGAGCCACCATCAAAGCACCACCCGCTTCAGTAGAGTCATTCGACTTATACGTTGGATGCTGAAACTTTTTCTTCCCTCTCAAAGCCAACCATCAAGTGAGTCTTAAGCACTCCAGGATCTGAGTTGTGCTTCTCCACAGGACAGGGTGAATTTTTTTTATGCAATGACATCTTTCACCCCCACCCTCCACGCCCCACCCCACTTTTCTTCATATTCAGAAACAGTTCTGTTTGACACCAGTTAGAACTCAAGAAACATTGGGGTTTCAGGGTTCTGCTTTAAGAATACCCTTTCAAACTGGTGAGAAACGCAGGAAACTGTATTCCTTACTCACATTTTGTGGCCAAACAGGCTCTGAATCAGACAGCCCTGATTTCCATGAACACCACCCCCACCCCATGCATGCTGCCTTCCCACCCCCCCCAGAAGGCAGACATACAATGCAGACACAGGTGCCCTGACTTTGCAAGGACCTATTGAGCTACTGCAGATGCGGGAGAATTATGATAATTGCTAGCTGAGCACCAGGGTAAGGTAGAGATTAGAACATCAGCTAATTGTTAGGAACCACGCACATGGTGTGTTCTGAGCTCTGAGGAAAGTGCTCCCTACAACAATAGCAGAGCAGAGTCCTTCAGAAGAAAAGACCCTGGGGTAAGTTGACCAAGGTGTGCGTCTCTGCTCTGCCCCTTGTGGGTTGGGCTGCCTTTAGCAATTCTTTTCACCTCTTGCTTTTCTTTCCTGTGCTGTCTCTCTATCTCCTTCTCTTTCTCTTCCTCCCTTCTTCCTTCTTCATCCTCATTTTCTTCATCTTTATTTTCTTCCTCCTATCCCTTTTCCTTCTCTTCTTCTTCATCATTATCTTCTCCTTCCCACTTCTTCTTGCCTTTCTCCCCTTCTCTTCCAGAGTTCTGCTGCAGCTCAAGCTGGCCTCAAGCTCCCTACTCTCCTGCCTCTGACCGAGATCCTTGGGGTAACAGACATGCACCACCATGACCAGTTAACCCGTCGATTCATTAGCTGTTCAAGTGTAGAATGGGAGTGACAGAATCTGGCTGGAAGAGGTATTAGAAATCCATGAGCTAACGCATGTGCTTGAAGCCAATCAGCAGAAAGCAAGTCGAGCATGAGCGTCAGCCATTACAAATATCTCACTTGGAATTTTAATTTATCCAGGAAGAAATGATTTTTTTTATCTTCCTTATATAGCCTGGAAAGCAGGGATCTTCACTGTATTTTATTATTATTATTAGCGTGTGTGCTTATGTAGATACGTGCATGCCAAGGCACATACAGGGGAGTCAGAGAGCTTCTTTCTGGAGTCTCTATTCTCCTTCCACTATGGGCTCCTGGGAATGGACAAAGATCACTGGACTTCCAGTAAGCACCCTTGGCCACTGAGCCATCTCAATGGTCCATGAAAATCCAGTTCACAATCATGCCTGAGGTAAGTAGCAGGGTAGAAATCTTATATCCGGGAGTTTTGATGTCCTCATCTCCACCGAGCACATCCATATAACCTCTGATGACACCATCAATTGTGAATGCAGAGCCACTTAATGGTGGGAGGTTTCTAGAATCTGGAGTACTCTGCTCATTTTCCTTCAGTAAAACCACATGAATGACTGAGACAATTTTGACGGATGAAGCAAGTTGCCCAGATGGACGTCAAACCCATACAATCTCTGAGCTGTGAGATCTTATGGGAGGGAACACACACACACACACACACACACACACACACACACACACAGAGTTCTTCACCTGTCTTAGTTACTTCCCTTCTTCTGTGATAAAATATCCTGAGACTGAAGGCAACTGAAGAAAGGAATGGAGGGAGAGAGGGAGGGAGGGATGGTAGATTGATGGATGATGAATGGATGGATGGATGGATGATGGATGGATGGAGGGTGGATGGATGGATGGATGGATGGATGAATGGAGGATGGATGAATGGATGGATGATTGATGGATAGAGGATGGATGGATGATGGGTGGATGGATGGATGGATGGATGGATGGATGGATGGATAGAGGTAGTATTTCAACTCACAAATCAATGCACAGCCCATCATAATGAAAAGGCAATGGCATCAGAATCTTGAAGCCTCCACAGTTGAAAGAAAAGAACAATGAATGCCTGTGCTCAGCCAGATTCCCCCTTTTTGATTCAGTTCAGGACCCCAGCATAGGGAATGGTGCCACCCATATTCACAGAGACTCTTCAATGTGCAACTAACTCAATCAAGATAACCCCTCACAGGTGTGCCAAGAGGCTTACCTCTTTGGTGGTTTTACATCTTATCAAACTGACAACTGATGCTGACCATCACAGCACCCAGGGCAGGAAGCCCGTGGACCCATAGCAGAAGCATTTCAGCTACCTGTAATATAAGACATACAGAGGGGACTCTCTCTTTACGTGAAATTATTGTTGCTGTCTAGTAGCCTATACCTGTTGGTCTTCTTGCTGGCTGCACAGGAAACAGATCAATTTCCTCTTGAATATAGCCTCACAAGCAAAGACAGTTGAATTCAGAGCAGAACCCACTGGAATGGACATAGACACTTGCCCTTGCTCTTCAGTGTAGGCATGTTTTCTCTACACATACCCCGTCTCATAGACACTTGCCCTTGCTCTTCAGTGTAGGCATGTTTTCTCTACACATACCCCGTCTGAATGGCTCCCAAATCTCTAGTTGTTTAACTGTCAGTTTATGTCAAATATGACATCATCTCTCTGACATCATCCCACAGAAGTCCTGTCTCATAGATCCCTTTGTTGTTTTTAAAACATCTCATTTTCCTTCCATCGTCTTCTCCTGGTGCCAGGAAGTTCACATCTTTGAATCCTTTACTGGCAACTGTAAACCATCTGTGCCTTCCTGGAACCAGACAGCCCAGGGGAGGTGGGCTTCATCATCAGGTCTTGACCCTAAACCTTGCATTTCAGACATACATTATGTTATTATAGGGCTCTGAGAAAGTAGAGGCAAAATAGAATTAAAAGGCAATTATCTCATCAGGGGGAGACACCCAGGAGAAAGAAAAGGACAAGGAAGCCATGAGAACCAATCTTATCAGATCAGGATGCAAGGCTGACACCTGAAGGGGAGAGGAGAGAGAGGGTTCTTTTGGCCTTCAGGTCTGCAAAACAGATCCCAGTGCCATCCATCAGTCATTAGACCTATGAAACACAGATCCCAAGACCATCGAACAGTTCTAGACTTGATGAAACAGATCCCAAGACCACTGAACAGATAGAGACCCAAGAACCAGATTCCAAGACCGTGACACAGTCATAGACCTGCGAGACGGATCTACATCAGCTTCTCTAATATGCTAAGTTGCTGGTGAGAGGAGCTAATTGAAATGAAATGCTTTCTCTTTTTTAATTAAGATCAGAGGAGGAAATAAAAGGGACATGGCTGGGTAAAGAAGTCAAAGCATCCCTAGCTCCAGAATTAGATCTGTAACAGTTTTCATTCCTTGATGTGACGAAGTGCCACGACCTAAGGCAACTTATAGGGAAAAAGAGCTGATTGGAGCTTATGGCTTCAGAGGGCTAGGAGTTGATGAAGGCCTGGGGGAGGCATGGTAGCTGATGGCTGGAGCAGGAAGCTGAGCAATCCCATCTTCACTCAGAGTCTGAAAGCAGCAGGAGCAAAACTACACCTGGGCAAGCCTATAAGCTCTCCAAGCCAGTCTCAGGCAAGCCTCGCCCTGCTAACACGTCAATAACCCCCGCCCCAAACAGTGTCACCAACTAGAGACTGACTACTTAGAAAGCTGAACCCCTGGGGAACATTTCTCACCACATGATCTTATATTTAAGAATCCCTAAAGACGCCACAAGCAAACTCTCAGAGCTGATAAACACTTCCAGCAAAATGGCAGGTCACAAAATTCATATATAAAAACAGGTATCCTTCCTATGTATCAATAACAAACTTGTTGATAAAGAATTCGGGGAAATAATCTCAACCACAATAACACACACACACACACACACACACACACACACACACACACACACACACACACATCGAGAGACAGAGAGACCTAATGAGAAGAGGAAGAATGAATGCTACCATAAATATTTCAAATCACTGAAGAAACTGATAGAGACCCTAGAAGATGGAAAGGCCTCCTGTGCTCAATGCCTGGTGGAATAAATATTATCAATATAGCTATTTTGCCAATCTACAGATTAAGTCTGTAGTTTAAATGCCATCCCCATGAAAATTCTAATGATGCTCTTCGCAGAAATAGAAAAGGCAATCTGAAAATTCATATAGAAGCACACAAAAATCCCTGAATATCTCAAAAAATGCTTAGCAAAAAGAATAATGCGTCAGGTATCACTATATCTGATTTCAAGTTATACGATAGAGTCATAGTGACCAGAGCCTACTGGTATTCTTCAGTGGCACTGAAGACAACACTCAGCTGTAAACCCCTCCAACTACAGCCACCTAATTTTATTATTATTATTATTATTATTATTATTATTATTATTATTATTATTAAGATGCCAAAAATAATTATTGGGAGAAGCAACAGCCTCTTCAATAAAGAGCTCTGAAAAGAAGTCTATTCTCACCCAAATACTGCCATGGACTTTAGCAAGTAGGAGCTGCCAGCAGTCAGTGATGATCTCTGTGACAGGGACATCCGCAAAAATACATACATCCTCATCGCTTCTACACTTGGCAGATGCAAAGTATCAGCAGGTATCTCCCAGTTCTCCATAAACACCAAAAGACCTGGGGGGACCTGGAACATCTGTTGACTGTGTTAATCCCAAAGATTCATGGAGAAAGACCATGGAGCCAAACCATCACGGCCAACTTAATTAAAGCAAGCTTTTAAAATGTATGTGCACAGCTGACTCCCCCTAAAGGTAGGGTTTAAGAAATCATCATTGGATGTGAGAAAAACAAGGTTTTTTTATAGCCCAGGGGTAGGGGGTTTCCAAAGTGGGGATTATGTGGGCAAAATAGACAAGGTTACAGGAGCAGAACATAAAAATAACAAGTTAGGGTTTGTCATAAGGATCCCCCGAAACAACAAACATTTGACTACAAGGTGGCTGTAACAAGGTAGTCATAGCAACAGGTAGTCATAACCAACTTTTAAAATAAAGCTAGGGTTGCAAGATAGTTACAAAAACTTTTTGAAACAAAGACATTGTTGCCATTTCCTAGACCTGGCAACCAAACCATTTATAGTTAAGGTTACAGGTGGGGGCATAACCTAATACTTGAGAAACAAACTAGTTTCTTTCTTTACTACATGATGACTTTCAGGCCTAAATGGAGGCAGGCTGATACAAGTGAAATTC
The DNA here is from genome assembly GCF_000001635.26 of Mus musculus. NCBI lineage: Eukaryota > Metazoa > Chordata > Mammalia > Rodentia > Muridae > Mus > Mus musculus. Next base: position 118,621,183 of record NC_000074.6, on the reverse strand, counting down.
ATCAGATGAGAGCATTGAATAGGTTATGGGAGTTAGGAGAGTTTCCTGGAATCTGTGTGGAAAGTATCCTAGAAGACGACCTGTGGAGGCCTCAGGAGACTTGAGACTGACACTAAGTCACCTATCAGGAAGAGAAATCTGCCCAGATGTGGCCACTGAAGGCCCAGTGTCTCAGCCAGTCACACAGAGAAATGATGTAAAGAAAAGTCAGTCCTTGGATCAAGCCAAAGGAAGACCTGGAAAAGCTGTGGGTTCTAATGACCAAGCTTGCACGGCTAAAGGTTCTTTGCAGGCAGAGCTCAGGCCTCATCCTGGGTACTTTGAGGTAGAAAAATAACCCCGGATCATAAGTGGTGGGTTCAGTGTTCTCCTGAGGATTCTTTGTGAGAGAAATTCAGAGACAGATGCACAGGCTCTTGCTACTAAGCTTGACCATGGGAGAGGAGTCTTGAGCCAATCACAGGTTGAACTCTAAAAGTCAGAAGAATCAAAAGGTGACTCTTCTGTATTCTTTGACTTTTTGCCCACTAAGACTTAAGACTCCTGACATCCATTAACTATATAATGATAAATCTGTCATGTTTTAAACCTCTATATCTAGGGTAATTTATTAACATAGTAACAAAAGCCTACCAGCTTTGGAGTGCCAGAATATTATTAGAACATGGCAGTTATGGACATTGCCTATGTCTGGATAGTTCTATGAATTAACTCCATTAACACTCTACAAAACATTGTTATCCCCATTTCACAGATGTATATAAATCGAGATCCAAGTTTCCTAATGCATTGCCTGAGATGGCACAGCTTGGCGAGAGCTGAGAATGGAAGGAAGACATCTTTTTTTCCTTACATCATGCTCTCAGTCGAGGGCAGGACTTCCTTTTTCAGAATGGAAACAGTGGCACAGAGCAGCCTTTGGATAGCAAGGGGGAGAAGGGGCACCCTGATACAGCAGGAAGGGCACAGGAGGAGTGACCTTTAAGGAAAAAAATGAGAAAGGAGGTTACATCCTTGAGTGTGGAAGTTCAGAGGTCAAGGCAAAGGCTGTGAAGTGCCAGCAGAAGCCAGCAGAAGCCAGCAGCAGCCTTGGAGGTTATCAAAATGGAAGCAATGGGCCAGAACATTGGAGAAGAAGGGCCTGTGTCTTGGCAAAGGCCAGCTGTGAGGCCGTGTAGGGAAAGACATTACGGGATGAGGACGCTCGCAGAGAAGGAACGAGGAGGCGCTCAAATATGGGAGATTTTCCTTTTCATGGATAAAATCATTTAGGTGCCTGGTTTTTAACAGAAACAATCATGGAGGATACCCGGAGCCGATGGGGAAAAGAAGCCAGCACTGTCCAGGTTCACGTGTGAGACAGATATCTCAGAGGGCTGGGTCTTAAGTGTAGGGTACTCAGCTGAATTTGAGGCTGAGGAGTCTGAGGCAGGAAGAGTGAGAATTGAAGCCAGTCTGAAGCCAGTCTAGGTTACTAAGACTCTATTTCAAACACACACACACACGCGCGCGCGCACACATGCACTCAGAAACCAAAAATCAACAACAAAAATCCCTAAGAATCAAAACCCAAGAATCTAGCTTTAGCCAGAAGAGTTTAGAAGCCAGGGCCACCATTCCAGGAAAGAGGCACCAGTTAGAACTGATCTTGCTTACTAACCACCCTCAAAGGCTGGGGCTAGAAAGAGACCTCACAATTTGAGATCCGTCCAGGAAAAGGTTTCGAGTTGGTAGTGCAGCCTGTGGCGAGCTGAGGGACAGAGAAAAGATGAATAAAGCCTACTTGAGGGGATGGATTATCGGGACGCAAACTGTACTCAAAGAAGCTGAGAATTAATTTGGCTCTGTGATATGCCCGGGAATGGCAAAATGAGAGTTTATTGTTACTCCTTCCCTGTGAGGCATTGTAAATGACTAAGTGAAAGTCTGCAGTCAGCTCAAGGGAAACCAGCACAGTAGAAACAGCCTCTTTGAGAGCTGCCTCTGGCTGACATTTGCATGTATGTAGGCCAATCACAGGGGGCTATGTAGGCCAGTGGGCGGTATGGGGGCCACTCATGGGGGGGGGGCTATGTGGGCCAGTCACAGGGGGCTATTTGGGTCAATCACAGGGGCTATATGAGCCAATCACAGGAGAGTATGTGGGCCAATCATAGGGGATTATGTGAGCCAATCACATGGGAGTATGTAGGTCAGTCACAAGGGGGCGATGTGAGCCAATCCCAGGGGGCCATTTGGACCAATCACAGAAGACTAGGCTTTTAAGCTGGGCATCAGAAGCTCCAGGCTCTCTACTGAAATGGCGGAGCTGGGGGGTTACTGCACGAGAGAGAGGCCATGTTTTGTGCTAGATGACTCATTCCACAGCCCTGAAAGGGCTTCCTTCAGGGTTCTCCCTTATCATGGAGGCTGTCAGCAAGACCTCTGCACACAGGGAACAAACACATCCTTTCCTTGTAGCTCCAGGGAATGCCCAACCTTGACACCAACTCCAGATAGGGTGTTGCCCTGATTTAGAAAACCCTACACTGAATGATGAGGAAACCAAAGCTTCTAAATGGTGCTTCTCCACGGTTCGCTGGCAGGCAGATGCAGGTTTGGGACTGAGGACTTGACTTCAGGGAGCCACTGAAACCTCTCCAACCTTCGCTGCTGCTTCAGACCACGCCCTGCTGGTCTACAAGGGGAAGATCGGAAGGCGTTTCAGTTAGAAACTTAGTTCCGTGGGGCTGCAGAATGAGTCTTGAAAGTCACATTCGCATCAGTGTTAAAATACATCTTAGTCACTCCGAAGTGTCAGCCTGAGTTTTATTTAGCCATCTTGTGTCTAAGCTTGTGACATACAAGAACTGATTCCACAGAGCTCTAGTTCGTCCTTCATCCATCTTCACTCGGCCTTGGCCCTGGACCCTGGCTCTTTGGTCTCACTTAACTTGCTTTTTGAACTCTGGGTTTGGTAAGGTGAGATAAATTTAGACCAAAGGGACGGACGTCAAAAGATTAAAATGAATTTGGGTCTGCGTTCTTCCCATTCCATGTTTGAATCTGAGGGCCAACTCACTCTGTCTCTAGACTGAAGCTGAACAGATGATCCATTCTGGCCAGGCCCCACTCTGAAGTTTCAGGATGGCTTCCTCAATTTCCTTTTCCTCCAGGCTGATAAACCTGGGAACCGGTGGCTTTCCTGGGTTGTACTCCTATGTTTATAATCTCTTTCTGTATTCAACACATTGTCAATGACCAAACTGAGTACGTTGCCTACTGGGACTCCATATTAAGCAAGACTCAAAGAAATGGGACACCAAACTGTAAAGTTCCTGAGTTCCTAAATATTCTTCATAGCTCGCTGTGTTCCATGATGTCATCGCACCCCAAGACCTCCCTGGTAGTTTCTGTCACCATTTGTTCGGAGATACTGTTTAACCCTTTAGGGGAAATGTTGTAGAAAAACACTCCCCGCATCTTCCCTGTTGGTCTGGGTTGGAGTGACCCGGTGTTCTTTGTGAAAGGTTTCTGCCTCTGCTTGGCAGCCTGATGGCCATGGCCTTGCAAGCCTGGAGTAGCTACCTCGCTCAGCCAGGTTCTGGCCAACCCAGCTCCCAATCAAGAATGCTGGGTTTATTGCTACAACTGTATATTTAACAATCAAAAAGAGGGTGGAACCATGGGAAATTGATGTAGAGCCCAATGAAGAACTTTGTAGGCAGTAGGGTATAGAGCCTCAAAGAATATGCGCAGGCTAAGGTTACTCACCGAAGGACTTTTATAATAAGAGAGGGCTAACTTCTTTTATTCTTTTCTTACTTTAATTTCCTGGGCCTCGGTAGACTGCCCATGTGTGTAGCAGCAGCTCTAGGTTTACCCTCTTCTCAAAACCTTGGCATCTGGATAAGGTGTCCCTAGACTCTTCCACCACGGCCCTGGTAACATCAGTATTGAGAATAGAGCCCTCATTTCTGATGATACTTGCCTGGCTATTTGAATGAGTGTGTGTGTGTGTGTGTGTGTGTGTGTGTGTGTGTGTGTGTGTTGCTGCACAGATGTGAGTATGTGTGACCTTGTACACAGGCAGAGACTGGAGCAAGATGTCTGCTGCCCTTTATTTCTTTCTACCTTATTCTTTTGAGACAGAGTCTCTCACTGAACCAGAAGCTAGGCTGGCTAGCCAGTGAGCTCTTGGGGATCCACCTGTCTCTTCCCCTTTAACGCTGGGTTTACAGGCACACAAGGCCATAACTGGCTTTTTACAAGGGTTCTAGGGATCCAAATTCCTAAGTGTGCCGATCATGAGCTCTGACCCACTGAGCTAGCTCAGCAGCCTAAAACCTGAGTGCATACTGAGCTGCCAGGGCCATGCGTTGTTTGGAACTGGTAGAACTCAAGCAACCCTTCTCAAGAGCCAGAAGCCCTGAGTGTAGACCCACTTTCATATTCTGCCATTTGCGTGTAACTGTGACTATCTCTCAAAGCCCCCTGCCTCAGCCCCCGCTGTTATAGCAGGAACATTTGGTTTGTTACAGGCATGTTCTTGAGGCTATACACAAGGTTCTCGGCTAGGGGCAGAGGAAATGGATAGCACATGTAATCTTGGTAAATGGTGGATATGAATAGAAAAATGTTGAAGACACATCTTGGCCTTGAGCAGGAGAAGAGTGGAAAAACAGAGAAAGAAGAAGGCATAAGATGTTCCGAGGTTCAGGGATGAGTGTGGAAGAGAGGGTGGCAAGGCCCTTACAGATGCTGATAGTGGAATATTTGTAATGAAACTTTGTTTTCTGGACATGGAAGGTACATGGCACGTATGAATTCACAGTAGCTGCGACGACACACACAAGACTCCCTTCAAGATGAAGCCAGACAAAATCCAAGCATGGATGCGGGAGGGAGTCAAGAAGTTCCACCAAAGGCAAGGAGCTATTGGCATTCGGCAGCCACCTCAACAGGAAGCATCAGCTATCCTTGGGGATGTGATCCTGAGAGGTCTTCCATGCTCCTGTAGGTGGCTTATACCTATGGACAGAATAGCAGTGCTAACTGGACTCAGTGGGCTTTCCAAATAAAGTACAGGACGTTGGAAGGGGAAAGCAGAGGAACAAGAGATGAATTCAAGAGGTAGGAACCTAGGTGGATTTGGACAAAGCACATTTATTGCCTGTATGAGATTCTTAATAAAAAATAGTGTGATGGGGGAGAGATTCAGGAACTCAGCATTACAGAGGGCTGTCACCTACTCTCTTAAGGCACATGAGGAAAGAGACAAGGACCACAGGGAGGAGGAAGTACCAGCCTCTGCCTGTGCAAGCCAAAGAGGGCTTCAGAGGCCCGGCGAGCGGGAGCTGGTGTGTGTTCGCCTCTCTGCAGTCTGGCCCTTCAGAAGCCTGGGTTCCCACCGGTGCCCCTCTTCCCAAGCTCCCTCTAATGAAGACTCTGCCACCTTCTCCCGAGTCACCCGCGCTTTAACTCTCGGTAAGTCTTATCTTGGAAAAATGCTTTTCTTGTCTCCCTTGGCAATGCTTTTGCGAGGCTCCTCTGCCTTGCTCCAGGTCTTCTGACCCAGACTTTCATCTCTGAAACACTGAACCACCATGCTGCTTTCTGCTCTCTGGCTTTTATATGATTCTTCTCTCTTCTCCTGCATTATTTAGACCTGCAAAGTGCTGGGGCAGAGCTTGTGGAACAAAGGAGATGTTGCGCCATGCTGTGAACAACAGCAAAAAAGAAACTACTATTTGTGTGTGTGTGTGTGTGTGTGTGTGTGTGTGTGTGTGTGTGTGTGTGTGTGTGTGTGTTAAATGAATGTGAATGTCTAATGCAGGCACTTGTAGGGGCCAATGCAGGATGTCCAGTGTTTCCCCCAACTACTCTCCATCTTATTCTCTTGAGGCAGTGCCTCTCCCTGGACCAGAGGGTACACTAGTTGGCTAGTGAGTCCTTGGGATTCGCCTTTCTCCATCCTTCAATTCTGGCGTACAGGCATGCACAGCTTATATGGATGCTGGGGACTCAAACTCAGGTCCTCAGGCTTGCATAGCAGGCTCTCATACCCACTGAACCATCTTCCCACTCCAAACTAATATATTAGGGATAGCATATATGGCCAGGGACAATGAGGGAAATCTTGAAAATAATGGATCAAATCATTTGCATGTAAATATGTTAAATACAAATCACCATTCTCCAGGCAGGAAAGCAAGGTCATCAATGGATACCATACATTAGGAAGAAAAATCAAATTTCCCCTCTTCTGATGGAAAGAATACAGAAGCATAATCATTATTATAATTACGGAGATGATGAGAATAATAGCATCATTATTGTTAGCATCTTCGGATGCTGCTGTGTCTTGCATGTGAGATGTCCCCCTAGACTCACGTGTTGGAATACTTGCTCCCCAGCAGGTGATGCTGTTTTGGGATGCTATGGATTCTCCTGGAAATGGAGGTGGATCTTGCTAGAGGATGCAGATCCTTTGAGGAAGCAGACCTTGAGGCTTACAGCCCATCTGTGGTTCCAATGCTCTCTCTACTTGCAGGTTCACCCAGTTGCAGCTGCCACATGCTTACCTGTATCCTGTACCCCTGGAACCATGAGCCCAAATCAGTCATTCCTTCTGAAGTTTCTCCTTTTAAATGATAAGGATTCAGGGACAAGAAGAAGCACACAGGCTGCTCCATATGCATGATATTCTGGTGATATCATAGCAACACTGAGTCTACACACACACACACACACACACACACACACACAGAGCTACCACCTTGTCCAGGATCACACAGCAGCTTTGTAACTGGAACTGAGAGCAACTCATAACTGCGGCCTCTGCCCAAGTTACCTCCCACTATTTGGCTCTCTTCCATTGAGTCTGCACAGCTCTGTCCCCACCTACACTCTCCTAGCAGACCTCTTGCAGGCCTCATCCTCAGGATACTCTTGACTTTATGTCTCCTAAAACTTAAGACCAGCCACAGAGCCAAGGGCTCAAGGTCACTCTGCTTGTTATGCAAAACCTCACCTAGTTTGGAGGTGTGCCCCCACTTTCTTTAAGACTTACTGTTGTAGGTTGAATGTAAAATGTTCCCCCTTAGGGTTGGACATTTGGTTCTTAAGAGTGGCACCGGTTTGGACAGTTGTGGAACTTTGAGAAGATGGGACCTTACCAAATGTAGGACCCACTTCCAAGCTTTTATGGCCACCCTTCCGATCTACTCTCATTCCAACTATAGATACAATGTGACCAGTCACCTCAGGTTTCTGCTACCATGCATTCCCACCACGATGGACTATATCCCGCCGGACTCTGAGTCATAAGAGACCCTTCTTCTCTTATGTTGCCCCTTGACAGGTATTCGGTCCAAGTAACAAGAAAGGTAACTAAGATGTTTGCTTATGGTTTGTACCTCCCAGAGGATCAGAGATCAGAAAGTTGATCTAGGGTGAGTGTTGCCTATGGAGACACAGGGAGGTCACACACAGCCATTGTGGGTGTAGGTCAAGACAGGCATGCTGAGTCTTGTCTGTGCATTTGTTACATGGGATTCTTTGAGCCTTCCATTACAAACCACTGAAACTAAGCAGCTTAAAACATCACAGATGTGTGATCTCATGGGCAAGCTGCTTGTCTAGTTCCTTGCAGGGAAGTAAGGGGAGCCTGTTTTCCTTTCCTTCTACATCCAGAGGCCACTGTGTTCCTTGGTTCTTGAATCCTTTGCATGCCTCTAAAGCCAGTGTATGGCCTAACTTTAGGTCTTTCTCTGGCAGGTCCCCTTGGCTCTTTGTTCTTCTTTAAAAGTCCCAGAGAAGACACTCTATAATCAGACAAACATTCGATCTCGAGATCTTAATCTTATCACATCTGTAAAGTCTACCTTGCCTCATAACTTAACGTATTTGGATAATCTAGGCATTAGAATATGGATATCTTTGGTTCATTCTTCTGCCTTCTATGAGTTAACAATTCCCATTCTTGGATATACATATTATAAGGGATTTCTCGTGCTCACCCACAAGTGTGTAACAAAGCACTCTGATGTTATTTGGGGCAACGAGAACAAGAACAAGAAACCACATGGATGTCCCACACTGAGATGACGGAGGGTGTGCAGGACACAGAGCCCAGGGCATTATGACGCAACCAGACAAAACAGCCCAGACACTTCCACACCAATACAGATTAATCTCTTAAAAAGTCATCAGTGAAGAAAAGCAAGAACTAGACTTGGGCATGCAATACAGGGTCCTGTACATCAGTTTGCAAACTAAATACACGTTCACCAATGAAGCTATGTATTTTTACATGAACACTGTACAGGCAAAGGGGTATGTCTCTACGAATCCTTAGTGGCTGCTCACAGGACTCAGGAAGGAAATACTGTGGAGTAGGAGAGTCAGGGGTCAGGGATAATAACACAACTATGTTTCAATAATGTCCATCCTGTGAGGTCATACCTGGCGCTTTGCAGACCCTCTGGGGTCAGCTGAGTGGCATAGACATAGAACAGTGTTCTGACACACTGCCTTGTGTGTGTGCACTTGCATTTCTCACATGAAAGCAGGGAGCCCGTTTTGTTTTCCTTTGTACCTTGCAGCTGCTGCACAAAGCTCACCTCACAGTGGGTACCCAACATGTGTTTTGTTCAACTTAAAGGGGAAACGGTACCGACAAGACATCTGGAGTGAGGTGTCTCGGGTGAGCTGACACCTAGGAAAATTTCTAAGGGTACCCAAATGGCCTTTAAAGCTATGTTTGGAAGGCAGAGTTGAATCATAAAGCTTGCTGCTCCAGGCAAGGAAAGAGGGAGGATAGCACAGAAAAGACAGTTGCCCTGAGTTCTAAGACAAATCTCCAAGCAAAAAAGAAGAAGAAGAAGAAGAAGAAGAAGAAGAAGAAGAAGAAGAAGAAGAAGAAGAAGAAGAAGAAGAAGAAGAACAACAACAACAACAACAACAACAACAACAACAACAACAACAACATCAGAAAGAAAAGTGTCACAAAACCCAAGTTGAATAAAGACACCAGATATAGCTCCTAGGCACTCTACATAGATTCCACCCAGAAAAAAATGGCAGGGATACCAACATGAGGGACAGGAGGGGTTCCTCCCAATGCTTCAAATGGTGCATCGGGTTCTGAGAGTCTCTAATGAGACTGACATTGTTCTGGGTCAAGACTCCAGAACCAATCATTAAAGTAACGGCTCTGAACGTTTAAACAAGAAAATGGGCCGGTGATCATCAGAAGCCCGCAAGGGTTCGTTAAAATCAAGTCGTGCCTGAGTGACCTCATTTCCTTCAAGGACATCAAATGGTAAAGAAGAAAGGAAAAACAGACCTGTCGTGCAATTTCTGTAGTTTAATAAGCTTTCTCTTGGTGGTTTTTAAAAGGATGGCAGATGCTCGCCTTGGCAACGATCGCACCCAAATGGCAATGATTCATGGAATAGTACCAGTCTCGATGAATGCTTCTGGAATACTACCACTCATAATATTAAAAATAGTTGACACGTTCTGAGTGCTCACCATGTGACAGGTGCTATCATTAGTGATCCTCGTGGTGTCCCCCAATTTCTCCCAGCAACAACTCTAAAGGGAAGGTGCAGGATTGCTCTACTTTGCATGTGAGGACTGTGAGGGATGGTATGGGGGAAATCACTGCCCCAGGTCCCATGGCCAAGGACAATTACTTCCAGAGACTGAGCTAGCCCAGTGTACCAAACATGTTAGAGCATAGATTGAGGAAATAAAAGCCATTGCAGAAACAGAGGGAATAGAAGGGCACCTTGCCTGGCTCGCATGGCTATACATGGCCCTCGACACTATCCCTGCCCTTTCCCATCCTTTACTGCCCCTCTGTGTGACCTCCCTCTTCCTGTACAGGTGGACTTCCCACAGCTACTCCTACTTCATGCCCAACCAATGCCCAGGCTTCCGGCTTTGGAATCCCATCTTCTTTTCTCAGGCAAGATGGTAAGAGATGATATGGGGACTATGGGGTACAAAAGGGAGCTCCTTTCCCAGGAGTCTCAGTGAAGCCTTTCCTCAGCTGGCAATGAAGAATTGCAAAACAATTAGTATTTGCTTAAGGCTTTTTTTTCTGCCTTTCTGGCTGAAAACCTGCAATTTTCTATGAGTCGTTCCAGGAACTCCCTTTACATTAATAAAAGGACATGTCCCCAAACCCTAGTAGCTCCCGTTTTTTACCATATTACCCTGTAGTAACCCCCGAGACACCAGTAGAGTCTATAATTTGATTTATGGAAAAGGAAGAGATGTTATGTCTCGACCGCCTGTTGAGCAGCATCTCAACAGCCACCCAAACAGTCAGGATGGCTCAAGCTAAGATGCTAAGTGGCAATCTTCAGGCAGTTCACCTTGGGTGACATGCTCTTGGGGGTGTCTTCTTTTTCAGCAGGATTCCTTGCTCTTTGCCCTCATGCTTACGATCGGTGTTGAAATGTATTTTAGTCAACTCTGCCTCATATTGGCTCAACTTGAATATCCTTCTGTGGTAGAGCCGAGAGTCCAGCTCTACCAGAGTCATAAGAGACTAAGGAGATTCCTCAGGTTCTCCTGGATGACACTGTAGACCTGTGCCCCTGTCCCTGGCTGCTGATAACACCCTCCACTACTTTATGTCCGGGTAGCCTACCCAAATTCCATCTGTCTTCCCCTTCTCACTCTGTGCAAGCCACCATAGAGTGTCCCCAGCTCCTGGGCACCTGCTAGAGTATAAGTCTTCCCATGCTTGAAGGTGGACACCTTCCACAGCCAAAGCGGCTTCCCACCTCTGAGGCCACCCTCCTCTGAGCCAAGAGATCCCTGCAAACGAAGCAGTATGTGACTATTCTGGATCCATGACTACAAGGGTGAGATTTCTAAGTTTTTGTTTTTATTGTTGTTGTTAAATCAGATTAGGAAGAAGCAGCGACTGAGGGCACAGTCAGGTCACACAAGAGATGCCTACCACATTACATGCTTGTGCAGTCATGTTTGGCTCTCACAGAAACACCCCCACCTCCTCATCCAACATCAAATTTTCACTGCAAAGAAGCCATGTACATCCGGAATTGGACATGGGTCCTCTAGAGTGTAGCATCTGGTACTTTTAAATCAGTGAGTTACCTCTCCATCACACTAGGTAGACATACCTCACAGCGCTGCTGTAAATACGACATTTTGCACCATCTACTACAGTCCATCCCCATTTCACACAGCCAGAGGAAAGGTGCTTAACTGAAGACCCACTGTCCATGTTTAGTTGGCAAGAGAAGGAAATATCCATATGAGAACAGAGAATGAGATAAAGCAGAGTCGAGAGACAAAACAGGGTTGTTCTCAGCATAAGAGCCAGCTGAGGACATTGGAACTAGAACCTGCTGGTAAACTCTAGACATTTCTTTACCCTACTGGAGAGGGGAGTGTGCTGGGGAATATACATACCTGCTGCTGCTGGCTTGTGAGGGGTATGTGCATACTCCTCATAAAGAAGATTGCTAAGTCATGCCTATGCACCTTGTCAGGGTGAGGGTGGGATGAGAGACAGGGTGGGAGGGGGGAGCACCCACAGCATCTGCTAAGCTGTTGCACAGTTTCATAAGCCATTCTCTATGGAAGCCTTTGTTTATTTATATGGACATTCACAAAGTACTTGGAGAGGGTTCATAGTACCATGAACTGGAGAGGTACTGACTTCAGAAACTAGTAGGGACAATGGATCTGTTCTCTCTGACCAAGTCACTAAGATCCAAGAGACAAAACGAATGCAGTCAGCACTGACGAGTGCCCTGACAAAGGATGGAGAGGTACTTTGTAAAATAAAATGTTGGGACTTAATCTGTCCTGCAGGTCAAGGAGTTTCCCCAACCAAGTGAGATTGATGTTGGGACCTTAAATACAGCAAGAATTAACCAAGAAAAACGAGCCTTTTCCCAGGGAAGATGAATCAGCCAATGAGAAGCTCAGGAGTTCACAGAATTCAGTCCTGGCCTTGGAATAAAGCCCAGTTATTGTTCTTCCTGCACATATAAATAAAGTTCTATTGAGATGCAATCACACACACACACACTCACACGCACATGCACACGCCCTTGTACATATTATTGATGAATTCTTTCTCCGCTCAGCATCAGATGGAGCTGTTCTAAGAGGGTATATCAATCTTACAGCCCAGCTGCTCCTCTACAACAAAGGTTGCTGGCCTTTGGCTCATACCAAGCTCGGAACATGGATTCTAAGGTACACTGAGTTGCTAAAATGTTGGCGATGGCTCTTCTGTAAAAATATGTGAGATAAAGCATATGAAAAGTTTACAGCCTATGGAAGGGAAGAGAGTGTCAAAAATAATTATAAGACCAAATGACTGACGCTCTAATAAAAACCTACACTAGGGCTTATAGATCTGCCAAGCAGAAAGCAATTAGTTCTTCCTGGAGAGGGAGGATGGCTTCACAGGAGGGGAGAGAGTATTTGGAGTCTGAATCTATAGTTTCAGGTTAACAAAGGGGGATAGGTGAACATGTTAAAAAGTAAAGTAGCAAAAAAAAAAAATGTAAAAACAAAGTGTGTTCAGAAAAGGTGGTGGCTGACTTTCTTGTACCCATGAGTGAGCAGCTGGCAGAGTGCAGGGACCACATGTGAGGAGAGTCACCGTTTTACATCTGGTTATCTCCACTAGGAACTCTTAACCCTTGCACTTCAGAAGTCAAGAAGAGTAGACTACACATGCATTTTCAATGTGCTTGGAAAATAAACTCTTTAGATCAAAGTTCCAAGACAAAAACTCTAAGAATGGACAATGTACAAAACAATAAAAATGGAAGTGTTAGGATATTTGGGTATAAAACTACATCCTGGGTCTCCCTGTGTCCAACCTGGGTACTAGTGTAACAGGTTTAGATCATGGTAGACACAGAACATGAAACCAGAGAATAAGAATTCAGTAGACCACAGTGGTTTACTTTTATACACAGAAATAAGTTACTAAGAGAAGAGAGGAAAATGTGCTCCTTGAAAAGAGAATATCAATTAACAGCAGACTCATCCAAGTAGAAACTCACCTCAGAGAAACCACGGAACTATCACAGCCAGAACAAGGTGAAAATTATTAATGGAGTCTGGAACTCATGGGAAAAAAAAAACAAACATGAAAAGGTATCAGATGTTTGTGTAGCCTGAACATTATCTTTATGAGAATCTTATTAGTTACAAATGCAAAGATATGAAGTTTGTAATAGGAGAAGCCTGGCCAATGGCCAGTAACACAGTAAAATAAGCAAGTTAGTGTCACCAGTACTAGTGAGCTTTAACTGTTAGGTTCATACAGCTTATGGCCATCTGACAGGACGGACTCACTGGAGAAATTGCCTAGCTCAGATTGGCCTGTGGATGTGTTTGGCGGGAGGAGCTGGCTTTGATTATTAATTGATGACTGAGGGCTGGATCCACTGTGGGCAGTACCATTCACTTAGTCAGTGGCCCTAGGCTGTATAAGAAAGCTAGCTATGTATGAGGATGTAGGGAGGTCAGCAAGCAATTTCTGCCTGAGCTCTTGTCCTGACTTTCTGCAATGACAGATTGAAAAATGACCTAGAATTGTTAGCCAAGTAAACCATTTTCTCCTCATACTGCTTTTGATCAGAGTATGGTCTCACAGTAACAAAAATCAAGCTAGAACAGAAAAAAAAAACACAACAAAACAATCAAACAAACAAACAAAACAAAACAAAAATATCACTGTGCTTCCAGAGCCGGGGCATTAAGAAGATATGGTGAAACTTCTGATGATGTTCTTGCTACAATGATGTTGCCAGGAACTAACCATGGACAACATCAGACAAATGATGAGACAGAAGATAACATATGTGCTCTAGGATCCTGAAATGTGTGGAGATCAATGTGACGGCTAATTTTCTTTGTCAACTGACATACTCTAGAGTCACCTGGAAGGGGCTGCCACTGAGGAATTGTTTAAATCAATGGTTCTTACCCTTCCCAATGCTGTGACCCCTTAATAAAGTTCCTCATGTTGTGGTAACCCCTAATCATAAAACTATTTTCATTGCTACTTCAGAAGTGTAATTTTCCTACTGCTATGAAGTGTAATGTAAATATCGGCTATGCAGGACATCTTATATGTGACCCCTGTGAAAGAGTCCTTTGACTTTCTCCAAGGGGTCTCTACCTGCTGTTTCTGAACCACGGGTCTATATTAAGCTGGTCCATGGGGATGTCTAGGAGGGATTTTCTCAATTGGATGAATTGAGAGGCAAGTGATACCATTTCACATGCTAGGTCCTAGACTGAATGAGAAGAAGAGAGGAAATAAGCACAAGAGTGCATGCATCAATCCACTGTGCCCTCTGCTTCCTGTGGATACAATGTGACCCACTTCTTCATGACCCTGCTACCTTGGCTTCGCACAGTGATATACACTGTAGCCTGGAATTGTAACATTTAAACAAACCCTTTCTCCCTTAAGTAGCTTTTGTCAGAGAACGTTATCACAGCTAGGAAATGAAGTTAGGACAATGGGATGGGATGAGAACTTTCCGGAAGGTACAGAGACATGAGGCATAAATGCAGAATAGAGCCAGGATTTTTTTTTTAATTTACATTTGCCAGGACAAGAACACTAACGCTGTAATTAGCTAAATCTGAATAAATTCAGTAAATTAGATAACACCCTTCCAGCAGTATCAATGTTGTGGTTTGATTAGTGTTCTGTGGCTCTGTAGAAAGATCCTTGTTTTTGGGAAATCACCAACTGGATACTAGGGGAGGGGATAGCAGCTGTTGCTTCACTCTCCAAGGGTCTGCGGAGGGAAAAGTAATTAAGCAACATGACAAAATGGTACCGTTTGGGGAAAAGAGATGACCGGCATAAAGGGATTCACTGTGTTCCTTTTCCAGCTTTTCTGTAGTCTAAATTAATGTCGGAACACAAAGTCAGAAACGAAGCCCCACTAAAGAAAGCTGCTGGAACACGCCAACATGCATTTGAACACCCGGAGCCATTAGCTGTGCAACCTTAATCACCTAATGGGCCTCTCTGAGCCTGACTGCTCCCGAGACCAGTATGGAATGGCACCTATTTCTCAGGCTGAAGCAAAGGCCACCAGGTCGTGTCAGACTCAGCTTCCAGTTTCCAACAAGTCCTGAGTTAGGCGGAGATACTCCTATTGACAAAGCTAATTGACAAGGTTTTCCCTGCATGACCTCAAACTTCCAGTTTGACTCTTGCCCTCTGCTGGATGGGGTTGCTGGGCAACTGGGTCCCAGTTTTTGATCTGAAAGAATATTCCTCAGGAAAAACCACTCCATAAGGACCACAAGCAAAACGAGAGGCAAGCCCTTCCACCTGCTCTCTCCTAGTTCAGGGGGTTGTTGTCATGAGCAGCCTAGTTTCCAGACATTTGGAAGATAGATGGGGAGAGAAAAGAAATGAACATATGAATTGCAGCTCAAGGCTAGAAGATGAGAGAGGCCAGGCATGGGGGCTGGGAGGAACTAAACAAGGAGTGGACAGGCTCTGGATGAGGTGGCACATGCCTACTTGTGTGCTCAAAGAAAGAGAGAGAGAGAGAGAAAACCTAATGTTATTTACTTTAAAATATCACATTTTATCAATTCTTTGAGAATTTCCTACAATGCATTCTGATTAGATATACCCCAACTCTTGCCCCCAATTCATCCCAGATACACCCCCTACTTCCCTCCTTCCTCCCAACTTTATGTCTTTCTTAGGTTAATTTTTTTTTAAAGTAATCTACCCAAACCAACTTGTACTGCAGATATATACTCATGGGGGTGAGGCCATCCACTGGAGTGGTTGATCTACCAGGGGCCAGGCTGGTAAAGCAAACTGCCGCTCCCTATCCTAGAAGCAATCAATTATCAATAGATCCTCAGTTAGGGGTGGGGCTCACAAGCTCCCCCTCCCCCTCCATGTTCACTGGCTTATCTTGTGCCAGTCTTAAGCAGGCAACCAGAGCTTCTGGGAGATCATGAGTGCCAATGTCCTGTCACATCAGAAGATGCTGTTTCTGCCCGGTCCTCTGGGCATCTGGCTCTTACAATCATTTAATCCTTTGAAAGCATAAAGACTACCAAGTAAGGTCATTTGCTCCTTCCAACATCCTCTTTCCAATATCCCCTTGCACTCTCGCCAAGGTCCTTCTCTTGAAAGACAACCGGGAAAGACATTTGATTCACACCAGCCACCATGTCTCCTTATTGCCACACGCATGCTGAGCGCCTACATAGCTGCATCCCATGCAGGGCAAGGAAGGAGAAAAAAAAATCCTTCCCTAGTCCACACCAAGCGACATTTGGTCGGGAATGGATTAAGTGAAAGTTGGATGGAGAAAATGCTATTTGAAGAGTGTGGGGAACTCTGGGTTAAGGCTTCCTTTGTTGAATGCAGAACTCTTAAATGGCACAGGTGGCTCCTGACCCCCATTAGCCCCAGAGCTCTGTATCGCTCTCTCCATGGAGCCTTGTGGTGTATGCTCAGTCCTCATTTTTCAAGTCAGGAGAAGTGAGGCTGATAGAAGCCACTCGCTTAAATTTACATAGTTGGTGGGAAAAGCCATGGCTGTTATTAATGCAGAAAGCTCCTGTGCCTCTGATCCAATGTGGATAATTATCTTCACTGTCCTGCTCTTTACTTTGCCTCACGAAGGCTTCTTGGGATAAGCCACTATCTGCTCTTTAAGATGGCTACATGCTGTCACCGAGTCTGTGTCCTTATCGCGAGAGTACATTGGCTGTGTTTTGAGATGCCGTGTACTTGATCTTCCCCCACTCAGCCTGGTAAGCCCTTTGGGATCATTCGAGATAACAAACCATTTCATAAATGTAGCTGTATTAGAGAATAAAATAGTTTATAGGGGACTTCAAGAAAATTACATTAGCTTGTGTCTCGTTTTTTATGGAGTACCACTGTTCACATTGTTTTATAAGTATAGAGAGGGCCCACTGTGGATTTATTAGAGTTGAGTGATCTCCCATTTCTTTTTCTCCGTGGCCTGCATTTCCTCTACAGTGTTTGAGGATTACACTGTACAAACTGAGAGGCGGAGTGTGGCAACACTCAAAGTGACTCGGGAGGTCTCAAAAGCCCCCAGCGCCACCGGGTGCTCATTGTTCCCTGTGTGAACACACAGTGTGGGACTCCCACAAAGGAGTCAGGGATGTCAAATTGCCCCGTCCCACTGTGAGGACACACTGGGTGTCTCTGTTCTTCCAAGTGCCTTTGCAGAGGGCTTGCTATTGCTCCCACAGGAGTGAGACTAAAGGGCTTCAGAAGCCAGGCAGGAGAACAGTGTTCCCTATGGGTTTCCCACCTCCAGGGGAAATGGGTTTCTCCTGTTACACATAGATCATTTAGCCATTTCAGGAACTGCTTCTCCCACACTGGGAATTGCTGTTAAGCGTGGAGGATTCCGCAGGTAAACAGAAGTCGGCTGTGAGCGCGGTCAGCATGGAATGTATATTGTTATGAAGAAAGCAGGTTGAACCAATCATTCTATAACAGAAGGTATCATGGTTGTCTGTTATGTGCAGGATATAAAATATCCCTTTCAGGCTCACACATTTGAACACTTTGTACCCTGTTTAGAAGGTTCTGGGGCCTTTGTGGGTGGCGCCTCACCAGAGGACGTGGATCATTGGTGGGTGAGCCTTGAGGTGTGACACCCTGACCCCCACTTCCTGTTCACTCTGCTTTTGAATGCAACCGGTAGTGTGCTCAGCCAGCTGCTCGCTCTTACTGTCATGGCTTTTGCTGCCATGGGTTTTGCAGACATGATGGCCAGTGTCTCCTTAGAACTACAAGCTAAAAGAAACCATTTCCACCCTTAAGGTCCAGCTCTGAGGACATCTTATCATGCTAACACACTGTCGCTTAGTCAGCCTGGCAGATTGGCCACAGGCCTCCCTTGTACGCCAAGACCTACAGATGTTTGAATCCACTATATAAGATTATGTCACATTTGCGTAACACATAGAGAGTCTCCAGCTTTCTTTCGCCTAATTGCAATATTGAGTAACATGGATATAGTTATTATGCTGTATTCTTGATGGAATTCAAACAAAATAAAAAAGCCAGTATCTATTCAGCATGCATGTCTTTTGGTTGTTTTAAATATTTTTGACCTGCAGTTAGACAAATGCATGGAAAATGTCTTGGGCACGGAGGGCAAATGCCATATAATTATAGTTGTTATTGAACAAAGAGAAAGAAGCCTATGAGAATGTCAGAGGTGGTAACTCAATGTAAACGTCAGATCCTGGGTGCAGGAGACCTCCCCTAGAGTGTGGAGGCAGAAGAGAGTTTATAAGTTTGGGATGGAGTAGAGCCACAGTTGTAGGGACAGAAACTGCCCCGGGGATGATGGTTAATCTCAATTACAAACTTAATGGAATCTAGAATCACAGGGTTTCTGGGCAAAGCTATAAGGGAATAACCTTGACTAGGTTAATTGAAGTGGGAAGACCTGGCCACTGCAGGTGGTGCCATTCCCTGAGCTGAGACACAGGACTGTAGAAAAGGTGGCCGAGGGAAACTAAGTATGGATTCGAAGTGACAAGCTGCCTCATGTTCCTGCCTCTGTGACTCCCCCACGTGAGGGACTATGGCCTCCAAATGTGAGCCAAAGAAACCCTCTCCACCCCTAATTTGGACTTCATCGTGGCAACTGGCGAACTGTTTAATACAGATGGAAAGGTGCTTCCAGTGTGGACAGGGCTCAGGGAGGTGTGAAGATTCAGCTGTGTTGTGCGGTGGAGAGTTCGGGGGGCTCTGGAAGGCAGAGACACAGTCTCAGATTCAGGACACCTGCTCGGATGTCTCAGCTGCTGCTCACGGCAGCCCCTGCCAAGGCAGAATCCAGCATGACACGCTCTGGCAGGCAAGCACCTTCCTGTATGACTGCATCCCCCCCCCACTCCCCTCTGAATCACAACAGAGAACAGAAACACTCGAACTCCAAGTGATTTGTATTGAGAACTCCCTGTAATTAAAAACCTCAGTGGACGTGTTGGCATTAGCCATTTTTTTTTTTTAAAACAGAGGGGACACATCGCAACAGACAAGCACAAAGAGCCAACCTCCTTTGTAACTTGACAAGGAAGTGCCCAGGGGATACAGAAGAGAACTCAAGTGAAACTCTGGCCTCTGTCATTCTTTCCGGAAGACATCCTTTACTGGTTCTCTGTGCCACTTTGACACTGAAGCCTGAGATGCTGCTTCCTTCCGGAGGCTTGGAAAATGACAGAGGATGCTCATGGTTGCTGTTGAGTTTCCCAGGAGACTTTGCAACATTGTTCACTGGGCACGTTTGCAGATCGGATCCTTTCTCTTACTGTCTCTAGCTTCCCATATTTCTTTCTGGCTCCTGACCCTCACTGCTACCTCCAATTCAAGTGTTCTGCTTGGAAGTCTGATGGCACCACAACTTAATCACGGCACTCACCCTCGGCCAGCTCCTGCGCAGTGTTCTGAAATCTCATGAAAAACAGGGTTGCCAGCCACCTGCCGGTTCAAGCTTGAAGCTCAACAATCCTCCTCCACTGTGCCTTGGCTCTGTTTATGAGAAATGAATTCTCCAGTAACCATCCACCACACACTCGGCATCTGCCCAGTGCTGTTCTTCATATGGTGACATCACCTCCTGGCATACTGTGACCCCCTCACCCCTGGACTCTGGAAAGCACTCTCCCTCATCTCCGACTACTCAGTTGCCTTCCCTACACACAGTCTCGACGATGCTCCAGCCAGAAGCTGTTTCTAAAAATCTTATCAATAACTTTATGGCTCAAGATTCTCAAGGAAAATGTACAAGGCACAAGCCAGTACTGTAACAACTCTGCAAGCTGTTTTTGTTCGTTTGATTTTTGTTTTGTTTGTTTGTTTGATTGATTTTTATAAAACAAAGCATGTAATTGCCACTTAACCTAGGCACTACACTTTTGGGCATTCATCTCAGGGAACAAAAATGACCGTACAAAGAAACCCCTGGACACAAATGTTCCACACTGCCTTACTGTGGTGGTTTGAATATGCTTGGCCCAGGGGGTGGCACTTTTAAGAGGGGTGGCCTTGTTGATAATAATGGATAGTGGACCTCCAAACCTGTAAGCCAGCCCCAATTAAATGTTGTCCTTTATAAGAACTGCCTTGGTCATGTTGTCTATTCATAGCAATGAACCCTAACTAAGAAAAAAGTTGGCACCAGGAACTAAGGTATTGCTGTGATAGCCCTGACCATGCTTTTGTTTGGAAGAATGTAGATTTGGGGACATTGGATTTGGAAAGCAGTGGAATGCTTTAATCGGGGCTGGCTTACAGGTTCAGAGGTCCAGTCCTTTATCATCAAGTGGGAGCAAGGCAGTATCCAGGCAGGCGTGATTCTGGAGGAGTCAAGAGTTCTACATCTCATTGAAAGGAAGACAGGATCAGACTATTTTCAGTCAACTAGGAGAAAGGTCTCAAAGCCCACCACACAGTAACACACTTCCTCCAACAAGGCCACACCTACTCCAACAAGGCCATTCCTCCTAATAGTGCCATTCCATGGGCCAAGCATATTCAAACCACCACACTTGTGAATCTCTGGAGGACTGGAAATAACCAAAACAACCTTCAAAACTGTGTGACTGTTTGAACACATGGTGGTCTATCTGCACCATGGAATGCTGTTCAGCAATACAAAGGAATTTGCAAACTTAACAGAGCTAGAGGAACTTGGCGGGCAGAATTAATGTTGATAATCAATTGGCCTTCAAAATGGGGAACTAAGCCAGGATTTCCCAGATGAGTACAGTTTATGAGGCAGGATCCATGAAAGGAGACTGCAGAGCTGAGGGAATGAGGCAGTTAGTACAGTGCTCACCATACAAGCATGCGGATTTAAACCCCAGAATCCATGTAAAAATCAGCATGGCAGTGTGAACTATAATCCCAGCAGTGGGGAGGCAAAGACAGGAAGATCCCATATGACTTGCTAGCTAGGCACTGTCACTGAAGTGGTGAGCTTCAGGTTCTGTGAGAGATGCTGTCTAAAAAAAATAGAGAACGACTAAGAAAACACACAAACCTCTGATATCCACACACATGGGCACCCAAACTCTGCTTCTTTTGCTTTCACTAACTAGCACACACACACACACACACACACACACACACACGAGGTGGTGTGGACATATTGAGAGGAGACATGGCAAAGAAAAAACTGACAGAGAGATGTGACTGATGTGGCTTTAAGATAAAGGAAGGTGGTGTGAGCCAGATGCCAGAAGGGTAAGGCAGTGTGTTTCCCTCAAGAGACTCCAGAAAGGAAAGCAGGCACCATAAGTTTTGAGGCAGTAAATTTGCAGCAAATGCAACAGCAGGAGGAATCTAATATGGGCGACAGAGCAGCTCTCCCCTGAAAATGCCATGCAGTTTTGAGTGACATGAATATCTTTTAACTCTTTTGCCCTAATAAACACACCATCACCCTTGTTTTCTTTCCAGATAGCTCACAAATCCGAAGAGCGGGAAGAAGGTGAAAGATCACACAGATTGCAAAGTAGGGGCCTACAGAATAATGGGGTAAATTTTCTCATTTTGTATATACTGTTTTTGTGAAAGATAACTATTTATATCTGAAACATGAGTATCAAACTTGGCATATGGCCATCAGATCATGAGCACAGCTAGGGCAGTCTTGTTCCTCACTGAAATGCCACACACTCTAGTGTTCAATAACATCATGACCTGGCCATATTTTGGTGTCATTTTTCATCTTGTCTGTCTACATTGGGCAATTTAAGTAGATTTTATTTGTCACCAGCACTTGATATCTGGCAAGATAGAAGGACACTTTCAGTACGAGGGCAAATACTTCTAACATGTCCTTGATGCCCCATGTATTCTCCTGCACAATCCTGCACACCACTTCCATGCTGAGCCCAAGTTAATTACCTTGCCTTCCTCAGTTTAGATGTGGTTGCTAAGGACAACTGTATCCATGGCCTGTGACAGGTGAATCCCAGGATGAATGTGTCCTAGAAGGGAATACACGGCTATGTCTTCTCCACAGAGCTTGAGACTCAATGACCACATGCCTGTTTTGTCTCTGTGTATGAATCCCTTAACCCAAAACTCTTACTACCTCAGTTTAATTCCTGTTGCTGTAATAAAATACCCTGACCAAAAATAATTTAGGAGACAAAGTGTTTCTTCTCACTCACAATTCCAGGTTATAGTCTATCACCACAGTGGGATCTGGGATCATGAGACAGCCGGTCACATCAAATCCACAGTCAAGACTGGAAAGAAATGAATGCATGCATGCATCCTTGCTTGCCTGCTTGTTTGGGTTCAGCTTGATTTCTCTACTCTTATTCTGGAGCCCCTTCCTAGGGAACGGTGCTGCCCATGGAGGCCTGGGTCTTCCCACCTCAATTAAGACAGCATCTATTGATATGTCCACAGACCAACTCTGTAGATAATCTCCCACTGAAACTCCCTGTCCATGCCATTCCAGGTTGTATCAGGTTAACAATTAAAGCTAGTCCCAATGACCAAGCCTAATAGGCTCATTGCCTCCTTTCAATCCCATTTCTCCTCCTGTTTTTCCAACATTTAACAATGCTCTTACCACATAACTAATTCCCTTTACAGCTTGTTCTGTTTGCTTCTAAGGCCCTTTCACTCTGACCTTGTGAGTTTCTCAATTCCTTTGTCCTTGCTGCTTTTGCTGAAGTCCAGGCTTCAGCGGGGGCAGGGGAAGGAACAAAAGTCAATTCCCGAGCTATCCTGCACATACTGTGATGAGCACTTCTGTGTGATTCATCTCAGGTATCATTACTGGTAACATGTCAAAGCGGGCAATCATGTTATTCTCACTTTTAGGAGCAGTGGTTGATGCTAAGAGATGTCAAATAGTATTTCTGAGGCCAGAGACCAACAGAAATATAGAACTCAGATTACAAAGCTTTGGTCTGGCTCCCTCTAGAGACCAGGTATTTAGTTAGAAACCTGTATGCTTACAATCCCTCAGACAGTGTGCGTACATCAGACCAGGTAGATGAAGGATTGCAGGGTAGGACCCTGGGTTCCCAGCGGGGTGGATATAGGGTGGACCTTGGAATATGGAGACTACCTTATCCAGGCCTTACAGTGTCTGCTGCACAGAAGCCCTGCCTTCTCCAGGCCCCTGCTGTGGGCCTTGGTCAAGGACTCCACCAAAGGATTTCTTTAGCTTTGCCTTAGGAAGATCCTGGCACAGAGATGAGAACATAGTCCTCGTTCACGAAGCCACCCAAATAGTGATAGAAGCTGGGAAGATGGCCTAGGCTCAATGGTGCTTGCTTCTTGTTCTGGTTCCTTTTTATTGTAACTTGGCACCACCCACCATCCCTTGGGAAAGAGGGAACCTAACCTGAAGAATCACCTTGATCAGACTGGCTCGTGGTCAGAGAGAGCGTTTTGATTGAGAGCTGATATGGGAGGGCCCTGCCCACTGTGGGCGGCACCATGCCTAAGTAGGTGGTTCTGGGCTGGGTAAGAAAGTTGAGCAGGAGCTAGTGAGTAAGCTGGTAAGTAGCATTCCTCTATGGTTTCTGCTTCAGGTACCTCTTGCGTTCTCACCCTAACTACCCTCAATGATGGATCCAGAAGGCTAAGATAAAAGAAACCATTTATGTTCCAAGTTGCTTCTTGTCAGAATATTTTATGATAGCCATAGAAAGGAAGCTAGAAACGGCTCTTTCAGAGGGAACAGAGTTCAGTTCCCAGCATGCACATCAGGTGCCTCACAGCTATGGGTCTCTCTAGGGGATCTATCACTGGCTTCCAGCCTCTGCAGGCACCCTCACACAAGTGCACACACACACAAATAAAAAAGCAAAATTTACAAAGTTGTAATAATGATAACAGTTAAACAAACAAGAGGTATGAACTGTGGTAAAAGCGCAGGCCTCCTTGTATAGGGCGCTTGTTC
The DNA here is from genome assembly GCF_000001635.26 of Mus musculus. Lineage (NCBI taxonomy): Eukaryota > Metazoa > Chordata > Mammalia > Rodentia > Muridae > Mus > Mus musculus. The sequence goes on along the minus strand of NC_000074.6, from coordinate 118,597,199 downwards.
CCTGTCAGCAGTTTCCTCCACAGCTCTGCCATCTGTTTCCTTCACCCCTGTGACAAAGGCCAAGAAAGGCTACAGCAGTGGACAGTGTCACACGGTGGGTGAGAGATGCATGCAAGCGCCTGTGTTTGATCAGCATGAGAGACCGTGTTCTGAGACCAGGCTGGCAGATGGAAGGTGCGTAGGAAGTGTTTACTCTCTCTGGGCTCAGGCTCATCATTTGAAAGTGGTCATGTGACTATCAGCCTCCCTGGTAACCTTCATATACCGAGATGTTGTAACATCCGACACTATTGGTTTGAAAATATGTTCATTTGGCAAAGGCTTTTGTGACTCCAGCCCCTTTAATGCTTCCAAGATTGCACGTGACTGAAAGGAAAGTTCCCTCCAACATTTCCACAAGGTTACTCTTACAGAAACCTAAATGCTAGAAATTAGTATATGTCCCCAAAGGAAAAACCAGCATTTCCTAATTTCCCTCAGACTGAGAAATGTTCACACGTGATCATTTGCCGACCAATGTGATGGGAAGAGAAGCTACAGGTGTCACTTCCCAATTATACATCTCGAGGGAAGGGCTCGGCCTCTTCAGATGCTTCCCACTGAAATACGGCAGAGGGCCAACCACAGTGGCTGCAGTCAGAGGAGGCCAGTGAAAACGGCAGAGCCAGGCCTTTGTGACCTAGCCTCCGAGCCATCTCTCTGACAGAACCGCTCTCTGCAGTACTCTCTGCATCTTCTCTCTGAGTTGCAGCTCCACAAAGTCCCCACTGCAGGCAGGACTGCTTTGCATGAACTGGCACACAAGAAAGAACCAGCCATGTGTCTCTACTGAAGCCCGCTGAGACTGGGATCTTTGCTGGGAAGTCGTAATCCCCATCTGAGCTGATGTAGGGAGAGAGATCCACAGAGTACAAAGCTTAGAAAGAGCACGCTTTAAGGTGAATCGTAAGCCAAGTCTGCCTGGCACATTCCAGGGTTGGTTTGTTTTAGCTTGACTCGGAACACCTGACAAAGAGAGAAGGCGAGAACCAAAACAGAAGAGTCAGCGGCGGGAGCTGGGTCACAGAGGGTATGCCCAACTACGTAATCAAAAATGAACTTGAACCTGGAGTGACGATGATTCAGGAAGAGTTCTATAGAGGGATGGCATGATTAGCCTTGACCCTCAGATACATCTTTCACCTGTCTTCTGGACTAGACGCTTGAAAAGGCTACAGAGAGGAAGGTGGCTGAGATACAGGGTGAAGCTAGGGATGAAGGCAAGGAGGTATGTCCTAGGAAACGCATATGAGCACAGGCCTTTAAGGTTTCATACCATCTGGTAGATGGGAGGAGGAAACTGAAGAATGGAACAAAATCATCCAGGCCCATGTGTGACAAAGACAGGGTAAGAGGGGCCACTGGTGTACTAAATATAAAATGTACCCTGGGGGAAAATGTAGATTCAAGATCAGGCTGAGGATGGTAGTTAATGAGTATTAAGTTTGTGGTTGTAAGATTAATTTTGTAGTGGTAGATCTGTATTTGCTTGTGAAACATTGACCATGATAAGCCAGCAATAAGCAAACAAATAACAAACCCACAACCAAACGAAAGAGCAGCATAGATACTCAATTATGTCATAGAAGAACTTCCATTTAGCTTTCTCTATGTGTGTGTGTGTGTGTGTGTGTGTGTGTGTGTTTGCATGTGTGTGTGTGCAGAGAGTGTGAGGAGAGAAAGAATGAGAGAGAACATGTTCATGTGTATGTAGATGTGTGTATGTGTCTATGTGTGTGCAAATATATAGAGATCAGAGGACAACCCCGGGATTCGGACCTGAAGAAGCATCCATCTTCTTAGAGGCCAGAGGGTCTCAGGAAGAGCTGGGATCCACTGATTCAGCCGGGCTGGCTGGCCTGGGAGCCTCACAGATTCACCTGCATCCACCTACCATAATACAGCTACACGCTCATGCTACCACCCAGCTTCTAACAGGTGCCTGGGACAGAACCCAGGTCCTTGTGAGTGAATGACTGGAGGGGCTTTCCTGACTGAGGTATCTTCTCAGTCCAGATTAGCATTTTTATAATAACCACAGGAACTGGCTAACATTCTGTTTTCCTAATAATTGGAATATTATGGGGAGGGAGAAAGGCAGACTTCCTCTGGCTAGCCACCACCACTGCGATAGGCAGTCAAAGACTATCTTTGGATTGAGCATGACTCAACAGACTCCATTACAGGTCTCCAGTAGCTCTTGCTCATGGTGTCAGCTACTTCAGGAGTATCTCCTGTCAAGCCTTTCTTCCTCTCGCTGGATTGTATCTACCTTCATTTTCCTACTGCCTTCAAGGGACCCAACACGGTGCCGTGTTTTCAGTAGATGCTGAGCACAGACAATAAGGAATGCATGTTTAATAAACTGCTACCCATCTATGCTTTAAATTCTAGCTATTTAGAAACTGCAGGCCAAAGATCTACCAGATGCAAACATGCATCACTACACCCAGTTGGGTTAAGGAGAGTCTGTGTGGTCATAAACTAAACAGGCAATGAGCAGGCTGAAGCATTCATTATTTAAAACGAAAAGCAAGACCTGCAGGGACCGAGGCCAGCTTGAGTTACCTCCAGTGCCCTTACAGTGCCCCTCCTAAATGCCATAGGAAACTAGAAATCAGACATTACAACTGTGTGGCCGAGATTCTTCTCCCCTGCAGGAACAGCGTGGGGCACGCAGCATGCTTAATTGAACGACAGATTAAAGCCATCAATAAACTCCTGGATTGCTTTGGGGAGAAAAAAACTTGGCAGTACCTCAAAAGGTTAAAAATAGAGTCACCATAAAACCTAGTAACTCTCCTCCCAGGTGGATAACAGAGAGGAATGAGAACTCGTCAATAGGAAGCTTATAGGCACACTTACATAGCAGGGGAACTCAGAAAAGCCAAGCAGGGGAGAGAACTCTGCTAGTCATTCAATGAACAAATGTGGTATATCCATACAGTGGAATATTACTTGACAAGGCAAAGGAATGAAATATAGGCAGAGGTGCATTTTTAAAACATCATACAGGGTGAAAGAAGGCAGCTCCTCCAAAACACATATTCTGCGACTCTGTTAATGGGAAATGCTGAGAAAAGACAAGGCTAGAAAACCATGGGAAAGGATTTCAGGGGTGGGGGTGGGGGTGGGGGTGGGGGTGGGGGTGGGGGGTATGGATATCACAGAGGAAATGGGGCATGACTTCAAGGCATATAGGATTTCCTCGGGGCTGATGAGAACATTCTGAGACTGATGGTGGTGATGGGTTTATAGCTATGAATACACTGAAAACCATGAAATTGAACATTTTTAAATGAATGAATATTATGGGATGCAAATTACAGCCCAGAAATAGCTGACGCATGAAAACTACAATTCTATCTCTTCTCAGCCTTTTGGCTAAGATCACATTTTGGTTCTTTCGGGGTTTGTTGTTTTTGTTTTTCCTTTAAGGACAAGATCTCGGCCATCTTCAGACAGAGGTGGTAATAGAATCTCATAGGACAGTCCATTCAACAAGGGCAGTGGCTTTACACAGATGATTTCAACTCTCAGAGTTTTGGTTTCCTCGCCTGGAGGACCAGATGCAGCTGCTGGAAGTTTCCCTGTCCCCCAGGGTCCACAAAGCTTGTTTCTTTCTGCTCCTCTGGCTCCTGGAATGTCCTCACACACACAGCACCTCCCAGACATCAGGTAAATCCGAAGTTCTAGACTCTGTTCCAGAAGAGACAGTTCTCTACACCATCCTCAATATCCTCATGAATGACATAGAGCAAGCCAGGTTTGACTCACAGTGTCTTCCTGTGAAGGAAGTCCTCCTTCCCTTCCTGGGACAAGCCTTCCACTCCTGAACAGTGGCCCTGGCATCACTTCTCACACAAACACTGTACACAGAACCCCTTGTATTTTAAACTTGGCGCTGAGGGAGACCAACCCAAGACAAAGTCATCAGTATGCCTGAGATCCATGGGAAGATATCACACATGGGATATTTCAATACCATGCCTGACCACTGACGGTTGATTCTGTGGCCATCACTATTGCTATGGTTATTGAATTGCCTTGAATTTTTAATCAGGTCTTGGGCCATCTGGAAGCTTGATTCAGCCTCACGGCACATCTTATCACTGGGTTCCCTATCCCACTACTAAGAACCCAGCTAATTATTTTTTCCCAGCTGATTCGTGGTTTTTCAAAAGACTCTATCTAGCAAACTTCATGGCTTGAGTAATAATTCATTGGCTCACTCATGTTTTATTAATCAAAGACACAGAACTGCCAATCAGAGCTTCGTGTCAGAATAAAACGACTAAGGTTGTCAGGCAGAGCTAATACCATTCAATCAAGAGCAAAGAACGTCGGTGTTTTTGTTAGTTGGAAAAGCTTTATCACTTGTAAAAGTATGATTAGATTAGGTTTGCTGAAATCTTTTAAATGGCTCCCTGACCGACCTCCACTGCTACAAGGTCTCTTAAGACCCAGGAACCCCATGTCGGCAATCACTGATCTCATAAAATTCATTAAGGAATATGTTTGTTTTGTGATAAAAGTTGGAGCAATAAAAGCTTTATCATCATATTTGGCAATAACCTTTCTTTGTGTTATGAGAAAATAAAGGATAAATGGCTGTTTAGTAATGCAGTTTTTATTTCATTTTTTTACATTGACCTTTTTACAGTGAAACAGTCTCATATCTAAGAGTGGCTGGATTACACAAAGATGCTGAACCATTTCAGGCTCCCCACTTTAGCACTGAGAGATTATAGTCTGTGAGGGAAGCATTATAGGAACTATAGATGATAGATAGATAGATAGATAGATAGATAGATAGATAGATAGACAGACAGAGAAGTGGGAGGATGGATAGCAGAGTGAATGGGTGGATGGATGGATAGGTGGATGGCAGGGTAGATGGATGGATGGATGGATGGATGAGTGGATGGATGGGTGAGTGGATAGAGGAATGGATGGATGGATGGATAGATGGATGGATGGATGAATGGATATAGGTGGATGGATGGATGGATAGAAAACAGCTAAGGGCATCAGTATAGAGGGTGGTCCAGCTCTCAGTCACTTCAGGTAAATGCTGGCACAATGTTAAAGCAGATATGCTGGGATATGGCTGGGCTCTTATGATTCTATTTCCTTTTTTCTGCCCTGCTCTGCCTTGTGCAGAGCACCTGGCAGCCTTGTCTTCTGGCTTCTAGCTGGGTTGGTATATGAGGGGCATCTGCTAGAGTTCAGAGATGGAGGAGATGGGGTATCCTTTCTCCTGGCTTCTTCTGAGGGCACGAGGCTGGCTGCATCTCAACCCAACAGCACATTGTCCATAGGCAGCTGTACATCTGGGTCTGGGTACCACATCCGTTCTCTATCTAGCAAGCTCTGAGGCTAGAGTGATAGTGTACTATTTCCAGATTCAGGATGCTGACCCACTCTTTCTAGTTTCCCTTGGTCAAGTGGATTTTACTGTGCTTTTAGAGGCTGGTTTAGTGGTATTTCATATCTCCAGCCAGGATCCTGACTGACATCCATAGGGATCCTAACCTGAAATAGAAGGGCGGAAGACCCCGTTTGATGTGGTATTTTTGGGTCAGCATCCTGCAGTGCAGGAAAGATACAGGATGCTGGAATTAGATCTGGAGGGGCTTTTGCTGCACAGGATTCTTACTGTACAAGATAAATGATTCACATAAAGTTCAGAGTTAGCGTGAGATTCACTAGCAGGGTCTACAGAAAACTCTCAGCACTCTGCCAACACACATCATAAATAATTAATAGACACTAACTACTGATACCATATTCTAAGGTCTGCAGGAGGAAAAAAAAGCCTATTTATTCCATCTTTGCTGGCAACAGCGACCACTGCTTCTCATATTATTTGGATTCAAATTCATATTAGAGCTATCACTTCAGGTAACAGGAAGACATGCCTGCAGGAACACTAGCCAGCAATTCACCAGGAGCTTTATGGTGGCCAGGAACTGTGTTCATAGCTGTCTAGTCCTTGTCTCATAGAACACACTGGCTTTATGGAGGACAGTCTTTTCAAACCATCTTCCCTAGCCGAGGAAACAGAGGCTAGCAGACAGACACACACACACACACACACACACACACACACACACACAAACAAATCTGCCCACATGTACAAACTTGGCGGCAATGACATTTGAAGCCCTGTATGCGTACCACATGGGCAAGATCCAGGCTTCCCTGTTTAAGATATTGTATCGCAAAGCTGATTCTATGCAACTTGATGGGCATGGGGTTAGGCTGTCTGCCCACACAGCTATCATTGTCAACATTCCTTTTGAGAAAAGTATGCCATGATTGCACAATGAAGTCTGCTCTCGCGCTGCATCCAAGAGATACAAATGACAAAGTGACCTGTGTTGAGTTTGTGACCCTGTGCAGGGAACAGAACTGGGGTGGTTGGGGTGACTGGGGTGGGGGCGGGGAACCCTGTGCCAGGGGAAGAACTGGGGTAGCAGGGGCTGGGAAACCCTGTGCAGGGAGTGAACTGGTGTGGCGGGGTGGGGTCTTGTAAAATTTGCATTGAGCAGGAATGATAGATGTGGTAGTTTACTGGCCTCGTCTTTTTATGGGACCTCTGTTACTCTAAGAAGGAAACAGAACACTCAAGAAAACGCAGCAAGTCTCCCCTGGTCCCAGAGGCCTCAGAGCTAAGCTAAGTGGACAGATCTATGTCCTGATGTTCTTGCAGTGTCACCAGACTCCCCCCTGGGAGACAGCTATAGACACCAGGCAAGCCTAAGTTGGGGACGAAAGGGTCCCCTCTCTGCAGTTCCCTGTGGCTCCCCTGGAGGAAGCAGAACCTGTGTTTTTTCTGGGCTGTACTCAGGGAGACAGGGCAAGCCTTAGAAGGACATGTCTGTAAGTCAGCAGTGCACGGCTGCTGTAAACTGAGCTGTTCCATGCTCTAATCTTAGGGTCTGCATCTAAGTCCTTCTTGATGATGTTTGGATGATGTCACCTCCATTCCTACCTTGGGCTTTAAAAGCATGGATGACACATAAATACACACCTGTTGCCACTCCCATGCCCCCAGCCGGGAACAGGCTGTAGGACATCAATTGATTCTGCCACTTCAATCAATAGACAGCTGCTTCTTTAGAGTACAAACACACCTTTCATCTTCAGAGATCGACCCAAGGTCTGGGAAGGGTAAAAAGAAGGGGTAACATTTGGCCCACTCCGTGGTTACATCTAATTTTGTAGCAGAAGAAATGGCTGAACACAGGTGCAGGCTTGCACATGCACACATATGCAGTCTCGCACACATATGCAGTCACACACACACACACACACACACACACACACACACACACACCAACACATGAACATTCTCTACACCAAATGATAGCCCCCAGGCAATGGCTATGAGAAAAACTTATCAGTGAGAACATTCTAGAAGGTTCACTGATTCCAGTGCCCAGGTGTAACTTGGGTTCCTTCCCTTCACGGGTCATCCAGTTTTCATTTCAAACACAATATTTGACCATTGTTAGGGGTTGATGTATATTCTCCACCACCACCCCCAAACAAAAAAGACATTTTAGAATTATAACCTATAACTTTATTTGGAGGTGGGCTTTTTATGGAGGTAATAAGATAACAAGGGAAATCTCTGCAATAATAGTGTGTTTATAACCAAGGGAACATTGGGTAGTGAGAGAGACATGAACGTGGGATGGGGATGGCATGTGGGGGTAAACCCATGGATGGGTGACGGGATGCATCAATATACCAAGGGTGCTGGACACGGGGCACACCAGCAGGAGCAGGAAGAGAAGCCTAGTTGGTTTTGTACCACTTCCCATAGAAAGAACATCTCTCCTAGACTCCAGAAGTGATTGATAAACTTTTGCAGTCGCTAACCTACAAGTTCCTGGCACTTTGTTATAGCATCTTTCAGAAATAAATCCACCCAGCAATAGTCTTTTCTGTTCCTGCTTGCTGCTAGTCAGAGTGGGTTCCAGCAGCTTATACCAAGAGGAACCCAACTGACTCTGCCACAGTGCATGTAGCTTAGCTTGTGACATTGAACGACATCTTCAACCGTTTGCCTAAGTATCATGGTTCTGCATCAGAACCGTAATGGAGTAATGGCATGTTTTCAACTTGGAAATCAAAGTGACATTCAGTGGCCATCCCAGGGACCAAGGCCATGCACTAAGATCAAAGAGCAAGTGAGTCTTCCAGAGCAAGCCCATCAGATGCACAAAGGGTAAAGAACACAGCTTGCTACAAAGAAATCCACTCTTCTTGAATGCCAGCGCAAATGTCAAACAAATCAAAACCAAAAAAAAAAAACCCAAAAAAACAAAAAAACAAAAAACAAAACAAAACAAAACAAACAAACAAACAAAAAAAACAAAACCAGCCCTTGAGAGCGAATAACTTCATTTTGTCTCAGCCCCTCCCAGGAAAAAGTTAATTATAAAACCAAAAACATGCATTAAAATATTGTCCCTGGTAAAAACTGGCTCAGAAAGTCCCTGTTGTAGGCTGAACGCTATCCCCCATGGCCATCTTGCACAAGTATCTGTGGATGTGTCCTTATTGCAACTGGATCTTTGTAGATGGAATTAAGTTAGAGTGAGCTCCTTAGGGGAGGTTCTAATTCCTTAAGATTGTTTTTTGTTTGTTTGTTTTTGTTTGCTGTTGTTATTTGTTTGTTCTTTATAAAAAGTAAGAAATATCACTCAAAAGCACAGACATCCAGAGAGTGCATAGGCACTAGTAGAAGGAAGACACACGACTATAGGTTAAAAGAAGCCTGGAGCCACGTGAGCTGGTGGTCCAGGGAGGATCCTGTCAGGGCTCTGATAGTACCCAATGTGGGACTTCAAGCCATTGTAGCTGCCCCCGAATGCATTTCGTTGCTGAAGCTATGTGGTTGGCCATGATCCATGACCATAGACTTAGGATATAAATAAATCCTCTTGAAACCTCTCTGGAGTGGGGAAGGCAGCCCAGTCAGCAAAGAGCTTGCTGGGTAAGCATGAGCTGATAAGCCCTATAAAAGAGCTGCATGCCGTGGTCCATGCTTGAAATCCCAGCCCTGGGAGGTAGAGGATAGAGGAAACATCATGAGTAAAAGAAAGGAAAGGGTTTCTTTCACTTATACACAGCACACTTGCCGCTCTTCTAGAAGGGGTGAATTCAGTTCCCAGTGCCTACACCCCAGTGCACACCCGCTTGTACCTACAGCCCAAGGGACTACAACAAGCATCATAAAACATCAGGGTCACTTCACCCACCTGGTGCATGAATGCAACACACACACATATATTAGAAAGCAAAAGATTGTAGATGTTTCCAGTACCTCGATGACTAAACAATGTATATTCGGCCATCAGAGCTGAACAGTGATTTATCTCAAGGCAGGGGGACCAGATGTCTGGTCCCTTCTACGAGTGGTCAGTAAAAGGTCTGCATTTGAGTGGTGTTAAAAAGGCAACAGAGAAAACTGGAGAGAGGGCAAGGCCTTCTCCACCACGCCTTTAAAAGTGACTAACAGCAAAGTTTTGCCTGATGCTGTGCCCTTAAGCAAGATGTTCTTAGAGAGATAAAATAAAAGGAAACAAAAGGTCGCCATCATGGGGTCTGAAGAGCTCTCCTGTCACTTCTCTGGGAAGTTTCCCTTGACTCTCAATTGTTCTAAATGATGACTTGTTTTGTTCTAAAAATAATTCTTCTGCAAGGAGGAAAAAAAAAACCAGGATTATTTGAGAGGAGTAGGTTAACAGGGACATGCTAAACGCTGTAGTAGAAGAAGAAAGGAAGAAATCAGAGAGCACATGCCCCTGCCCTGTGCTGAATTTACTGTAGATGAGCCAAGAAAATCATCCTTAGTATTTTTAGACTGAGATTAATGTACTTGTAGACAATTTTAGGATATAAAGAGGTCTAAATTGAACATCTGCTCTTCCCTGTCTTGGTCCTAGAGTCAACCTTCTGGCTTAAAAATTTTTAGAAAGCAAGATCTGGCAGAGTAAATACACAATTTTGACTTATGCAGATGAGTTGCTTGGGGGGGCTTGGGGTCTCAAAGTGGTTTTTCATTCCTTTGTTTTGACAGAAGATTAACTTCAGAGTTACCGACTCTATTAAGCACCATGCGACAATGTCTTTCAATGTCCATTAAATAATGCTTAGTACAATAAATGTTAAATTACCAAGTTACATCTCCATAAATACATGTGAAGTCCACATGAATGCCAAATGAATCCAATATGGTCATTTCTATTACAATAAATGCCAAATGAATTCGGAGCAATGAGACACTTAAAATGTCAGACACTTCCAGCCAGTCCCATCACAAATTCATCACTGCCGTGTGACATCCATTCTGTAGGGGTTTCCACTTTAAATGCCATCTCTCAGTTGTTCATAACAAAAATTCTACTTGAGCAATGGGGTTTCATTGAAAATATGGAAGGTAAACTCTAAGTCTGGGATAGCAGCATCAAAATCGCCTTTCTGAACTGAGATTCCAAGCCCCTACCCAGACACCCATGGGTTTAATATTTGAATAAAACACAGGCAAAGCACAGAGCTGTAGCTTCTATTATTTTATATCTGGAGAAATATTTTCATCTTATAGGTTATTTCTTGGGAGAGAAGTCTTTTTATAACTCGAACTTATAAAAAAATATCTTAGTTTTGTATTGGTTTCAATAAATGAGACCCTGGGGCAGGGTGGCTGGGAGGGTGGCAAGGAACGTTACAAAAAACACAAGAATGACATCTAATTCAGTGACATAATAGTTTCATTCGCTAATGCTTGACATAATAGCTCTATCCTCTAATGTGTGATGTAATAATTCTATTCTCTAACTCATGATGTAATAGTTCCATTTTCTAATGCATGACATAATATTTCTATCCTCTAATGCATGATGTAATAATTCCATTCTTTAATGTATGACATAATAGTTCCTTTCTCTAATGCATGATGTAATAGGTTCATTCCCTAATTCATGACATAATGGTTCTGTTCTCCCATGATCATTCCCAAACTTGCTTTGCAGCTGAAGCTGTTTTCAATATCCTGAAAATGTACATATCCCCCTTTACCATCACCTGCCATGTAATCAACACTGTCACCATTTGGGGTGTAAGAGGCAGGAGTAGGTAGGCAGAGAGGTCACACTAAAAGGAGAAGGAGAGTCAGAGAAACGAAAGGTCAGATGCTATAACCAGCGTCCCAATCTGTAGTATCATGAGCCCCCAAGCCCTTGTCGAGGGGGTAACAGGATCCTATAGGCTTTACGTTAAAATAAAAACTGCCTAATGTTGTTGTCAGCTGGCCAGCATTTGATACTAATCCCAGTTCAGGGAAGAGAAATCCCTTCGGAGTCTAAAACATTTGCTATAGTTTAGCATCTAAATATAGAGACTGCCTTCTGTTCCTTGCAACAATGCAAGTGTATAATCTAATCTGTTACAACGGTTTTGCAATATGTGACTATATGCAACATAAGTGTAGATTTTGTTTAAAACGTCTGTAACTCTGCTTTAATGGCTGCACAGATAAATCACTTTGGCTTTTGCGGAAGATCTGGGTGTGCATATTTAAGTTAGAGACTCATATAACAGATATATTGGTTTTGAGATTTTTGTCCTGTTAATGAATCAAACTTAAGGCTCATTTTAAAGGAGTAAAAATGCTTTCAATAAGAATTGTAAGCTACTAGTAAAATGTGTCACAATTAATAGTTCTGTCTTTGGACTTAAACGTTTGAGAAACAGCTGATGTCCCTTCTTATACTATACCCATCTATCCATCCACCCATCCATCTACCCATCCATCCATCAACTCACCATCCATCCACCTATCCATCCATACACTCATCCATCCATCCATCCATCCACCTATCCATCCATATACTCATCCATCCATCCATCCATCCATCATCCATCCACCATCCATCGATCCTACCCTTCCCACACATCCATTAAGCCTTCTCTCATGTTGCCCTCAATATATTAACTTATTCATTCTCAAATTTACTTATTCATTTAATCAACAAATTAGAGTTATCTAGTGTGTCCTAGTTGTTATAAAACACAGGCAAAGTATGCCTGTTCTGTGCCATTTCGGTAGTTGTGACTTATATCCAGGCAAGAAACAATAAAAGGGAGGGAGGGGATTGACTTAAAATTCCAAGTCATGATTCATCATTTCAGAGAAGTCAGGGCAGGAACTCAAGCAGGTAATCACACCACACACATAGTAAAGAGGAAGGAGGGAGGGAGGGAGGAAGAGGGAAGAGAGAGAGAGAGAGAGAGAGAGAGAGAGAGAGAGAGAGATCTTCACTGACTGCTTTAGGGTGAGTCTTTCCACCTCAATGAACAGTCAAGATAGTCTTTCACAGCAATACCCATAAGCCTACATGATGTAGATAATCCACTGGGGTAGTCTTCATAGGTAATTCTAGACCACAGCCAATTGATGCTGATATATAAAACTAACCACCAGAACTCTCTTCCCTGTCAAAGTCAGTCAATAAGAAGACATGCCGCATCTAACACTGCCCCAATCAGAGTGTACAGGATGTAGGTATTGAACTTGGGTTTTTAAAATCAAATAGGACACAAAGCTGGATGGGTATGGAAGAGAGGAGGGGTACATCTGGGAGAATTAAATTACATTGTATGAGGTTCTCACAGGTCTAGTGAGAGAGGGAGGAAAGGAAAGACACACACATACACACACACACACAGAGAGAGGGGGGGAGAGAGAGAGAGAGAGAGAGAGAGAGAGAGAGAGAGAGAGAGAGAGAGAGAGTATTAGAAGACAAAAAGCAAGAACTTCATGGAGGAGTTGACAGGTCGCTGAGTTTGCCTGTCACCATGAGAAGGATTTGGAGGTAGTATGGGGACGGCTATTCTACCATGGCTTCTTATATAGGACCATCTATCGGCTACCAAAAGTCTCTCTGCCCTGTGGCTTGAATGTAAAGCATCCCCCACAGACTCACACATCTGATCTTCTGGTCCCAGCCGGTGCTGCTGTTTTGGAAGGTTTGTAATCTTCAGGAGGTGGAGCCTTGCTGGAGGAAATGGCTCCCTTGGGAGGGGTCTTGAGATTTAACAGCCCAACACCACAGTGTCTGCTCTCTTACTTCCTGGTTTTAGTGCCATGTGACTGGCTACCTTGAGCTTCTGAGGTTATGCCTGTGGACTGTATCCCTGGGGCATTTGAAGCCAAAAGTCAATCCTTCCTTAAGTTTCCTTTGGCTGAGTCTTTAATCTCAGCAAAGGGAAAGGTCACTAATACAGCCTGTCTTACTAATCCATCCAAACAGTGCCATGAACCCTGTGAAAAAAGCCTGTATGGGTTAGAGACAGACAGTGATAGGCAGGTAAGCAGGGTTTCTCATTTAGGTCAGTAGGGTCACTTGGGGTCAGACATTTATGTTGTGAGTTGTTGTTCTGCACTGTAGGATGTTAGGTGTCCCTCGGGTCTCTTGCCAATAGATGTTAGTAAGGCCTCTGTCCTACTTCCTTGACCCAGTACAATAATGAAAGTTATCTATAGACACTGTCAGCAGTCCCTGAGAAACCACTTCCATGCCCATCCCAAAGCAGTTCCCCATGTGCTGCCTCTCAAACACAGCCTGGCCACTGTTCTGTCCACTGACCCCATCAAGAAGTCTACACAAGCACAATGTGGACACAGGACCCTGGTGAACATGTGAAGTGGCGGTCCTCTTTCCATCAGCCTAAGCCTCATCCCTGCATGTCACCCAGCAGAAAGCCCAGGACTGGATAACGTCATAAAAGGAAATCCCACAAGTGGGATTCCAAGTTAGAGCTCTCTGTAGCCTTTCTGCTGTGCCCAATAAAGAGAGGTAAGTCATGTCACGGACTTTCAGCCCTAATAAGACAATTCTCCTGATCTTTAATGGCAGTAATGAATTAAATAATGGCTAAGTAATGAATCGGGTTATTTCCTAAGGCTGGAGATCAAGAGAAATTAAATACTTAATCTCGAGGGGGTCTGAATTGATAAGGGCTATTTAAGTGCCTTTAGAACTAGAGAAACAAGAGCTGAAGGCCGCAGGAGACAACACTGCAGGCACCCTCTTCCTCCTAAGACTACAGACTCAGCTAAAGTGGACAGCTGGAGAAGATGCAAGAAAACACAGGATCACTTGATTGCTGAGAGAAGCCAAATCTCTCCGCAGAGGCACCTTGCTCATTACGTGTGCGCTTTGCCTTGTTTACACCAAGGACTCAGATACTGATGTTACAGCCAGCTTGTGCCATTGGCTGCAGATACCTAAATTACAACTTGATTGATATCTCCCCATGGGCAACAGCAGGCTTAGATTTCTTTGTTCCCCAAAGTGTCTTAGACATAATAGGTGTTCAGCAAATGTTTGATAGACTTGGTAGAAGCTTCTGGTGTTACTCTCAATGCTGCTTTAGACTATCTATTGCCCTGTGACAGTGCAGCCACCAGGGAGAGACTCAGAGAGCACTGACTTCATCCAAAGAAGATACTTTATTGTCTTACACGTTCTGGTGTTGACCCATAAATTGCCAGTATTGATTACTTGGGTTCAGACACTAAGACAAACCCTTCACAACCACTTCAAACGTCTCTCCAAAATTAATTTCAAGAGGCCTATTCTGGAAATGTACATTATAAGGATGGATTGATGGGGCAGGAGAAATGGCTCAGCAGCGGGCTTACAAAGGTCTCTAACTCCATTCCGAGGGGATCGGATGCCCTCTTCTGGCCTTTGTGGGCAACTGCACTCACACGCATATACTCCCACACAGACAGACATGCACACACATAGTTAAAAATAAGTCTTTAAGAATGGATCAGATTTATGCTAGCTTATCTTTGCATGCTTGCAAGGCAATAAGTAATAGTGAAATGTAAAAACAAGGAAGTGCGCCCAAGCTCCTTCTCCACGGTCAAGGAAGGAGCTCGTGACAAAGGCAATGAAAACGTAAGAATGGAAGATCGGTAAGCGAGAAATGACAATAATTGTCAATGCTAAATTATCAAATCGAAATTGTTAATTAAATATGTCTGATTCAAGTGTAATTAGTCACACACCATAAGTTATTGTCGACACATATTGATAATGTTAGAGCAGAGTTAGTTTTTTTTTACGGAAAAAAAATGAGAATCAATTAGTGTGTTCTTGTTTGAGCATACAAATAGACTCGGCTTTCTCAGAGAGACAATGGAGGAGACAAGAGGAACACACGTTCTGGAGGTGAGCAGCACAAAGGTTAAAACCAGGCAGCACTCAGTGACCTTGAGTTGGTGGCACCTACAACAAGCTTGTTCCCTAGAAGAAGATGGGGCTTTTGAGACCCTGAATTCTAACTAAAATCCAAGCACTGCAGCTTGCCAGCTCCATGACCCTGGGTAACCTCAAGTCCCCCTTGAAGCTTTGGTTTCACATCCATTCGCTATGCCTGTCCCATCTTTATTGGGAGCCTTCCCCATATCATCGATGAGTCTAGTGCAGATCAGTGCCTAGCTCCCATGACTTACATGAACTCAAACTGGGAGCCACGAGAAAGTAAATTTGCCCTAGAGGGCAAATTGTGAAGACTTTCACTCAACTGACTCATTTCTGACCCCTTTTCCTTCAGCTTAAGCCCTCTGGTTCACATTATAGTCTGTGTTAAATATTAAAAGCACTTCCCAGCAGGACCTGAGAGCTGGCTGAGCTAGCTCAACAGCTCAATGCACTTGCTGAGTAAGCCTCACTAATTGAGTTAGATCCCTGGAGCTCAGGTAATGGTGGGAGATGGGAATGGACTCAATAGAATTGTCTTCTCTGCCTCTCAGTCTACCATATACCACACACACACACACACACACACACACACACACACACACACACCATACAGGCATCACACACATATATACATACATACACATACCATATACACACACACAGACACACACATACACACACCATACAGGCATCACACACAGACACACACCATACAGGCATCACACACATATATACATACACACACATACCATACACACACACACACACACTGTCACAGTAATTAGTAAAACAATTTTAAGAATAAAGGAATGCATATGCAAATGGGAAAACAATCTTTAAAATCTCCACCCTGGCATTAGCAGAAAGATGAAGATCGAGAAAATGGAAAGGTTTACAGAAATAAGCTGAGCCTAGCGATCGATCCTATAAGGCCAGCTACTTGAAGCAAGCGGATCTTAAGTTTAAGGTCAGCCTGGACATCTTAGTGACACACCCTATCTCATTTGGAAGACGTGGGGCTGTGGATACGGCTCAGGGGTAGTGCAGGAGGCCATGGATTCAATCTCTCCCCATCTAGTACTATAACAGCAAACAAAGTGATTTAAAAAAAATAGAGACCATGCATGTGACCATGTAGTTAAAGTGGTCACCAGAATCCAGGGAGTGGGGAGGGACTGGGGAAGGAGGCGGTCTCCATCAGGGGCTCTGGAGCAATGGGAAGAATGAATCTTGATTTCTACACAAAATGAATTTAGGATAGAATTAACCATGAAAGCTCAAGAAATCAAGCTTTAGAAAAGCCAGCATAAAAAGTTTACGACCTTGGTGTATGCAAAATACTGCTTATATGGGATACAGGAAGGGCCATGATAAAGTGAGTGTTTGGCCTTCATTAAAATTTAAAGCAGTTTTTTTTTGTTTGTTTTGTTTTCTTTTGTTTTACTTTTTCATCAAACAGGAAAATAAGAAACCAGGGACAGAAAAGGAGAGACTTAAAGTTCCCGAGTCTGACAAAGACATTCAAAATAGATCAATACATCCTCAAATTGTCACTGCAAGGAGTTTCATTGAAGAGGGAAGCAAACTGTCGTAGTGGGAGAACTTCATGAGTGTGGGCATGCATCCTCAAGACTGGATCTCGGGATGGTGCATAGACCCAGGGAACATAGCAGGCCAGGCACACTGGGTAGAATGTTAAGGGTAGGAGATGAGAAGAAGGATAGGAAACTGCAAGATGGTACCAGGAAGCTAGGCACAGACAGCTAGGAGCAGTCCCCTTCAAAATTCTATCTGTAGCTGGTGCTTTTGAGAATTACCACAGAACACATAGAAATGGGCATAGAAGTGGGAGGAATAGCCATCTTCCACACGCAGGTTGTGGAACTCGAAGAGGACAAAGTGAGGCAACTAAGTAGGCAGAACACATGACCCTGGGGCTAGAGTGATCGTTGGTCCCCACCACTCAAGAACATGAATGCACAGCTCTTCACGCCTCTAGGCAAGGCATGGAGGACTTCAGACCAAAGCTATTCTGAACTCATGGATAGGATGGGAAATCACAGCTGATAGCCAGGGGATGGTTGTCATTGGTTCTCTCTTACTTAAAACATTAAGGTTTTTTTTTTTTTTTTAAACAACAAAGCATATAACAGGAGCTCAAAAACATTAGCTAGGAAACAAATGAATGGGTGAATGAATGAAAGAAAGAATGGGTGGGTGGATTAATGGATGGATGGATGGATGAATGGAAGGATGAATGAATGAATAAATGCCTGGATGGATGGATGAATAAATGAATGAATGGATGAATGGATGGATGAATGGAAAGATGGATGGATGGATGGATGAGTGGATGGATGGATAGATGGATGAATGAGTGACTGAATGGATGGTATTCAGGTACTCTGTGCACCATGGGCAGCTTTCGGAGCACTCTGATCATAATTCTGTTTCTTATTTTGATGCTTTGTTTTCACTAAATGGTTTTCTGGAACCAGTTGCCAGAACTTTCCAGTCATATGCTTGTCGAATTGTCCATTTACAAAGCAATGGTTCAGCCCAAATGTGTACCTTCCCAGACTAGGGAATGAGCTGTGCTATACCATACAGCAATTCCAAGGCATTTGCAAAAAATAATTATCCCTCTTTCATCCGGGAGGCTTGTTATCTGAATAAATGTTTCCCTGATAAAGCTTGCAGCTGGGTTGGGTTTGAGAAATACAACAATTAAGAGTCATGGGACAGGAGCTCAAAAAAGGGTTCTCTCTCCACACGCGCATTTGCTTCCTACATCTCTGATTAGGAAGAACAGGGCCCGAGTGTGCCTGCCAACGCGGGGCTGATTGCTAATCAAGTGGCCACGGTAGACGCCAGCCAAAGAAAATGAGAAAACAAATGGACATGCTGATTAGTTTTCTCCAAACATCTTAAGAGACGCACTGGGGGCCCGAGGTGAGTAGGTAAGATGCACCCAGCTCGCTCTGTTTGCCAACTACACCTGAAGCAAACTCAGTACTAAAGAAGGAAGGGTAGGCCCAGGCCCCAAACTGAAGGCAGCCACAAGCCAGCCCTTGGGAGAAATAATGGTGGCAATTATAATGACCATAACTGCTGAGATTCAGCTCTGTGCAAGTATGGCGATGTTTATTGTCTCATTCCAGTCTCCAAATGACTCCGTGTGGTGACTGCTGGTTATGCTGCCTCCATTCCACAGGTGTAAAGCCCAAAACTACAGAACAGGGTATATGCTCAAGGCAATACTGTCTGGTGTGTGTGTGTGTGTGTGTGTGTGTGTGTGTGTGTGTGTGTGTGTGTGTAAGATGTATGTGTGGATGCACGAAGAAGCCAGAGGGCAATCTCAGGTGTCATTTCTTGGGATATGTTCAATCTTGTCTTCTATTTCCTTTATAGATATATTTTATTATTTTTTCCATTACATTATTATTGGTTATTGTATTTATTTACATTTAAAATGTTGTCTCCCTTCCCAATCTCCCCACTGAAAACCCCCGTCCCATCCCTCTCCCCTTTGCCCCTAGGAGGGTGCTCCCCACTCACCCACCCACTCATACCTCACCGCTCTAGCACCCTCCTATGCTGGGGCATCGAGCCTCCACAGGACCAAGGGCCTCCCCTCCCATTGATGTCAGATAAGGCAGTCCTCTGCTATATATGTGGCTGGAGCCATGGACCCATCCATGTATACTCTTTGGTTGGTGGTTTAGTCCCTGGGAGCTCTGGGGAAGGGGTCCGGTTAGTTGATATTGTTGTTGTTCTTCCTATGAGGTAGCAATGCCCTTGAGCCCCTTCAGGCTTTCAGCTAAGCTCTTCCATTGGGGTCCCCAGGCTCAGTCCAATGGTTGGTTGTGAGTATCTGCATCTGTATTAGTCAGGTGCTGGCAGAGCCTCTCAGAAGACAGCTATGCCAGGCTCCTGTCAGCAAGCACTTCTTGGCATCAGCAATAGTGTCTTTTAAGACAGGGACCCTCAATGGCCTGTTACCCACAGATATGCTAGGCTAGTTCCCTAGCAGTCTCCAGGGACCCACCTGCCTGCCTTTCTTGGTACTTTCTTGTGTACCTTCAGATGTACACTATTTCACCAGCTTTCTTCCCCCATGAGCTTTAGGGGTTAAACTCAGTTTCTCATGCTTACAAAGCACTTTGCTGGTGGAGCTATTTCCTTGGCTCAGCAAAGTGACACATTTAAGTGATAGCATTCGAATTCATTCTGATATCTTCATCTCTAAATTCCAGGCTTGATTGCTGACTTTTAACCCCATAAATTCCAAGGAATCACAAGTGCTCTTCATAGCACCTACAGCAACAGCACGGGGAAAATGGGGTACCATATTTGACAAGTTTGGGACCCACAGGTCAATGTACTGACTCATATTTTTTTTTAGTTAAGAATATTTATTTGTATAGGGCCCATATCACTTCTGTAGATGCAGAACAATGTTCGCACACGCGCGCGCGCGCACACACACACACACACACACACACACACACACCATAGTTAAATTTCAGAAGAAACAGAAATCTGGGCTTTCTTCACTAGACGATACTAGCCACAAACAGTATAAATCTTGAGGTAAGCTTTCACTTTTGTAAAAAGCGAACAGAAAACCAGTATCAAAACCAAGAAGGAGGAGCAAGAGTAGAGGGTCCCCAGATGCTCCATAGTGATTTTATACTTATGGTAAGAGAACCGGTGCAGGCAAATCGCCATGACTGAACATCCTTTGAAGTTCAACAGTGAGGCCAGAGCTTACTCAACACTCTGACTCCTGGTTTCTGATGCGTCTTCCAGCAACTCCCTGACAGAGCAACTTCAGGAAGGACCAGGGTTACCTCAGCCCACGCTTCAGAGATAATCACCCTTTGTGACAGGCAGGCGCTGCAGCAGGAGCATGAGGCTTTATTTCCTTTATGGAGTCTGAGTCCCCAGCACATAGAGTGTTGCTCCCCACATTTAGGATGGTTCTCTCTACCTCAATTAACCTGATCTAGAGGACCCCTCATAGGCACGCCCAGAGGCTTGTCCCCTCAGTGATTCTGGAGCCTATCGAGTTGACTATATTAAGCCCCACAAAGAGGGTCTTGGTCAGGCTCATTCCTCAGACTCCATCTTAGTTCATCTTTCTGTGGCTTAGACAATTCCTCCTCTGCTACAAAGGTGTTGCTTTGTGTCTGAGGGTTTTCCCCAGAACCACAGGAGATTCATTCAGCGCATGCTCCATCTTAGGTTTCCATCCCATAAACCAAGAGGATGTTGGCCCGTACCCTCATTCTATGCCTTGCCAGTGCTGGTGGTATCTAGAAAAATCCTAGAACTTTCTGATGGAGAGGTAGTCATAGACTAATGGTCTTATTTAACTCTGGAATATATACTTCATGCATATGCAAATCTACTGTTGTAGAGAGTAAGTACTATGGATTAAAACCTTTTCTGGGGTTGGCTCTCAACTGAGAGGGGCTGGCATGAATGTCTCTCTAGATGCTTGGTGTTAACCCAGCTCCTCCTCAGGTAAGAGAATCTATGCCCTCTGCATTATTCTTGTTGTTCCCATAATGACTTGTGTTCATTCGTGAGTGTCCCCGCTCCCCAAATGTCATAGTGAGCGAGCATGGGAGAAGAAGGTAATGGTGACATTCGTTACCCTGTATGCTGAAGTTGCTCCTGCCAACTTGCCTCACACTGTGGCTTAACACTCCTCGTTCCTACACGGACACATCTGTTCTCCACGGCTGTTGTTTCTCTATGCTGCTTAAATAAGCTGCCCGCACTCAGCCTGATGTCCCCCTTGAAGTTTCGTTGAACACAGCCATCGTCTCAGGCTACCTCAGGACTCCCTGAGAGACCAGGATATCAGGCTTTGAACAGAGACAATAGCAGACTCACTCGGGGCCAGTTCAGGCTGCGTAAGGTTGGAGTTGAGTTATCTCTCTCACAAGCACAGTCCTTTCAGGCACTGCAAAGCTCAATATTGAAAATATCGTATTATCTCATCTAAGGCTTGTGGAGACCACTGATATCTGAGGAGGCTAATCTAAAAGAACCCATTGATCAGTTAATCCTCTCAGCTCTCAGAGAGAGCTCCATTCCTGCATTAAGCAGACCCCCAGGAAGCTAAACTCTCTGTAGGACCGCATTCACGGCCTCCACATCCCTTTTCATGTCTTCTCTGGGGTAGGATTTACAAAGGAACTTGGGTGTTTTCATATTGCTGGGAAAATAGCTGCAGGAGAAGCTATTGCTTGTGTGGCTCAGTGCCCTTCTGTACAGGCTCTGGCATTTCTGCCAAACGGGGGTTGTGTTGAGGGGGGACCATTCTCATCCCCAGTCAGCAGGCTGCATCTCCGTCACCTCAGTCCAGCTTTCCATAGTGACAGGAAAACACAAGGTAAACTTGGTGCTATATTTCAAAGCTAACATGTAATTATTGTTCTTATACATTATAGTTTGTCTTTTTAAAAAAAGTTTTGTTTTGTTTTGTTTTTTGTAATTGGGATTTTCATTAACTATTTAAAGACACATGTATAGCTCAGTGGTAAACTGAATGGGAAAGGCCTTGATTTCCTAGCATCAGAAAAGAAAAGACCAAAGTGTCAGAGGCAAAGAAAGAAAGGAGGGCTGGTGGAGAGCTAAGAGTAGCTAAGTAATGGTGGGCAGTGAAGTCTAATAGAGTTGGAGACCTAAAGAGACCACACAGAAGACCTGAGTCAGAATATCCCACCTTAGGAAGATGGGGTTGAGAGTCACTAAGGCTCTGCAGCCTGGAGGCGTTTATTCCAACTGTACTGGTCAAGGGCTTCTCTTAGGAAAAGAGTATGAAGCACAGGGTTGATTCTACAACCTGTAATCCAAGCACCCAAGCAGCCGAGGTAAGAGTATCTATTCTTGCAAGTTTGATACAAGCCTGGTCTACACAGTGAGTTCCAGGCCAGCTATAGACAGTAAGGTCATGGCTAATCATGTCACACACACACACACACACACACACACACACACACACACACACAAATAGATGTGTTTAATAAGAAGAACATAATCTATAAACCACACAGATATTATCATCGCTACAAAATAGTTTTCAAGTAGACATGACTATGGATGGATCATATGTCTTTGGTTCTTGGGTCCAGGGATAACATAAGAAGGGTAATCTCCATGGTCACTGGTTCAACACTGTATATACTGGGACAACACCTTCTACATATTTACCAGGTACTAGTTCCAACACCGGGGTTTAGAACAGATCTCTGAGTAAACAGTATAATAGCTTTGTGCAGGTAATAGCTTTGTTCTTCTGGAATGTGTGACTCAAAGAGAAAGTGACTCCATTTAAAAGTCCTCCCCACCTAGCCAACGAAAATAAAGCAGCCAAGAAAGAAAACAGCTTAAAAATTATCATGAGTGTTTATAGAAATGGGCCTTGATATCTCTGTGACCAGCACAGGACATGAGTCACAGATTGGATAAAAATTAAAAACAAAACAAAAAAAACCCAATATGGCTGCTCTTCCAGTGGGAAACAGGTCTCTAGAGTTTTTGCCAAATGCTGGTTACTATTGTTAGTTCTTTGACCAGAATAGAGTCCTCTGTAGATCTCATTTTTCAGTGGTGTGTGGGGCTAAGAGGGGGACTGCCTGCCTAGGACATGTCTGAGTTATGGTGATACCATGTTAGGGTTGTAGCACACACCTGAGAGGCCTGAGGAAAAGCGTGTCTCTGTGGTAGTCTTCACATCACTAAGGACTCCAAAAGAGAGCTCACAGAGGAGCCAAAGAAGAGACACAGAACTTAGTAGCCAGTGGGGCCAATGGTTGAACCAAGCTACCCTGTTCCATCTTCTCTACCCATAAGTCTACCAGTGTTGAGCAGTGCACATGAATAGGGTTGACAGTACCTCCTCTCATGGGGTTGGTTGAGGGTGCACCTTGCCCACTGACATTGATAGGTATTGAAAGAACTATCAGATGAACTTGGTGTGCAGATGTAGCAATCCCCCGGTGGGCCCCAGTTGACTTTCTGAATGAGAGGTAATGCTAGTAAGTTTTTGCCAACTTGACACAATCTAGAACCTTCCTAATGCTGTGTCCCTTTAATACAGTTCCTCATGTTGTGGTGACCCCCAACCACAAAATTATTTTCATTGCTCCTCCATAACTGTGATTTTGCTGCTGTTATGAATTGTAATGTAAATATCTGAAATGCAGGATACCTGATATGCCACCCCTGTGGGGTCATTGAACCCCACAAAGGGGCTACAACCATAGGTTGAGAACTACTGATCTAGAGTTACCAGGGAGGAGAGAATCTCAATCAAAGAACTGTCTCCATAAGATTGGTAGATGGGCACGTCTGTAGACATGTTCTTAATTGTTAACTCATATAAGTGGCCCAACCCATTGTGGATGGAGCCATCCCTCAGCAGGTGGACCTCTGCTTTATAAGAAGGCAAGTCCGACAGCAAGCTCTTGTTGGCATCTGCAATAGTGTCTGGGTTTGGTGGTTGTATATGGGATGGATCCCCAGGTGGGCAGTCTCTGGATGGTCATTCCTTCAGTCTCTGCTTCACATTTTGTCTCTGTAACTCCTTCCATGGGTATTTTGTGCCCTCTTCGAAGAAGGATCAAAGTAATCCACACTTTGGTCTTCCTTCTTCTTGAGTTTCATGTGTTTTGCGCAAACCCAGACACTATTGTGGATGCCAACAAGAGCTTGCTGACAGGAGCCTGATATAGCTGTCTCCTGAGAGACTCTGCCAGTGCCTGACAAATACAGAAGTGGATGCTCACAGCCATGCATTGGATGGAGCACAGGATTCCCAATGAAGGAGCTAGAGAAAGGACCCAAGGAGGTGAAGGGGTTTGCAGCCCCATAGGAGGAACAACAATATGAATCAACTAGTACCCCCAGAGCTCTCAGGGACTAAACTACCAACCAATGAAAACACATGATGGGACTTATGGCTAGAGCAAGATAGGTAGCAGAAGATGGCCTAGTCAGTCATCAATGGGAGGAGAGGCCCTTGGTCCTGTGAAGGCTTGATGCCCCAGTATAGGGGAATGCCAGGGCAAGGAAGTGGGAGTGGGTGGGTTGGGGAGCAGGGGGAGAGGGGAGGGAATAGGGCGTTTTCAGAGGGGAAACCAGGAAAGGGGATGACATCTAAAATAAATGTAAATAAAGAAAATATCTAATAAAAAAAGAAGAGAAGAGAAAAGCAAAGAAAGCAAGCCTGAAAACGCAGGGGAATCAAGCTAGTGAGCAGCAACCTCCATGTTCTCTGCTTCAGTCCTGCCTCCAGGTTTCTGCTTGGCTCCCCTCCATGATGAACTCTAACTCCAAGTCCAAAAAACCTATTCTTCTCCAAGTCGGTTTTGGTCGGTGTGTTCTATTACAACAACAGAGAAGCAAACTAATGCAGAAGTTCTGAGAGCAATCTCCTTCTGCTGCTGCGAGCCTTGAAGGCAACTCGAGTGTTCAGGCCTGAAAACCAAGGAGTTTGTGAATTGAGTTTTCTCAGCTGGTTTCCCACTTGGCTCTTCTACTAGCTTTCTTCTTTGGCCATCCAACACAAAAACAAATTTAAGCTGGACGGTACCCATATCTCACAAATCCAATAGCACACAGGTTTTGAGCTTCATTTGGCCGCAAAGAGATTTTCAGGGAAGAGTTCAGAACTATTTTATTACACAACTCTGAACAGAAATCATTTGGCAAGGCTGCTTTGAGGTTCGTAGTTTAAAAAACAAACTATCTAGATCTAGCTCTAGATCTATGAATAAAAAACTAATCAAATACACTGATCTTACACTAAAGTACCAACTCTTACTTTAATGCATGCATGCGTTTCTTCCCATCGGCCAATGAATTGACAGGGGTAGTTTATTGTTTAGACCCAAATGCAGAATCTCGTGTCCTCTGCGTTAATACTAATAATGCAGTAGCCCATGCCAGTTTATCAAACTGCTCTTGATTCCTGAGCCAGGGATGAGAATGAGCAATCAGAACTCGGGAGACAAGCCCCACCCAGATCTTTACTGACACTAGTTAGACAACAGGGAGGTCTATGCCAAGGGACAAATATCCAGCTCGGCTCTAGAAACGTCCCTCAAGCTGATACTATGTCAGGAAAAGAACACTTTCCATATGAAAATTACTCAACAGTCTGGAAATGACCCCCTTGCCATTTAGATGACAGTCTTTGCCTGTGAGTACGAGCTAGAGACAGTACTGTGAGTTCTTTAGCAGTGTATCACCCTCTATTTTGATGGAGAAGCTGGTGGACAAATAAGATGTGTCTCTCATACATGATCTAGAAAGAGCCAAGGTACATGTAACCCAGAAAAACAACCCTTCTATCTCTTTAGGAATGATTACCCAGAAAACATGTTATAGAAATGATCTCAGTGGGAATGAACCGGTTTCAAAAAGGATGCGGGATTCCCAGTTGAATTTGAATTTCAATTGAAGAATTATTTTACCATAAACATAAGTCAGATATTACACAGGACCTAATTGCACTGAAAGACATAAACATTTTCTAAATGATGGGTCTACATTTACAGGGCTCAGAGATGTGTGCCTGGTCATATGTATAGAAACTGGTCATACGTGTAGACTATCTTTCTAGAAAGTGACTCCAGCTAGGAAACCCATGTCTGCCTGGGTACCTGCAGTCATCTCAGACCGTTCTCTCATTCCATTTTGCATGAATCATACCTGACTCAGGAATCAGGGGCTGCACTATGGCCTCCTTTTGATTCAGTTAAAGCCTCCATGTCCACAGGCAGGCACTGTCCAGAGCATGAAGCAGCTAGAAATACTGCCTGCCCCATGGAACTTGTAAGATTACCTTCATTCCTAGCACAGAAAAAAAAATCCCAAAGTCCAGATTTTGTTTCCCTACTGTTTATAAACCCACCAACCAAGTGTTATGGCCCAGGGCCATTGTGCACTGTGGCCTGAGTTCAAATCCTCACATGGCAGAAACGACCTATGTGTGTAGTGATGGAGAACAGAGCTCAGATCTCCAAGGGGCTTCGTTGTTTATATTTCGGGTTGGTTTGCTTGTTAATGGATTTAGTTTCACAGGAGAGTATGATATTATTTTAATGTTGAGAAAATGGGGCAGGGAGGGCCTGTAATAAGTTAAATGAGGTTGGACACAGCTTGAGACAAAAGTGGGGGGGGGCAGCGGCAACTTAAACACAAGGGAGGCTGAAAGTAGGATCTTACATGGGTCACATGTGCAATTACCCAATCCCTCTTTAGTGGTTCCTCCGAGAGTCATTAGTACAAGAAGATGGGGTGCACTGTGCTGGGACCCAACTTAAGGAGAGGGTGCAGACTCTGCAGTAATAGAACCAGAATTTCTCTGTTCCATGAATGCCGTCAAAAGCTGCCCTCAAGGGAAAGGCTGCAGCCAGGACTCTAATATTAGCGTCCTGGGCAGAGTCGAGCTTAAACCTCAGAACTGTAATGTAATTGGGATCGGGGGTGATTTATACTCCCCTGCATAGCTCATCATTTCCGGGAAAGGAAATGAGTGAACTGGGTGTTAAATCCCCACTGCCCTTCTCACCCTGAACAGACTCAAATCTTGATTTATGAAGACACTCCTATGGCCCCACGGCATAACACTGGTCTGAAGTGCTTAGTCTATGGCGGTGATTTGGAGACTATCTGCTCATGGGTCCTCAGAAAGTCTTAACATGTTTATTGAAAACTTGTTACCAACCTCAAACAAAGACGAGGTGGAGAGCTCTATTTTGCAATTGCAGCTTGGGGGGGGGGGAGAGTGTCTCCGAGTAGTAATAAATTATTTATTTAAAAGGGAAATATTAAAAAAATGGATGAAGAAAAAGGAGCTGTGTATGACTGGCCAATGAATTGATAAGTGTGGTCCATTGTTTAGAGCCAAATGCAGGCTCTGCTGAATGTACGGCATCCCAATGCAAGCTGTAGTGTTACTTCAAAGGAAAAATTAAAACACCTGCATCTGATCCATAGTTAATGCACAGGGCTCAATGTAATGAGCACAGAGTTCTTAGAAAAGTCCCAGGCATGGCCTGTTTGTCCAGTGCTGGCTATCGATCTGTTATAGGATTTCAAAAGAGAATGTGTCGGGCAGACACAAAAAGAGAACACTTTGAATGGCTCCATTTACATAAGCCACAAAAGAGACAAACTAACCTGTGCTATTAAAAGTCGGAGTGCTGGGTACCCCAGTGGAGTATTGATAGCAGAGCGGGCAGGCAGCAGAGTGATGCAGGCTGGCCATGTGCCGCCTCTCATGTCTCTATATGTATTTTTGTCTTGATCCATTTGGAGCGCTATAATAGGATACTACAGACTGGGTTAAAGCAAGCAACCAAGCAACCAAACAAAACAGAAAGGGCTCAGGAGACTTAGACAGCACTTAGGGGCCCACAACACTCGGAGGAGACCCGAGTTCCTTTCCCAGAACCTACTTTAGATGGTTAACAAGTATCTGTAATTTCCAGATCCGGGGGATCTGATTCCCTCGTCTAGCTTCTGTTAGCACCTGTAGGAACATGTATATACCCACAGATGCACCTGCACACGCACAATTAAAACTAAAACACACCAAAAAATATTCATGGAACTTATTCCTTAGAGTTTGGAAGTCTGTATGTCTAGGAAGAAGGCACTGGAAGCTTCGATGTCTGGTAGGGGCCAGTGTGTGGCTCGCAAGGGACATCTTTACATTGTGTCTTCACATGGCCACATGGTTGGTAGGGAAGGGAGATCTCCAAGGCCTTTTATAAGGGCAAGAGCCCTCTCCATTATGACAGCCCCCTCATAAGCTCACCAGCTCACACTGGCCCCACTTCTAAATGCCATCCCCACAGAGATTATAGTTAGCCACAATCAAACGTGCTGATGCCTAATTTGCAGCATAAGCTACATTTTCATAAGCATAAACCTTGAGTGTCGATCTTATCTAAAGTACAGCATAAATATTTGTAGAATATGATCCAATAACTTATATATAGAAAAGATGCTTATAAAAATAAATATATAAATATTGGAAGCTATCTTCACCAAGGCAGACATCTCTCTCTCTCTTACACACACACACACACACACACACACACACACACACAGAGAGAGAGAGAGAGAGAGAGAGAGAGAGAGAGAGAGAGAGAGAGAGCCTTGCAAACAGCGTACACAGTATGGTGCTATCTACACAGGGCGCCATGAACCAAAGCTAGTGGTGACATAGAGCAAGCCTTCCCATCCACTGTTAGAACAGTCAGACTCACTCAACACTCAGGGGAGGGGCATAAGCAGAGGTGTGTCTGGGGATGTCACCTGACCCCCCAGCCTTACTGGCAACTTCTCATGAATGTCAGGTGTGGTAAGAAAGGTGAACTCTTTATACATATCCTGACACGTAGGGATTTAGGAGTCATGAGAGTGCAACCATTCGCATCTGTGAATCACGGAAATTGGTTGTTGGGAAGGAACCTTAAATCTTGTGTTTTGGACATCCTTGGAAGAAACCATTTCTTAAGTTCTTAGAGGAAATTCAAAGAAAAAGCAACACTGAAATCTTATGCTGCCCTGAAGATTGGCAGACTGAGGGTAATAGTGTCCAAAGCTGATGGGAGCATGGGTGGGCATCTGGTAAGACAGCTGTTTGTGCCTGTCAACATTTTACATGGGCCCTCTTTTGTGCAATCTCTACAATATGCCTATATCCAATGGGTCTCTGTGAATAGATGTCATTACTCAGTGCGTAAGGAAGGTAAGAATAAGAGGCAACACAGATGTCCTTCAATTATTGGAGTGACTAAATGGTGAGAATAAGCTATAAGCACCAAAAAGCCCTATGTACATTTTGCACACACACATGCGCACACACACATATACACACAAAACCCACACATATACACAGACCTACATACACACACAGACACATACATACACACACATACACACACAGACATACATACACAGACACATACATACACAGACAGACGGACAGACATACATACGCAGAGACACATATTCACTTACATACATACATGCACACTTGCATGCACATACACACAGAGACACACAGACATGAACATATGTACACACACACACACACATCTATAGATTTTATATATTATACACTTTGAATGGGGTAAATGCCCAGATATTACTATAGAATGATATTTCCCCTTTTTGTTTTGTTTTTGTGAGCAAAAGACAAGGCATGGTGTACGCACACAAGCT
Source organism: Mus musculus (assembly GCF_000001635.26). Classification (NCBI taxonomy): domain Eukaryota; kingdom Metazoa; phylum Chordata; class Mammalia; order Rodentia; family Muridae; genus Mus; species Mus musculus. The sequence goes on along the minus strand of NC_000074.6, from coordinate 118,567,608 downwards.
TTCTGCCACAGAGACACACCCTGAGGCTATTATCACATCTCTGAGAAAGTCATGTAGTACTCATGAGAAAAAGTATAAAGATAACCATCACATGGCATGGAATGCATGAGAGAGAGAGAGAGAGAGAGAGAGGGAGAGAGAGAGAGAGAGAGAGAGAGTGAGTGAGTGTGTGAGTGTGTGTGTGTGTGTGTGAGAGAGAGAGAGAGAGAGAGAGAGAGAGAGAGAGAGAGAGAGAGAGAGAGAGATGGTCCTTGGCATAGTGCCCAGGAGTCAATAATGAATAAGAAGTAAAAAATGTTATTAAACCCTCAGCTAGGCAATATTGCTTATAGTCTTTATACCTAATATAATGACCTCTCTTTTAAAGCTGCTTAATAACAATTGGCACTCTTGGTGCCCAGTGCCCTGTTTGTTGCACCCAGAGAGTAGCCCCATCTACACAAGTGGTCTACCCCTTGCTCATGTGTGTGTGACTGAAGCTCTGCTGTGAACCAGGCAGGGAGCATGTGCCGAGGGCTGGCTGATAGATAACGCAAGCATGGCATCTCACATGTTGGCACTAGACAAGGGTCAGCGAGGCATCCAGATGATGAGAGGCAGTGTGGCAAGGGATGGTGGGAAACATGCTATTCTATGAAAGTACCAGGAGGGAGAATTGTCCAGGTATTTCTAACCTAATATTTAAAACAAATTAGGAGTTCCCCAACACAGACAGCAGGGAGGGGGTTGCAAAGAAATAGATGGACGTGAAGGATTCCCCTCCCCATCTATCTTGTATCTTTCCAACACCTGGTCGCTATGGAGATGGTCAGCCAAGGTCACAAACTCAGGACCTGGGATTCAGAACTATACTGTTCATCATTTTTTATAGTAGTTGCAACCAAAATACACATGGCCTGCCAAGCCCACACAATTTAATAGCTGATCTGTTAAAAAAAAAAAAAAAAAGGGCAGGTCAACAACTTATGACCTCATGCAAAATATCCATTCACCCCACAGAGGTCTGCATGGTAATTAAAGTGATTCATTCTTGGAGTTTCAGCTTCTGTCCCTGCCTGCCTTCTGGAATTGCACCGCCTCCCTGCAGGTCAGCTCTGCCCCTCAGAGGCTCTGGGAACACTTTTTCAAGTCTGTTAAATGTTCTGAAATAGTGAAACTCAGACCTAACAAATGAACCTTGGCAAACAGAATGTTTCAAAGGAGACAAGCATGGCTGTTAGGTAGCCCCGAGCCTGAATCTGCTGCAGCAGTGTCCCAGGCCCCAAGGCAGAGAGAGGACAGGAGCCAGCTGTGGCTGGCCAGCTAAGGTCATAAACTCAGGACTCAGGCCAGGTCTGGCTCCTTGATGGGATTTTTCTCTCTAATACAGAGCAAGTATAATGTCTCCATGTTGGGAGGCGTGTTCTGAGTACTTGGCCAAACATTCATTCCAAATTCCTTCTCCCAACCTGCTTCCCTCATAATGGCTAGGGATGTAAATACAGGACCAACCTCTAGTGCAGTCCATGACACCATGTGACTTGTCTGACCAATAGGAGTTAAGCAGATGTCTATTCCGTGGTTCCAGGGCGAATGGTGGCTGGTAGAAGACTGACACTGTCCTCTGTCCTTGAATATGGACAGTGGCTGATGTTCAGCTCTGCTTGTTAAACAACCAGACCCAGTAATGCTGAGCCTACGTCACAGCCTGCAGTTATTCTTAAGAACAATGTCACTCTGATTCTGTGTGACCAACACTGGGCATGCTCTGAGTAGACCCCTAGCATTCTGAGCCCTTTCTCTATTTCTCCCTGTCTCTTCTGCTCGATGGGGAGGTAGCAGCTGATGCTACTGCAGGCTGGTAGAGGTACCTGCACTCATGTCCTAGTTTGCTTCTGTGGTGCTGGGATTAAAATATTCACAAAAGCAACTTGGGAGGGAAAGGGTTTATTTGGCGTATAGATTAAAGTCGACCTTCCTGGGAAACTAACGTGGACATTCAAGGCAGGAACCTAGAGAAAGGAACTGAAGCAGAGACCATAGAGTAATACCGTTTACTGGCTTGCTTCCTCTGGCCAGCTCAGTTACCTTTCTTATATAGCCAAGGCCCACCTGCCAAAGACGATACTGCCCACAGTGGGCTGGACCCTCCCGTAATTAGTAATCAAGGAAATGCCCTACAGACAAGTCCACTGGCCATCCATTGGCAATTCTTCCAACCTCTTACTACCTGTGCCAAGTTGACAAACAGCCAACCATGACACCACACAGGGGCAGGCCTTCTTGGTGAGTTCTGCTTTCTCCTACAAGAGGAATCACATAGCACTGAGCTGGTACCTGCTAATGAGGAAAGGCCAGGTCTCTCGTGAGACTTAAAGGATAAAAATGGCTGGGATCCACTCACTTGAGCAATCAGACCATCTTGGTCACACGGTTCCAAGTCTCCTGGGAAGATTTTATGGAGAAAAGGAATGTCTTTTCTTTTTTTTAAATTTTTATTTATTTTATTTTGCTTTCAGATATGCATCAGTGAGCCACAACTAAGTGCCTTAAAAAGAATTATCAGCTTAAAAGGGGGGAGTAACTAAGTTACAGAGGATAACTGGGACGGTTCGTTCCTAATAAAATTCTAAACCCTAGCCACACCCATTACTCAATGTTTTTACACCATGCTTATGCTATTTATAATTTGGGTCTGCTTTCTGAGAAGTGCTGGCCACAGTGATGGAGAAGAGGCAGTGCCACCAGGCAGGAGACCTTCCGTTTAGCTCTGGTAATGGCAACACCTGCTTCCCCATGCTTGCCTTAAAAGCACTAAAAGCAGGTAGCTGGTGGCTTTTCTTATGGCTCTCGGATAACCTCAGGACCCAATTGACAACACAGATGGGAAGTCACAGACCTGAGTAATGAGGTGGTGTCACAGACACGGAAATCACAAATACCTAGCAGCCCGGAAGGTTCTGGGATGCCACAACCAGTACCTGAGCAAATATTCTCTTCTAGTATTTTTTCCCCTTTAAAGTCTTTGGGTTAGTGGATGGGTTTTATCCTAAATCTAAATGCCCATTTTGTTTATAAATATTGTGTTTTAAGAGTTAGGGCGAAAGGGAAGCATTTAGAGGAGGGAATCTTTATACGGACTGAATAACAAGGGAGCAGTTCTCATACTGTAATCTGACACCTAGAAATTAAGCCTTTGGACTGCTGTCTTTTCTTGCTAACATCCAGCGCATAGTTTCTCAGTCACCTCTTTCATGGCTGTGGTAAATTATCTGTCAGAGGCAACTCGAGGAAGGAAGGGTTTGCTTGGACTCACTGCTAGAGGTTAAGTCTGTCATGGAAGAGAAGGAATGATGGTGGGAACCGGAAGCAGCTAGTCACGTGGCACCTGGTCATGTGGTGCTCGGTCACGTGGCACCTGTGGTCAGGAAGCAGGGAGACTCTTAGAACTGGTGCTCAGTTTGGTTTCTCCTTGTCATTTAGCCCAGGATCCTGCCCTCCTCAATTCAGTCTTTCTGAAAGCACCCTCAGAGATACAGGGGACTGTTTCCATGGTGATTTAAAATCACATCAAGTTGACAAAAGAGATGAGCTACCACAAGTGTCTTGTTACAACAATGTGGCATCTAATCATTTTTTTCTAGAAATATCTTATTGGATCGGATATCCTCCATCAAGTTTGATTGTATAATAAGAAACTCGGGTTCATGACTCATTTTCCCATTAAGGGTTTTTAGAAGCTCTGAGAAGCTCATTCCTACACACACACACACACACACACACACACACACACACACGCATCGAGGGAACTCTGCTTGTGAGACCCACACTATGATGGCAATCATTTGTAGTGTTAGGGGTGGTGGAAACGCATCTCTGACCCAGATATGTTTTGCTTCAGTACTAACAAGCAACCACATCAAATGTGATTGATATGGACAGTGCATATACACCGTAGGAAACAAATGAAGAAAGGAAGCAAGGTAGGTGGGAGAGAGTGAGTGACATCCAGTCACCAGCAATGCCCCCACACAGGCTTGGCTCTTCGGGTGCTTGCAGCTTTCCTCCTTGAATGTCCGTGGCTGCCCTGTGGACATTCATAGGGTTGAGGACATAGTCTTAGCAAAGGACAAGGCTCAACACGAGTGTCCAGATGACCAGTGCACTGTACTCAGGCTCAAGCTCCACAGTCATGTGGCTTCACACAGCAAGCAAGGATTCTACTCTGAACACCTCACAGATGAACTTGTAAGCCCCCTTCATCTACGTAACAAATGGTCCGTAAACCCTCACTCTGCTCTAGACACTGAGGAGTGTGGGGTGCCCTCTCTCTTTGGGATGGGCACTTTGATCCTCTCTTTTAGACCCAATGAAACAGGAACTGGAGGAGTAGCTAAACAAAGGCTAGGTATATACTTAGTGGTAGAGAGCACACTGGCTTGGCATGTATAAGATACTGGGTTTGAAACCCAGAACCCTGAATATCTGTAGCTTACCAGAGATCTTCTTATCCTCTTAGGCACATGATGAGATTATTATTGAACCTCCCACAGGTCTGGTCCATGGATTGTGCACAGATATGATGCCCAAACTTGCAGGACAAAAATCACAAGGTCTCTCCTCCATTGGAGCTTCTTTCAAGGACAAGCATTAAGCACTAAGCAATTCACTACGTGATAGAAACTTACCTGTTAGAGCAGCATACATAAATCATATGTAAATGTGTGCAGCTAGCACGGGGTAAGGCCAGGATTTGGGTCCAAATCTGATAACTTTGGAGCTCATGAACCAGGAATGGGACAACACCACATGTATTTGCTTGTGGGCCCTACCCTCTGGTATGATAGAATCTGTCCATTTTCCCCTTGGTCCCACAGCCCCTCAGGCTCCTTCTTTCCTTTATCAGTTACTTGTGTGGGACAGTTATTCAGCCTGATATAATTCAATTTGTCAGTGTCTATATTAAAGTGAAGTGTAGAAAAGCAAAAGAGGAGATCAATCAATATCAACAAGATTGACAGATCTTGGCTAAGCTAACAGAGATGGCAGGGAGGGGTGTAGACCATCAATTAATAGCTGCAAACAGAGCTGAGCAAGATGGCAGAGAAGGGTGTAGACCATCAAGTTAATAACTGCAAACAGGGAACACTACTGCTGATTTTACAGGAATGGGAAGGACTATGTGGGAATATTATGAATGACTACATGCTACCAAACTAGACAATTCAGAGGAACTAAACAAATTGCTATGAAAGCACAAATTCCAAACTGACTCAAGAGGAGCCTAAAACTTCCAGTAGCCCCAAACAACAAAGAAACAGAAAAATCACAAGTAACATCACATCAGTAATTCAAAAATATTTTCAGAAAATAAAATCCAGACTAGTAGAATTTCTCTAGGGAATTTTTATCACGGATTTTTAAAGGATAATTAAAAAAATTTTTTTTACAAAATGTTAAGAAAAAATACTATTATTTTGCAAATTCTTCCTCCCTCCCCATAGAGTGAACACTTCCCAACACGGTTTATATGATTATTGGTAGCAAAATCATATAAAGCTGTCTAAAGGGAGCTGGGTGCTGTCACTAAAGTACTTGGAAGATTGAAGGCCCCTAGGATTCTCCCCAGAGAGTTCAGGCCAGGTTGGACCAGGTAGTAAGGGATCTTGTCTCACACAACAAGAAAACAAACAAACAAACAAACAAACAAACAAAAAATGAAGAAAGATAGCAGTAACAACATGACCTAGAAGTTCACTAGACCCTCAATTACATAAACAAACATTCAATCACACCCAACTCCGGCCTCTTCTTTGCCCTTATAACATACACACATCTCTGGACTTCAGCCATTTGAACTGGGTTCTATCCCTAGTGATGCCAGACACCTTCACTAACATCTGGATCCTGACAATCTCCTCACATCCCCTGTTTGCCCTGGTTTCACCCTCATCCTCTTAGAATCTTTCGACTGTTGGATTCCACCTGGCATTTGAGCAGGGACTCCTCTGTCTTGTTTGCCAGCATCTTCCTGGAGTCTAGCACACGATATTTGCAGAGTGAGCAAAGACCACTGGATAACAAGCAGATGGTCACGTTAGGACGAACGGCTGCATGTGCTCAGAAATGAGCTGAGGCTGGGGATTGGCTTCACTGGGCTACAAGCTTTCAGAAACTACCTTTTCTATGTCAAAAAAAAAAAAAAAAAAAAAAAAAGAAAAGAAAAGAAAAGAAAAAGAAAAAAGAGAAGAAAAGAAAAAAGAAAAAAGAAAAAAGAAAAAAAAAAGGCAGCCAGGTCCATCTTCTTTCTCCTCACACTTCTCTTCTCCACGATGCCACAGGAATTACAGAAACTGTTGCTAGATCCTAAGTACAGGGCTCCGTGGCATCTCTGTGAGCAGTAATTCATCCGCTCCTATGAGGGGGATTTGCTTCAATCAATAATAGCATGTACTTTTATCATCTTCTCAAGCATCCCAGGCCCCCATTTTCTCCTATTTATATTTGTTCAAACCTTTTACAGGGTGATGATTATTCCCTTTGATCATAGAAATGGAAGTACCCTGAGACTGCGCAGGCTGGCATTCATGCTCCCACTTCTACCAGGGCTCTGCCCGCCTGCCTGCCAGCACGTTGATCTCCCTGCAATTGCTGGCACAAACCTCTCTCCCCTTTCTTTGGCTCATTTGAAGTTGGTTATTGTCAGGAAACTTTAGGTCCCTGTATGATCATGGAGGTTATGGCCCTTATGGATACACCTGTTTATTTTAGATGCTCTTTCCCACTGAGTTTATCAGAGAAGTTCACATTTATCACTATATGCTTCACTGAGACTTCCCCTCCCTCTCCCATCCCCCTTCCCTCCCCCTCCCTCCCTCCTCTTTCCTTTTCCTTGCCCTTTTGCTTCCCATTTCTTCCCTCCTTCTCTCTGCTCTTCCTTCCCCTTTTCTCAACAGCTACAGGTTTCCAAGATCACATAACTAGGTTCCCCCCCCTTTAGATTCCTTTCTGGGCTTTTTGCTTGTTCAGTTGTTTCTGTTCATGTCTATACACTGACACTGGGGTTCTCTTTCCTTCTCCTACCAAAGACACCCACCTGGTTCTACACAAGAGGACCTTCTGTTAGAGTCCCTCACCAAGACCAGCAAAGTCCTTCTTCCCATTCCCTAGTCCTCAGACTCCAAGGGACTTTTGGCCCCTTGCTTAGCGCCAGAATAGCCTCTTCCTCCCTCTTGCCTGTGACCATTGTCTCACCATTTCCTTTCTCTGAAGACAGCAGCAGGTTTGGTTTTCCTTCTGCTTAGACCCTATTTCCTATGAGCCTTTGGTTTGTGTCAGTTCCTTCCACTTAGACCACATTTGCCATAAGCCATTGTGTCATGTCAGTTCAAAAACCAGACACGTATGCCTTTATCTCTCCTCTTGGGTGTGGCAGCAGTCACTTTACAATGTACTTGAGTCTGGACTTGGGAAGAGTTTACTTTTGTTAGGGTGTCAAGGATTCCTACATAACACAGCTGACCTGTTTGATTTTATTTAAGAACGTCTTAAATGCATTATATAAACAGACAGGGACATACATTCTGGAAATTCTACTTTTCTCCCCCTCCCAGTGGGGAATATTCTTTAGAGCTCTTGATTTCTTACTTTGAAACTGAAATGAAGACATATGATAATAAACTCGGTGTGGTGGTACACATCTATAATCCCAGCACGCAGAAGCTGACGCAAGCTATTGCAAGCTTGAGGGAGCCCTGAACTACACAGCTCCAGGCCAGCCTACATAGTCAGCTTCTGTCTGAAAAGAATGAAAAATAGCAATGGAAATTTTCAATAGATTAATAAAACTGCTCTCACCATCCTGCAGGCCAGACATCACATAGGCGGTGTATATATAACCATATCTATGTGTATAAACCATCAGACATGTAACATACTCTTTCCAATATATGAATTATGAATATAGCTGAAACTCTTACTTACTGCAGTGGCTTAGCAAAGCCTGTGGGACAGCTCATACCTACTCTCCCTTTTGTGCGCTGAATTCCAGTCTGTCTATGGTAGGTAACAAATTAGATTCATTCTGTTGCTCTAAACTTTAGATTCCTGGTATTTATTTTCCATGGGATAAATGGGCATGCCATCCAGCCATGTTCAAATGCCTCTAGATGGCATCTTAAATATGAATATTTTAAACTTTTGAAAATATTAAATTTTTAGACAAGTGGTGGTAGTGCACATCTTTCATCCCAGCACCCAGGAGGTAGAGGCAGGTGGAGTTCTATGAGTTCAAGGACAGCTGCTTTGTCTACAGAGGGAGTTCCAGAACAGTCAAGGCTACACAGAGAAACTGTCTTGAAAAACAAAGAAAACAAATTATTGAGGATTTTAAAACTTAAAAAAATAAATTATTAAAACACAGTCAAAAGCCTTCTGCTCAACAATGCTTTGAATGTGTCTTCTTAAAAGAGTGGACATAAAAATAAATAAATAAATAAATAAATAAATAAATAAATAAATAAATAATAAAAATAAAAGAGTGGACAGATCTTCACTATAATTCAAGACACTGTCATGAACCTGTTTCCCCCTGAGCTGACATACTTGTTAAGAAACAGAATGAGACATACTGGGTTTTCAAAGATTTATTGTTATTACTTTTAAATGTGTGTGTGTGTGTTCACATGAACAGAAGTGCACACACAAGGCTAGAGACATACCCTAGAGCTAAAGTGACAGATGGTTGTCAGCCACCCTATACGGGCACTGAGAGTCAAACTTAACTCAAAGGTGCAAGAGCTGTACATGTTTTTAAAGACTGGGCCATTTCTCTGGACCCCAATTATTTTTAAGCCCCCTTCCTCTTTCTGAGACAAGGTCACCCTCTGGTACGAAGCACATCAAGTTTGGTAGACTGACTGGCCAGAGGACTCCAAGGATTAGACACTTACTCCACACCTCCATATTGCTGGGACTTGATGCTGTACCACCACACTGGGCTTTTCCTCAGGGGTTCTGCTGATTGAGAAAGGAATCACCAAGCATACGTGACAAGATCTTTTCCCATCCAAAGTCATCTCCCAAGCTTGGGGACAGCTTTATAAGGAGCTACAAAGCCATGACATCTGGAGTGGGCAATCTTCAAACTTCACTCCTTCAGAAGTGTCACCTTGGGATATGTGGCAGACTGGGCTGCCGTTCTGAGACCCAGGAAAGCCCTCTGGTCGGACAAGATGTTTTAGATGCCAGACACGCTTCCTCCCTACCCATGGCCTGGCAGGGGAGATTTTTCACCAGTGACTCCTGCTCCCTCAGGCCTCAGTATTTCAGCCCAGACTCAAACGACCAGTGTATATCACTTTGATCAGTTTGTAAAGCACTCTGACATCTTTGGGCAGGAAGCCGTTAAAGAAAGATACCTTCGTTACGGTTTACAAAACCATTTCCACGATATGTTGGTTCAGCCCTTTGAGTAGAGTTCAAAGACAGAAGCAGGTTAAAAAAAAAAAAAAACATTCTGAGAAACACCGCTACAGAGGGACATTCTCCCTGTAATCGGAGGGCATGCTTCAGTCTGTCACATTAGACAACCCTGATGTTAAGTCTGTGCCCTAACACTATCTTAATTGACCATAAAAAAGGACAATTGAAAACACAGGGTTTGATCCGCACCTACACAACACTGCCACAATCACCAGCAAATTAGGCCATTTCGCACTGAGCATCCTGTCAGAGTGCTGCTTAAGCTGTCTCAGGGTGACATTTCATCATCCCATTTCCGAAGAGCAACAGGCTATTAAGTGAATTAGGAGTCAGTGTAAATTTCCACCATTACACCTGTGTAAAAACTTAACATATACTTCTGTTCACTATCCCTGAGAAGTGCTGTGCTGGGATGCCTATGTATATTTTTCAAACTTTTTCAGCAGGACCGGCTGGTGGTCAGGGAGACCTCTTGGCATCATCAGAGTTAATGATATTACAGCTACCTAGTTAAACTAACTTGGAGAGTCTGATGGATGAGCTGCAGGGGTGACTCTGGAGAGTCCCTGCTTCTCCCCTCTCTCAGAAGCACACACACACACAGAGTGGCGTTTCATCTCCTTAACTAGCAACCATGCCAAGATGCTTATCTGCATAGCCCCACTCAGGATTCAGCAGACAGATGGTTCACCTTCTATTTTTTGGACACTTTATAACTGTAAGTATATTGATCTGCAGTTTCCTTTAGCAATTTAATACTGTTATAGATACTGTGAAGTTTTCTGGGTTGTTCAGAGAATGTTACTTGTACGTCTGTTATTTCAGGGCTGACCACTTGGTGCTGAATAACAAATCTGGGAGCTCTTCCTGGGGGCAGACTATTGCTCACACTCTCAGCAATCTTTATCTTGCTCTAGGATTAAGGATGCGTGAGATTCCCCCCCTCCCATGGCAGCATGGCTGTTGGTATAGCCCTTGTTCAGGTCTTCTTTAGGCATCCGTGTTGGCGAGGAGATTTCACTGATGCAGCTTTTCCGACATTTCGAGATGAGTTCTCATAGGAAGCCTCCTGCTCCTTGACTCTTAAAATCTTTCTGCCACCTCTTTTACTATGATCCCTTAGCCTTTAGGTGCAGGAATTGGCAGCTACTTGGGCCAATAAGGTGAAGGATCTTGGTGGAGAACCTACACCCACCATTTTACTAAAAAGGCACCATTCCTTAACGACATCCTAAATATTTATCCTACACCTGCTGCTAAGTATAGATCTTTCTCATCAGGGAGAAAACCTCCTTGCAACAGATGCTTCCCATTCTCATCCAGCCTCTTGGCTTCGGCAGCTTTCTCTGGGCGCCCTTTGGGTATACTTCCTTGGCTGACAAAATGCGGCTTGTCAAGGACTAGATTCCTCTGGAGGAAAACAACGTCAGCAAGAGTCACAGCAAGAACGCTAGCAGGCAGGTGAGCTGAGGACAGAATGACCAACGTCGCAATAATGAACTGGGCCACAGTGGACTGACTGCCTGCACGTGCCAAAACTCTAAGCACCTATTCTGTGTCCCCTGGAAAACGGAGGTCATAGCATTATAAAGCTAATGTCATCTTTCTGCAGACAGCCAGGACGAAGGTTGCATGGGGGGGGGGGCACTGGGGAGCCCACTGAGTGTTGAACACGCTCACTGTTAGTAATGAGTGGGTCATCATGGCAAGGTGCCTGCTGTAGGATGGTGGTGCTATGTAGAAGTCAGCTCTAGAATGCAATGGAAACCCAGTCCAGGCAATAAGGAAGCAATGGCTTCCTCTTTCCCAGCTCTGTATCCTGCCCAACCTACACCATCTTCACAAGTTCTGCTTTGATCCTCTAATGTCTGCTTTTCTAGACTTGGAACCCAAACTGACAGCAACCCCTGGCTGGAATGACTCTGAGCTTGGTCCTTAGTAATTATTCAAGGGTTAAGCCCCAGCTGTTTCCCTGCTTACTATCTCACCAGCAATACCAGTGTGACTAGCTAGTCCATTTGATTCCCCACCCCCACCCCCAGGACCTTCTCATCGACTTACCTAGCCCACATAGCTCACAAATACCTCATGGTCTTCGGACCACTGTCTCCAGATCTGACTTTTAGTCGAACTTTCTACATTCTAACTTCTTATAGGTCAAATTAAAAGGAATTACAGATTGAGTGTGGGCTCAGGGTTTCTATCCATGACCACCCATGAGTCTCTTGCTTCTAGGCCATGGGTGCTAGTATTGCATCATGGTAGAAGGATGTGGTGGAGCAAATCTCATCTCATGGTGACCAGAGAGCACAGAGCATTAAAGGGAGGGTCAATAAAAAGATGTAGTCATTCTCAAGAGCATACCATGGTCTGCATTGGGTTGTCCAGGGTGGGAAGGTTCACCTTAAGGCTGAGTGGCACCATCCCATTGGCTGGGGTCCTGGGATGATTAGAAAGGAGAAGATGAGCTGAGTACCAGCATGCATCTCTCTGTTTCCTGACTGTGGATGCCATGGCCAGCTGCCCACTGCTCCCGCTGCCATGATTTTCCCACATATTGGACTTCCCTCAAACCATGAGTCAAAATACAGCCTTCCTTAGAGGCTTTGTCTGTTTCATTTTGTTTTTGACAAGCATTTTGACTCAATAACAGCAAGAGGAGTAACTTTCTTCTGAGAGTTTCCACAATATCTCCATGGCGAATTATGGATCACTATTGAGTAAAATCGTGAATTAATTGATGGGCTGATTCCAATTCATATTCTACTCAAGAATTGGTCCATTTGGGAATTCCTGGAAGTCCCATGTCATAATACTACTGTGTTGTGGACCAAGAGTTAACCTTTGAGGATAGACATTTCAAATTGAAACCTAAGCTAAGACAGTGATTCCTTCCTTCAACACACACAAGAGCCATCACCTCCTCACACCACCCAGAAGCCTGTGCCTTAATTTATCCCCCAATGGCTTCTGCACTACATGTGTCTTCAATAATGTTCACCCAGCCAGCCTCATGTGTGCCCTTTGATCCACACGACTAGCCAGTCTGTGGGCATCATTCACAACAGGCTCTAGTACCTGTGGCCTGGATGGTTCCATTTTTTGTATCCATTGTAGTCGAGCCAGAGAACCAGACAACAATCCAGATCTGGCAAAGGGGGGAATCTCAACCCTAAACCTATGGCTGAAAGAACACAGGCAGCTGTGTGTGTGCCCACACCTGCTCTGGTTAGCCAGCTGTTCCTGGAGCCCCTTACATCTCTACGTGGAATTTCTCTCTGTGGTAGGTTTACCCTCTGCCCTGTGGAATAACGTGTCGGAAAACACTGTTTAGATCCCACTTGAATACTCTTTAAAATTCAGAATTCCATTTCTATCTACTTCCTACAAATGTAAAACTCCCGATTAAATCAACATTTACTCTGAGGGTCTTACTCCTCAGTTCAGATGATGGGATTGCCAATCTCATATGTTTGATTAAGGACTAAATACAGACTTTATAACATTGAGACAACAAACATGAAGAGAGACAGCTTTTAGACAGCACTCTCCTTATTTACAATAATAGAATACACAAATTATGGCTTTCCTCTTCCCAAGGGTCAGTGGAGTAAACTCAGCTAACGGTATTCTAATCAAATTATTTTCTGTACATCGCTATATCTCTTATTAATCACTTATTCTTTTAAAGAAGTGTTTTGACCAAGAAGAGCATTTTATTCTACAGCAAAGGGCCCCACTGTTTAAGAAGTTGGTCTATCTATATTCATTCATGCATAATTTAATAAGTGTCTGCGCTCCGTTTGTGCATTCATTGTGGAGCCTTATACATGTTTTAGGCTGTAATGGGCTAGGGGGATTTAGTTGGGTCAGATTTAGTTTCTGCAAACTGGAATGGAATGTTTCGCTAATGCCAAGTTCTAGTAGTCATTTAAACAAATAAAATAGACAACCCCCAGAAAGGAACTCCTTGACACAAGGAGGCCATGCTGGGATAAGGCTCAGAGGGATACAGGGAAGAGATAGAAGGGGATGATAGAGGCTGCTTCCACACATGGCCATAGCAATTGCAGGATGGGGCCCTGAGAGGGCAGAGACAGCTTCTGATTCAAGGCAGAAAGAACTGGGGCTCTGACACTCCGCTGGGGGAGCTGCTTAGAACAGGGTTAAACATGAGTTGCTTATGAGGAATGAAGTCTGACTGCCTGCACAGAGAGTCCACAGTTCTGTGGCCATGGAAGGACCTAAAAATTGAGGTAGGTCAAGGGAGTGTCAGCTCAGGGTCAGTTTATCATAGGGTTGTTGAGAGTGTTTAAAACCAAAAGTTAGGATTCTAAGCCAAGAGCTGAGCCATAGACCTGATGTTCAGTGGGTCTTTAGAAGAAGTCGCCATCCCCAGATGTCCACATTTTGGGGCTCTGTCTGGATCGGGGGTCTGGGTGATGCTAGTTTGATTTTTCAGACACTCTTCCCACCTGTTTAGGCTAGCTCGTTCATTTCCAGTCATCATCTTCAGGGCAGGCAGAACAGGCTCTGGGTTCTTTCCATTTTACCGATGGACACAGTGTCAGAAGGAGCACCTTCAGGATTGCACAGCAACCAATTCAAGAGTCAGCCCATGGGGAGCTACCCGGGGGTGGAGGGCACTGTGTTCTCTAACAGGTGGAGATGGGATACGTTGGACGCTGTTATGTACCAGCAGCTGGAGGTGAGGAAGGAGGTGGGATGAAAGGCAATTTGATGATAAAGTGATTATAGTGGGCTGGGGTGATTGACAGCTCCCAGGTTTTACTATGTACTACTGTGGACAGAAGTTGCATTTCCTCACAAATCTCATCTTGCTCCACACCCCAAGTGAGATGTCTGAATGAAGGGGAGTTGGGTGGAATGTCAGCCTTCAACAAAGCTATAGCATTAAGTTATAGAGCTCTCAGCTCTGCATTGCCTCTGGCTGCCTGCTTATCACTCACAAAGGGTCTTTCCACTATACTGGGAGCATCAGGCCAGAGGCTAGAGGCTGGCTTATTGTAGGCCACCAGCCCTGAGTCCTCATTCCTTATGCATGTTTGCCCTGCTCCTAACTTCCGGGGGAGGGCATTGCCTCCCTGAACAAACCGCTCACCCCACTCACTGCCTCACAGGATGAAGGTCAGAGCAGGCAAACTCATTAGCTCTGAGTCTTGCAGCATCCTAAGCCTTCTGGATAGGAATGGGCACACCCCCTCCTTGCTAAAAGAGGTAGCGGGCTTTTCAAAATCACGTTCTCTGATTTTGGATCTCCCAACCCCAAAGGTAGACCTTTCTCCCAGGGTGAATTATGCTGGACATGCACAAAGACTAGGGCTGATGTAGTCATGTGACCTCCAATAAGCAGCACCCAACAACAGGGCAACCTGGTTAGTGGTTTGAGACTCGGAGCCCGGGAGGCTTTCCTAAGCCAGAATGAATTTTCCAGCAGGGATTATCCTTCAGATTGGAGTTTAATGAAACAATCGCTAACACCGGAGGCTTATGCAGAAGAACTGGCAGACTCCAGGGAGACCCGGGCTCGTCTGGGGAAGATATTTACCTAATAAACCATGAATAAATAATAGAGCGTCTAAGTCAAGAGATGCAGAGGACAAAGGCGGGTGGGGGGGCGGCTGGGTAAGGCTTTAAAAGCTAAATCGTGTCTTGCCGTTGTGCTGCAAACCATTGCTGTAGGAACACAGTCACGGGTGCAGGCAAAAGCGTCCATGAAGCTGCTCGTGGCTCTGGGTGTGAGCTGTATTAGATGAGGTTATGTCATGACAGCAACATCCCAGTCAATGATGCTTCTTGCTTCTTGCTGCCCCCTCTCTTTCTGTATCTGTGTGCGTGTGTGTCTATGCACACACACAAGTATGCATGCGTGAATGCATGAGTGTGTGTGTATGTGTGTGTGGTCATGTGTACACTGGATACATGTTACTTTGAACAAGGCTTGTGGATGATACATGCCAGTGTCTTCCTTAGTCATTTTCAACCTTATTCGTTTAGACAAGATCTTTGATTGAACTCAGAACTCACTCATTCAGCCAGGCCAGCTGACCAGAAAGCTATGGAGATCCCTGGATTTGCCTTCCCAGAACTAGGATTACAGATGTGCACCATAGCTTGGCTTTTTTTTTTTTTATGTGGGTGTTGATGATCTAAACTCGGGTTGTCCCGCTTAAAATGTGGCAAGTGCTTTACTGACTGAGCCATCTCTTTATCTCCGAAGGGTTCAATCCTTGCCTGTGCTTTCTGCTCCAAGAATGGTATTACCAGATTTGTGACTCTCACAAGCACTGAGGGGACGAGAGGACAAGGATGTCAGCATCTTATCAGATGGGAAGAGAGGGTTGGAGAACTGAACCCCATATTCCAGCTGTAGTTTAGAAATGGCATGTGCTACTTGCCTATACATGTCCAAAGTCAGTCCCAGAACTTGGACCTGCTAGCCTCAAGGAGATAGGAAATGTAGTCCCCTGAGGTCAGAGAGAAGGAAAAACCCCATTATTAGGTGGGGGGCACTGCTTACTGGCTTGCTTTGCATAACCTGTTCAACTTGATTCCTTAAATGGCCTGGGAACCACCTGCCCAGAGCTGGCACC
Organism: Mus musculus; assembly: GCF_000001635.26. Taxonomy (NCBI): domain Eukaryota; kingdom Metazoa; phylum Chordata; class Mammalia; order Rodentia; family Muridae; genus Mus; species Mus musculus. The sequence continues at coordinate 118,551,532 of NC_000074.6, read as the reverse complement.
AATCACAGTGGGCTGGGCTCTCCCATCAATCAGTAATCAAGAAAATGTCCCACAGATGCATCCATCAGCCAGTCTGATGGAGGCCATTCCTAAATCTATGGTGACTTCCTCTCAGGTGACTCTAGTTGGTGTCAAGCTGACAAAAATCTACCCAGGACCAGCATATGCTTGAAGAATCCAAGTACATGGACACCTGGTGAAGAAAAATTATAGAGATGACTTGTAGATTACTAGTTGCTAGGAGCGAGGAGGAAACAGGAGCTTGGGATGAAACCATTTAGGGCAATGTGACAGAGTCTGATGATGTAACTGCATACATGGAGTATCAGTTATTTTCCTCATTGCTGTGGTCAAGTCCTGATAGAAAAGTAGGGAAGGAAGCAGGTGTCTGGTGCACAGTTTGTGGGGGGACAGTCCATCACATCACCATTAAAATGGAAAAGGCACAGTAGCAGGAGTGTAAGGTAGAGCTGGTCACATTGGGTCCTCAATCAGGAAACAGAAATAAAACCTAGTGTCCAGCTCTCTTCCTTGTTTTCTCCCAATTGAGGACATCAGCCCATGGAGCAGAGAGCCCACATTTAGACTGAGTCTTCCCACCTCTGTTAATTCAGTCTATAAACTGTCTCACAAAAAAATGCCCAGAGATGTGTTTCTATGGTGATTCTAAGATCCACCAAGATGGCGACCAAAATGGCTACCAAGATGAACCATTCTGCAGAGTGTGCATTTGTCAAAATACACAGCACTGTAAAACATAGTGTGGGCCTTCCCATGAGCTGCAGAGTTTAGTTAATAGTTGCACATACAACTTTCATAGAAGCATCATGATAATGAATGATGTTGAGAGCAGCATGAGCCATGCAAAGGGGAGACAGAAGACATGGGTGCTCCACGATGCTCAATTTCCTGTGACCCTAAGATCTGCTCTGAGAAATGAAAGCACTTCATATCCTCCAAAGATGTATGGGGGAATCTGAGTTAAATAAGAACAGCTTGGAAAATGTGGATCATGGTTTGTTTTCAAAGGCACACCATCTTTACCATGGGGAAGAAATGTTCCAGGTCCTCGTGAACAGCATGTCAAAGATGAAGCATTTGTTTACGAGAAGTCGCACTCAGCGATGACCATGGCAAAACCTGCTGTGAGTGGGATCGCTGCTCTGACTGACTCCTTTCCCACACACTTCACTCAAAAGTAGCTGTTTTGGGAGTTCTTCCTCTAGTTCAAAACAGAAAATCAGCATGAGACAACATGGTTTTAATCTCACCTTGAACCTTTCTTCCTAGAATGGGAATGGAAGAATGGAGGAGGGATGGCGGGATAACACTGCAAGCATAGAGGGTTTACATTTTGTTTTTCCAGCTTAAAGAATATTCAATCTCTGGAATGGGATGTTAGTGCAGATAGGTGACAGATGAGGATGAGTAGGCTCTGGTCCTGGTGAGATTTTGACCAAAGAATCCTCCCTGTCAAAAATATTGATTCTTGGTCAATATAATAGATAGATATGGTTAAAAGGGTGCGTCTGGAATTTCTGAAACATTCTTCCAGAAATCTATCAGAGGACAAGCAGAGGGTTACAGACACAGGGAGCCACTGCAGAGTATCCCATCTTCTTTCAAACCATCACCTGCACATAGCCAACTCTGTTCCTTTTTGATTTGTTGGCTTAACTTCAATTCTAAGGAAAGCAATCCACAGAACACTAGGTAACCATCGTGGTTACTAAGTATGCAATCTGGCTTCTCCAAACGGAGATACAGTGACAGCACAAGCAGGCAGGCAAGCAGGCACGTTCACAAGCACATCAATAAAAACACATCGCAAAAAAAAAAAAAAAAAAAAAAAGGTAGGGTTGACGGACAAGGGCATGGGACATTTGTCGTTGAAAGTCTGGGGCACCTGAGTTATTCTTAGTGATTTCCAGATTCATCTCTTTTCCCACAAATGTCATAATTTTATTTTTCTTTACAGCTATATAAAATTCTATTGCAGATACCTTTCCCTTTCTTTCTCTACCTACCTACCTATCTTTCTTATTTATTTATTTATTTATTTATTGCATTTCACATTTTTGTTAGCCATTCCTTTGTTGTTGGACATCTAATCTGGTTCCATTCCCTTGCTTACCGTGAATAGAGTAACAGTGAACATGGATTTGCTCATATGTTTACGGTAGGATATTGCATCATACACATACACACACACACACACACACACACACAGAGAGAGAGAGAGAGAGAGAGAGAGAGAGAGAGAGAGAGAGAGAGAGAGAGAACAGTTGGAGAATATGGCTTAACCACATCACATAGCCAAGGATGATCATGCCGTCCCAATCCTCCTGCCTCTACCTCCCAAATGCTGAGACAGCAGGAGTATGCCTCCAGAGCTGATTTTTATGGTACCTAGTATTGAACGCAGTGCTAGCCACCCCTCGGATGAAGCTGTAGCAGAGGTGATATATGTGGTTGAATCCTCCATCCGTGAGTCCCACCATATACTGGATGTTTATAGAAACTACAGAGGCCCACAGCTCCCCTGAAGATTGTTGGCATGCATTTCAGGGACTCAGAAAGAAATTCCTAGGCAAGAGTCAAACTGTAGTAATTAGAGTCAGAGCCTGTAGAACACTGGAATGGTGGACGGAGCCAAGTTCAGCAAGTGCAAGGGCTGCTCTGTCCTCATGGGAAATTACAGTGCAGATGGAATGGTGACCTGCTAGACAAGTTGCCCAGCTGGTCTGAGCTGTTCTGGTCAACCCTGACTCCCAATTAAACATGTGCCCCTGCTGCACTGTGCCATGATCTGAAAGGAGACTTGAGAACCAGAGATGTAGGGCAAAGACCACAGTGTCTGTCTATGAACCTGTGACTTCACAGGACTGTGATCACTCACCTGTGCAACATCTGCCTCTTCCCAGGAATACCATGCCCTGCCTTCTCACAATGCATGGCACAGAACAAGGGCGTGACACAGAGCAATGGGACTGCAGATTCATGGGGGAAGCATTAATGGTAGAACCCAGAAGAAGATGCGACATTTCCTGACGAAAATAGAAAACCATTATTTTAACCTCTCTTTGAAGAGAGTATTAGAGACTAAACATAAAGCCACTTGTAATAGCTTTGGATGCCAACATGCCTGGAAGTACCAGCATTTTAAAAAGCCATTTACATTCTGTCTAAGCCTTACATGTATTGGGGTTAGATAACATTATGATTGACAAAGGTTTATGGTTATTATGAAAGATGCCAAGTTATATTTAGGTGGATTGTTTTTTCAAATCTCACTGTAATTGCTTGTCACCTTTGAAAATATCATAATTAACACAAGTTAATTTGTGTGCTTAAATATTTTAGTGGCAGGTTATAATTTTAATAGGAAAAAAATCAAGTTTGGAGGAAAACCACAGCATTCTATAACTTCCAGGAGAAAAGTGAGTGTTGTGTTGGGGGAGGGGAGGGGACAATAATGAAAAATATAGACAGAAGATGGGCAAAAGATAGACTATATGTATATAAATGAAGGATGGATTATTAATCAGTAATCAATAGATGAAATAGATAATAGAAAATAGATGATAGATAGAAGATAAAAATGAAGTTTGGAAGAAAATCACAAGATTTGATAGCACACACATATAGTTAGGCAGGTAGCAGCTAGAGAAGGAGAGAGAGAGGGAGAAAGAGGACGAATGGGCAGATGGATGGATGCTGGGCTTAGGAGTTGGTCCCAGCTATGAGGACTCCAAAATTCCACATCATCTCTTCACGCCTCTGCGTTGGTGTTTATGAAACAGAAACATTAAAGTGTACATTACTCTTCTAGTATAATTTCTGTTGCTGTGATAAAATACTCTAGCAAAAGCAACCCAGAGGAAAGGGAGTTTATTTTAGCTCACAATTAGAGGTTCTTGTCAATCATTGTGTGGAAATCAAAGAATCAGCCACATGAAGTAGCTGCATCACACCCACAGTTAGGAGCAGAGAGAAATGAACGCGTATCTCTCTGCCAAACTCACCTTCTCTCTGCTCCTGTGTATTCCAGGACACAACCAAAAGAATGGTTCTATCCACAGTGGATGGGGGCTTTCCATTTCAATGAACTTTAGACTATTCTCTATAGACACACCCATAGGCCAAGTATATCTAAACAGTCCTTTATGAAGACTCCCTTCACTAGGCTGTGTCAAGTTGACAATGAAAGCCAGATGCCAACCTCAACACTCTACTCTAAGGATCATTCAGACTTGTTCTTCTACAACCCCTATGCATGTGGTACACATTCAACTTCCTGCCATTAAAGAGAGAGAAAACACATGACCGTCGGGTTCCCAGTAGAACGTTCCCAGGGCAGAAGTGTCTTCCAATTAGCTTTGAAGATCAAAATGAGGGAGGAGCCAGGAGGGAGGAATGCTGAGACCATGAAGCACTGCTCCTGACTGGACAGTCTCCCACTACCTGATTTCCATCCCAGGGAAGGCAGACTGTGTGGGGATATAGTCCAGTCCACAGCTCTTAGAAGCTCCTGATTCCATGGGTAGGTGTGGAACCCCTGTCCAACAGAGGATCTGAGACAGAGTGTTTACCACAGATTCACACGCCTGTCCCAGCCTGTGCCCAGTGGGTTATCCAGCTCGCCAGTCGACAGAGACTCACACCTCTGACTCCATGCTTACAAAGCTAAGCTCTCATTACTCTGGAACTTGTTGAGGGATTGATAAGAAACAGCCTAGGAGAGATTTAGACAGTGCCAATATTATAGAAAGGACCCAACAGTTCCAGGCAAAGAGGGGTTGTGTTGATCCAATCTGCCTTTGTTTTGCAAGGACCTTCCAACTTATCCAAACTCCAGCCTTTCCCTGGTGGACTCTTCCAGCCTACTAGTGACAGTTCAGAGTGAACAGTCTCTTCCTCGCAGATCGCCCAAAGCCAGAATCTTCTGGCTTTTTTTCTCCCCTCTTCTCTCCTCTCCCTTCCTTTCCCTTTTTCCCTTCCTTTTCTTTTTCCTTCCTTTCCTCCCTCCCCCTTGCTTCTCTTCTTCTTCCCTTCCCCTTCCTCTCATCTTTCTTGGTTTGTTTTGACAGGGTTGGTCTCCCTGGATCCCCCACTGGCCTTAGATTCACGCTCCTTCTGCTTCAGCATCCTCCGGTTCTACCATTGCAGCTGTGTGCTACAGGATCTGGCATGCCTGCCTTTTAAGAGACCATCAGAAGGATGTGAAACTGAGTTTAGACAGACAAGTCTGCCATGGGCGACCTAAGAGAAGGGAGGACTGATCAAGTTCTGCACCGTAGAGATTTCAGCAGCAGCGGTGACCAAGGTGCTGATGGATGGCCGGGTACAGTTGTGAGGACCCGAGAGCAGAACTTGGGAGAGAAGGGTGGAGGGTGAGGTGAAGGAGCCGCACACATCACAGGTGAGGTGAATAAATAAGTCCCAAGGAAAGAAGGCAAATGAGAATTCATCAGGAGTGTGCTGAGCCGTGGCACTGCCAGGCACAATCAGAGGGCTTCCTAATTGCTTGTCAGAGACCAGTGCATCTTGGCAAAATGTTCCTCAACTAATGCTCAGAGACCTTCCCCCACCCCCCAACCTTAACCTGGCTTCATTTATCATGATTAGAAAACAAGTCAAAATTGATTTCTGTTTATTTTATGTGGCAAACCCCCAGGGAGCTTTTCTTCTCGGGAGGTTTGACAATCTTGAGCTGGGTAGGGAAACTCCCCTCCGAGAGTAAAGAACCCACTTCAGCATTGCTTCAAGCAGGTGTGTGAAGTCCTTGGGTCTTACAGAACCTGCCAGTCTCTTAAAGCTTTTCCAAGTCACCTCCCACGCATGTGCGCGAGTGAACCTTTTAGGCAGCGCTTTCCTACTTTATAATGAGCACATTAAGGGCGATTTGCTAGGGAAGTGGCTCTAAGGTTTGGAATCCGACCTGTGTTTGATTTTCTTAGCTCTGCCACCTCATAGCCCTGTGACCTTGGAGAGTCACTAAAAGAGTTCTCTGAGGGGGAAAGAGAGAGTTCCTGTCTGATTGCCTGAGACCCTTAGAAGTCTTGGGCAAAAGATGTTGACATGGGAGCCCTGCTCCCCCAGTAGGAATGTGGGCTACATGGCTGTGTGAGCTCCAAGATCCCATCCTGGCTTCAGAGTTGCATGAGGCAGCACTGACAGACACACGCTCGGCTTTGATTTACAACTGGCGCTCAGCAGAGTCTGTCATAGAGTCGGTGTCCACCTGGACCACTCAGGACACATGATGCACCTAGCACACACTGAGCTGCGTCATATGTGTTTATCAGATACCAGTTTGTGTGATTCAGTGTGTTGGGCTACCTGTCATCTGTTCCTCAAGGGAAAATACACAAAGCATATGTCTCATCCCGAGCAGTGTGCCTCCTGCTGCAGAAGACGCACCCATGCATTCTCCAACTAAACCCGCTATCCTCAGCTGAGGCAGGAGGATTCAGGGGCAGCCAGTCTGCGTTATATTGGGAGATCCTAGTCACCTGCTATTTCTGTCATAGTTACATGTTGTGACCATCCTCAGACCTGCAAGATAATGTATGGCAACTCACTCATACTCATTCTTGCTCCCTAGTCATGCCTAAGAGCTCATTCTCTGTCTGTCTGTCTGTCTGTCTGTCTCTCTCTCTCTCTGTCACACACACATACACACATTCAGACAAATACTCTATTCAACCACGATTTTGTTAATCAGGTAAAGCGCTTCTGAAGGATTGAAGGAGAGTCCTAATCTGGTCTCTGCATTGCCTCCGGACAAGCTGTGTCAGGAACAGTGATGCGAAGCCCACAGAAGGTCACGGCATCTCTTTTCCAACTCAGATACTTACAAGCCCCAAACAGATTCCAGGAACCTGTGCTCTACTTCTAGAAATGTAATCAAAAAACCCACCACAACAAAACAAAACAAAACAAAACAAAACAAAACAAAACAAATCTCAGCCAGGTGAGGCAGCCTTGGAGGGGTATCCACGGGAGCCCAAGCACCGGAAGTGTCCCCTGCACTGATCTCAAACCTGTGTTGAGCATGGCCTCGAACTCTGTTCCTGGGATTCGTTGCTCAGGGGCTCCCCCCTCCCATTTCTTTTAACACTCAAGCCTGGTAACTAAGTCCAACCTCTCTTCCTGGAGGCACGTCTGCCCTGGGATTCCTCGAATCTATGCAGCCAAGGAAGAGATGATTATTTTCTTCATTGTCACACACACACACACACACACACACACACAAGCTGAGAGCTAGACAGATATGTGGTCTGCCTTGGTGTGTGCCCAGTGCCTCCTTCTCTCACACTTGCTTCTTCTTGACCCTCACGCCTAACTTCAGTCCTCCCTTTGCCTCAGAGAAACAGACCTCTGTCTCCCTTTCCCTCTCCCTCACCTTCTCCCCCCCCCCCTGTCTCTCTCTGTCTCACTCACACCATTCTCTCCCGCTCCAATCTCGTTCTTTCTCTCCACTAGCCAATTCCTAGGAGTTTACAAACATGTAAGGCTTGTTTATTCTGGAAAGAAGAAAACAGCCAACCGTCCTCATTCCCCCAAGCCTTGCCCTCCCCAGGCTGCTTAGCTGTCTGACAGCACCCACTTCCCACCTGCTTCTCCAGTTCCTGACCAGGTACTTCCCAGGCCTCGGCCAATAAGCTAAGTGCCATTGGCCATCCGCTTACTGAAAACATTACAGCAAGGGTCACCAATAATCCAATAAAACTCAACTCCAGAGCTGGGTCTGGGCGTTCTGTGGTATGTTATTTGTATACATTTGCTAATAGCAGACATGGGGCCAAGTTTGGACAAGATACCCTCCCTGCCCCCCACCCCCCAGTCTCCACAATCTCTGTTATTTCTGCCTACCAGAGGAAACATTGTGATGCTGAGAGAAGTTTCAGACAGCAAACTGTGGGCAACGCCAGCATGAAGGCTTGAGTTTGGCTCCCCAGCACTCGTTTTAAAAACTGGACATGAGAATGCATGCCTATAGTTACTGTGCTGGGGACAGAGACAGGAGATCCCTGGAGTTCAATAGCTAGACAGTATAGCCCATTGCTGAGCTCTGGATTCAGTGAGAGACCCTGAAAGCAAGGGAGAGAAATGACTAAGAACCATACTTGACATTAATCCCTGGCCACACACACACAAACACACTCCCCAAATGCACTAGGATCTAAAGGAACCTCAAGAAGTGTCCGAGAAAGGGAAAAGGCTATATCAATGCCTTGCCCTGGAAATGACTGTGGTGTTTGGTAAAGTGACATCAGGGCCACATCTCACACACACACACACACACACACACACACAGAGAGAGAGAGAGAGAGAGAGAGAGAGAGAGAGAGAGAGAGAGAGCAACCCAAGGTGCAGCAGGACGGACACACAGGACATACAGGCAGGCAGGATGGACAGGCAGGCTGGCCCTCAAATCTGCACAGAGACTTTGACCCTCATTAGAAGGATGGAGAGAACACTGCATCTCCAGCCACCTGCACGCCTAGCATCAGGCACAGGGAAACTGAGATTGTTATAAGTGAGGAAGGGAGGGGGGTGGGGGAGGAATCCAGAGACTTCTCCTCAGCCTCAGCTCTGTGGAAACACATGGTGAGGTGAGTCCTTCTTCTTCCTCAGGGAGAGGGGAATGTGGTCCTTCCCCATGTTGGAAAGGAAGGTATATCCCCATCAACACTTCAGCTGAAGGACAAAGGTAGATGTGCCTCACTGTACTGCTGCAAAATGAGAAGGCCAAGCTGCAAGCAGTCTACAAAACACACATACACATATGTACAATACACATATGTGCAATATGCATATATGCACGCATGCGCATGCACACACACACACCTGTAAGCAGGGCTTCATTTATACCAGAGCTCACAGTGGATGATAAAAGAGACAGGATATTCATTATTATCAAACACATATGAAGCTGAGCTTTCTACAACCTAAGGATTCTGAGAGCTAAGTGTTGTTTTATGAGACCTTTCAATTTGGAAGTGCATTGCAGATAAAACAGGACTTCGGTGTAAACCACTGATGTATTGTGTTGTTAAGAACAATGAATTATTAAAAGGATAATCTTTTAAACACCAAGAAATTGTCTTCTAGTGCACTCCCGGGGCCATGGGTAAATGCATTACGCCTACAAATTCATGCTACCAGGCTGTAATTTACCAAATCACCATGGAATACACCTGACGTCATAGACTTATCTTCCTCCCACATTCTGGGCTACAGTGGGACCGTGGGGACTGCGTGTGAAACAAGAAAAAGGTCACTCTGCCCTCTATTTCTGTGCACAGCTGAGAGGCCGTGACTGAGGTATAAAAAGTACTGAAAACGCTAGCCTGAGGTATTCAGATAGCCCTTCCAAAAGGTACTGAAAACTCCAGCCCACGACCATGATCTCCCAAAAGTCTTGGTGATAATGTATCCTATTGTTAATTTTTTTGATCGAATTTTAGAGTCACCATGGGAACAAATCTCTATGAAATAGTTTCTGGTTATTGCTGGAAGACCTACCCTAAAACTGGCCAGAACTATGCCATCATCTGGATTCTGGGACTGAATAGAGAGGAGTGAGCTGAACCCTGGCATCCATCTCTCTCTTCTTACTGTGAATGCCATGTGACCAGCCGCCTCCCTCCAGGTGCCAAGTCTTCTCCACCATGAGGAATTATATCCTCAACCTATAAGCCAAAACAAGTTCCCCTTTCCTTTGTCACAGCACCAAAACAACAAAGATAGCCTTTGTCTTTGGTCTCATCACAAATTCTGACCTTGGGGCGTCCTTGTGCCAAGTTTCACCCTTTCTAAGGCGACTAACAGTCAAATCCTGAACGAGGTCAATGGTCCCATTTAGTCAGCAAGTCTGACTCAAGTTTGAGATGCGAAGCTCCAGCTCAGGGTTTGGTTCCCAAGACTGAGGCCACCTCAGCCCAAACCCCAGCCCCAGACACCTGGGTATCCCCCCCCCCCCACATACTCATCCCTCACAGCATCCCCACCCCAAACCATCACATGGACAAAGTCCTGTGGCTGCATAGTTTCCTCATAGTCCATTGGCCACAGCTCTGTGTTCTCAGTGTCCTCTGTGCCCACAGCTTTCTCCATTCAATAGACAAGAGCTTCGCAGCGGAAACCTAACCCATACTGTGTCGTGTGAATATTTAAATTATCCAAGAGCTTCATTAAAAAGTAAAATCAAACGTTTCCAGTGATGATAGGATTCGTCTTAATAATATATTTTATTTAACTTTGTGTAGTCACAAATCGTCATTTTATATGATATAGAAACTATTCATGTGATTTAAAAAGAAAAATCCTGGTCTATGCTAGGTCTCTGAAGCCTGGTGTGTGTTTTATGTTCACCCTACATCCCAGGATGGCAGCCATCCTTCAAGATCTTAAGAGTCCTATGTGTTTCACTGGGTTAGACGGTGTATTTGGGAGACAGTGGGCATGGCTGAGGTCCACAGAGAGGCCATGCTGTTCCTAGCACATCAGTGGTATGAAGCGGCCATGTACTTAAAGGCTAGCTATAGAGATGTCCAGGAAACTCTCAGGCTCTGGTGTCATAAGCTCTTGCCCAGTAGGAAAAGTACTTGGTTCAGACCTGGCAAGAAAGGCCAACCCAATCCTAAAATAATGAGGTTGCTCTTCCTATGTGACAGAAAGCCACCATATCACTTCAAACCAAGTATCTCCTCTGCAACAGCCAAGACTGAAAACTGGACTTTGTAATACAGTGATCCCACTGGCACGCTGGCAGTAATTAAAGAACACAGTTCACCTGAGCCTAGGCTTCCCAGTTTGGTTACTCTGTATAAACACTGCCTTTCAGGGCCAACAAACAAAACCAAAAAAAAAAAAAAAAACCAATAATAAACAAAAACAAAACAAGCCAACCAAGAAAACCAGCATGTTATTAACATTTTCTTTCAAGGCTGAGGTCCTATTAAAAATTGCCTCCATCCATCTCTGCACTTCTCTTATTTTTAAGTCATATCTACCAAAACTGCAGAGGCCAACACATATGATTCATATCACTTCTGAAACACATTAAATATATATGAAGGATTTTCCTCCAGGTCTTCATCTGGCTTTGAAGACTGTAAAGTGTCTCTCTCTTCCTGCTTTCTTGTTAGTTTGCATGAACCTTTGAGGTTGGGTTGGTCATGTCTAAACTTACAATAACTCTGGATAGCTGTCTGGATCCATCTTGTCCCCTCTCATTCATCAATAACAAATTTCTTAGACAATTCCCAGGGAAAGTGTTCAGAGAAACAACTTGTCCCCAGCTTGCAGATTTCCTCGGCTTTGTCTGGCAGAGCCAAGTGCGGAAATCTGTTCAGCAATTACTCTATTAAGCTCAATATCTGTGAAAAATAATTATCATATTTGACACCGGTATAAAATGCCAGCATTCTAAATAGAAAGAGCTGAAGGGTTACCAGATTCAAATTCCCAGAACCGCCTGAGTGCTTTTAGTAATTTGGAAAATTCAGTCAACATATTGTTGCACTGGAAAAAAAAAATAAAATGAAATGTACTGAGTTTTTCAATTAGGGTTTTTCTTTTCTAGCTATTTTTAATTCAATACTAAATGACAGAAAAACTTGTAGTGATTTCTCAATGTGTTTTAGATTTCTCTTGCCCAAACCTTCTTTCTGGTAGGTAATAAAATAACAAGGGAATAGTTTGTATACTGAAATGACTCTTTTCACCCCTTAAAACGACCATGAAGTGACATGACTTACTATTGTAACCAGAAAATGTCACTTGCCAAAAATACTTTCCCCATAAGAGCCATGCACGGGGCAGGAAACACAGCCCTCAGAAAAACCTTTGTGAGGGGCCTCTTTGTTCAGGGAACGTGGATAGGGTTTTAGAAACAGGCAAATGTCAGGCAGAACTAATCTTTCTGAATAAGTTAAGTGAGATGTGGGTGTGCCGGCACGAAAGCTATGTGTATTTGAGAAAGCATCAATAGTACTGACAGTGAATTCTTGCCTGGGGTTTTCTGTCTGTCCCGAGGCGTCACGGGTGTCCACTGTGATCCTGAGGACTTCAAGAGAGAAGGTTCCCATCACCTCCAAGTCTCAGTTAAAAAAAAAAAATCAGAGCACAGAGAGGCTAAGTAGCTTGCCCAGAGCCACAAGCTCACAAGGGGAGAGCTGAGATTTGTAGGGAAGCAATGGGGGGGGGGGGACCACATTATTTCAGTGTTAGCCTCACAGTCAGTCTTAGCCACCTGAGCCAACAGCTGCCTGAAAGGGATCAAAATTGCACTGAGCAGCAGCGAGCCCCCAAAGCCACACTGTGCATCATCTGAACTTATAGGGAGAGGCAGGGACCAAGTAACTCCCAAGGCACAGTGTGCAGCTTTGAGATGCACGTGTGCCTGTCTGTAGACACACATACCCATGCTTACAGATGTACACACTCACTGGCCTGGTGATTTTTAGTGTCGCATCCTCAGGTTCCTCACCATGCTGCTTAGTCATAGATGAGCCCAAAGAATGGCTTGTATGACTCACGGTATTCCCTGGTTCTACTTAAAAGAACCCCACCCCATGCTACCCACCCCCACCCCCGCCTCTCTGTGTGTGTGTGTGTATGTGTGTAATAGTATCTCTTGCTTTGAAATTCAGGCTGGCTTCAAATTTGTGATCTTGCCTCTGTCTCCACTGCACTGGGATTTCAAGTATATGTCAACTGGGCTTGGTTGGAGGAAATTTTCTAGTGTCAAAAGAGAAATCATGTCTGACTGCCCATTAGCAGCTACAGCAATGGAACAAAGTCCTTGACGTGACTCTCTAGAAGACCCAAGGCCGTGAGGAATCTGCCATAGTATCCATCCATTTGACTTCTTATGATGCTCACTAGGTGCAGGGGATCTGAGACAAGGACACAAAAGCCCTTAAGTCTCAGCCTTGCAGAGATGCCAAGGATCTACAATAAGACTCTGTAAAGTTTCTAAGAGGCACCTAAAGATAAGTTTGGTTTAAAAAGATGCTGGCATCAACAAAACCAGTACTTTCTTGGAGGAACATTCCTTGTATCCAAGAATTACAAGGGGTGGGAGAAGGCAAGAGAGAACAAGTGAATGAGCACCGACCTTCCAACGGATCTTCCAAGTAAGCCCAGCTTGGGATGTATCTCCTTCAGAAACTCAATGAAGCCATGTTACTTATTACTGCCTTAGGGTTGAGGCAACCCCAAGTTAAAAGCAAGTCCCCAACATTAATATTGGCTAAACAACAAAACACGCTATGAGAAGCCTTCTCTTTTCAATCTTACATCACCATGATTTTTCCCTTTTGGGATTCAAATACTTAGCTTTCCTCCAGATAGAGAAGTGTCTGACTCACAGTTTTGCTAAAGGGCAGATAGGGCAGCTGCCTATGCACCCCATGGGCTCCCTTTAAGGATGGAATCGATTTCACTGTTTGAAGTGGCACAACTCGCATCTGCTGATGGCTCTATGACTGAGACATGAGATCCTAAAGAGGGGTTAGAAGATCTTTCTTCAGGGACCTTGCCTCAGTTTAATATAACTGCACGGGGATTATAAAGGAAGACGCCTTAGCCAAGGCATGCTAATGCAAGTCTACATTCCAGATATCGTGGCAGGAGGATCTGGAATTCAAGATTGTTCTCCAGTATGTGGTGAGTTTGAGGCCAGATTGGGCTACACGAGATCCTTTCTCAAAACAACAACAACAACAACAACAAAGGATGGGAGTCTTCAGTTGGCCCTGTAATCCATGATCTCATAAGGAGACCGGGGCTACAAATGGTGGCAAGTGACCAAATATACACCTACCCCTCCTAACAGCTTCCCACGTGTATACAGCCCAGTTCCTTCCATGACAATGAGCTCTCATGTCATTCTTTACCCTTGCTCTGGTCTCTCCTAGTCTATGTGAAATTGGAAATCCGGGGCAATAATCCCTTGCAGTTGTCTAAAACCAACATCCAATGACCCACCTCCAAATTCATGAGGGCTGGAAGCCTCCATTGGGAGGTGGAACATACGAAGATGCCAGCACTGTATGCTGTGGAGGTAACGGCCAACTATTGCCAAATATCTGAGCAGCATGAGGTCTAACCACTACAAAAGCAGAGTTGTAGGTGAAACTATCTAAGATGGCCTTTATGTCTTAAATCGGTTCTCCGTGGCCCAAGACACTTCCCAAAGAAGACCCTACCCCCACAAGGAAGCAACATTTGCAACAGCTTTCCAATTAGAAAAGCATCTTCATCGGTGCACTCGTCAATATTCTTGTTGCGGCGACAAAGTAGCTGACAGAAGAAAGGCTTTACTCTGGCTCCTGGTTTGGGTGGATGCAGTCCATCACAGCAGGGATGTCACTGCAGCTAGAGTCTCAGGCAGTGGCTCACACTGCATCAACAGTCAGGAAGTATATTAAAAATGGTCTCCTGGAGACCATTAATAAAAATGGTTCTGCACTGCGGTCTGAATGGATGAACTTCCACTTTTCAGGAATGGGGCATGGTTGAGTGTTATGCACGCTTCAAGGAAGACGACTACACACTAGCCAGCCCCAGGGTTTCCTGCATCCAGCAGTCCTGGGTCAGATGCATTCTCTAGATAACAAGGATGGTCAGAGAAAGAGCCAGCTATGGTTGTCAGAAGCACCAGAGATGTGTCTGTGGGCTGCTCGTCTGGTAGCTGCCATCCCATTTCTAGTCCAATCCCCTCATTAGACGGAGAAGAACTTGAGTCAAACAGAGGAGGGATCTGATTGAAGTCACATGATCCTGTTGACTGGCTTAGGCAATTTCTGAGACCCCGGTCCATAGCCAGACAGATGGATACTGTGTTGTCTTTGGTTGCTATGAGTCCCTGCAGCTCCTCCTGAGGCTTGGGAGTACCAAGGTCATGAAGGATACAGAAAGCAGGGCCCGCATCACATGCAAGGTGTCTCTAAAAGATTGTTCAGAACTTGTTCAGAAAATAACCATCTTCCTGCCTTACCAATCCTTCCTCATTCTTCTTCTCTGTTATTTTCACCTGCAGTCAGAGGATTACAACGCATGAACCAAACTGGATGGCTGCCTGTCTTTCTGGACTCATTAGAGCCCAGGCTGTGTGCATCAAATGGCCCTTTACAGAGGAGTTTCCTACCCTCTTCGGGAGACCATTAGTGGAGATGAATCTTCGGACACAGTCTAAAGAGGTTTTCTTCTGGCATTAAAGGCAATTCTTTAGGCAGCTTCTTCACCGTGTTTAAAAGGGAGGCTTGGGGGGTTGGAGGAGAAGCTGCCCAGTGGTGGTTTGTATAGAAATGTCTCTAACGAGCCCGGGTTTAAAAGGAGTACAAAGAAGGAAAATGCACACAAGAATGGGGGACTTAAACGGTGCCATAAAGGAGCCCTTACCTGCTATTATTCCTTACGATTTTTCGTCAGTGAACAGAATGAAGTTGAAATTTAGGACAAGGGACACATTACAGTGACCCAATGGGATTCTTTACGAGGTAGGAGGCAATGATCATCAGAGGCACTTAGGGAGTGGCAGGAGATGAGCAGTACTTGGCTAGCTCTTAGACCAGCTAATGGGGCAGTCAGCAAACTTCGGGCGAGCACAGAGAACACAGAAGACGCTCAGCGCTGCTCACAGCCTGTGGCAGACTTCAGAAATGGAAAAAGAGCAAATTCTAACAGATGTCTGATTAGAAAGCCAAATGTTTATGCGCTGGTAGGACCGTTACGAAAAGGACAAACGTCCCAGTTAGGTCAGGGTTGGGGTGGGGTGGGGTGAATAAGTATTTATTGTAAGTTGACAGTTTTAAGAAATGAGAATAAGTAGTGTCAAAACGTTGCTGTGAAGTGAGTAAAACCAAGTTGATAAAATAGGAGGCTCCCATGCTTTGTCTACTGGGGCACTGGGTCTTTGCAGAGATGATCTCGAGGCTGGCAAGCACGCAGGGCACTCAGCTGGTGGGTCCTTATGCAGCTGTAGAAAGGGCAGCTCTGCTGGGCATAGTGGTGATGTCATTAAGCTTTAGTGTGTATGCACCCTCTAACTAGCTAGGGCATGTCTGGGAATTTAGTCTAAGGAATGTCCATCACAATGTTATTTAGAACACTGGGAACCTGGCACACTCTAGATGAATAGCTGTAATCATTGTGTTGAGAATATTTGCACATAGAATATTCTATTTGCCACATAAAATATTTTTCAGCCATTAAAATGCCATTTACAAATGCAGTTAAGAAAGGGACTTCCATAGCATAAAAGTCCATGTATGTATTTATGACCACATTTATAATTATAACATCTATATACTGTGTTAACTATTTCTACATTTTTTCTTCTGTTGGGCCTTGACAACTCTATTAGGTAGGTAAGAATGTAATGGTAAGGACAGCTAGGGCTTCTTGAGACTCTCCTCTAATTCTGGGCATTTTGCCGAACATCTTATGTGGGTTGTATTATTAAATCTTGGCAGAATCATATGCAGTAGGCATGATTGTTTACTCTTTTCTTTAAAAAAATGTAGAGAGAGAAGCCACAAAAACCCGACCAGGGGGTAAGAAGAAAGCGAATGCTTTAAACAGAGATTTAAACGTATGAAAAAGGTTCACTGAAGAGCGGCATTTTAACCACTGCAGTCTCAGGCCCCAGTGTTTTGCCAGCATCATAGATGAAGAGGATGATGGAGAGAGAAGGGAGAAAATGATATTAGGGCAAGAGAAAAGAGAGGGAGGAAAGGATATGGGAAGGGAAAGGGGTGAGGAGAAGGAAGGAAGCAGGGAGGGGAGGGCAGGAGAGGCGAGGGCAGAAGAGGAGAAGGCAGGAGAGGGGAAGAAGAGGAGGGAGAGGGTATGAGAGGGGGAGGGTATGGGGGGCAGGAAGAACAGAAAGGAAGAAGCAATGGAAATGTTCATGGCTGAGAATATCAACAGGGAGAAACACTAAACTGCTTTTCTAAAATTTTAACTGGTTCTCTTCT
This sequence comes from Mus musculus, assembly GCF_000001635.26. NCBI lineage: Eukaryota > Metazoa > Chordata > Mammalia > Rodentia > Muridae > Mus > Mus musculus. Next base: position 118,534,535 of record NC_000074.6, on the reverse strand, counting down.
TTCTTTGTGTCTTTTCAGTAATAGCAAATTGTCTACAATTTCTAACTTTTGCCTTTGTAATTAGACTACAATAATGCATATTATAAATTGAAATTAACTGAAATGCAAAGCAAAAATAGTGGTCAAACTATTACAGCCTTTGTATCCATCTCTCACAAAAGTGACTTAGCTACAGGGGGGTAATGGGGAACAAGAATGAAATACCCCCTTCTGCAGCAATCCTTAGCTCCAAGACCTCAACAGCATAGACCTGCCTTCCTCTGCAGCAAGGAGTCCCAGTGGACAGATTCCCGCAACAAGCCAAGGCCTCAGGCAGCCTCCTGAACACCACCCAGGAACCTGCAGAGGAGGCCAGCAGCAGGCAGGGATGTATGAATGGGATTTAGACTAAAGCTGTAGCTAACTAGGAAATGGAGATTTGGAATTCTACCCTTCCCACACAGTGTTGTCCTCACCTTGTAAGCTGGTGACTGGAGGAAAAATAACTTGGCCAAGCAGTTCTCAAAGGACTTTCTGCCAAAGATTGGACAAAGCCAAAGTATTTGAGAAGAGAGAGAGACAGAGACAGAGACAGAGACAGAGAGACAGAGAGAAGAAGAGAGGAAGAGAGAGATGATAGATAGATAGATAGATACATAGATAGATAGATAGATAGATAGATAGATAGATAGATAGATAGATAGATAGACAGACAGACAGACAGACAGACAGACAAAGAGATGATGGATGGAAGGATGGTGAATTGAGGACAAATGGGTAGATGGACAGACAGACAGTCAGGCCTAAACCTGGTTGGTTAGGGGGTAGGTTTATCTTTGGGGTTGGAGTTGTTTCCAGGGTCATGGCAGAACATGAACTGGGGCAGAGTTTAATTTAAATTTTTACATAGTTATTTCAGTGATGATATTTCCCAACAACTGTTCTACATCAAACACCTACCATAGGAAACATGGGCAGCAGATCATCACCAATCCCCCACCTCCACCCCCCCCGCTCTCCTCTGTCCCTTGTACCCAATGGCTTGGAAATGACAGTAACAGAGTTGCTACAGTTGGCTATTGTTTGCGTTGTCTGTCCTGTCAGTCCTCCTAGACAGAAGAACTGAATCCAAAACTTATACCTGACATGCCCACCCCAGGGAGCCTCCCTTTCACACAGGAGCTTTTGCTGTCCCCCCAAAGCCATCTTATACCCACAGGCTCCCTTCCCTGGGGAGTGTGGCCTCTTAAGTCTGAAGGCTACAGGGGTGCATAGAAAAGAAGAGAAGGCAGGAGATTTGAAGGTGGGGCAAGCTTGTATTCACTCCACAGAGTCTGTGTGCCTGTACTCCACAAGCTAATTGAGTTTTATTTTAGTTTATAAAATATCATATAGTATGGTGGCTTGAATGAGAAATGCCCTCACCCCAGTCTCTGGCTTTTGGACACTTGCTCCTCATCGGGTAGTACTGTTTAGGGAGGTCTGGGTGGTGCAGTCTTGCCTAGGAAGTTTGACCATGAGGATCTATATGAACACTAAAATCCTCTCGACACCTCTAGGTCACTCTCTGATTCATGTTTGTGGTTGAGATATGAGCTCTCAGCTCTCTGCCTCTCCTACCTTGCCTGCTGCCTGCTATCTGCTGCCATTCCTTCACACTATGATGGACTCTTACCCCTCTGGAGTCAAATCCATATGCCAAAACCATCGTCTGTGTGTCTGTCTGTCTATCTATCTATCTATCTGTCATCTATCTATGTATCATCTATCTATGTATCTATCCATGTATCTATGTATCTATGTACCTAT